>NW_028270159.1:23997322-24317301 GCF_037043375.1 Chiloscyllium plagiosum | reverse complement strand
AGTTCGGATATTGTCTGGAAACTGGGAATTTCTTGTCCATCATTAGATGACTATGTCTGGTGCATGTCTTTCAAACGAGGTGATTTGATTATAGTTGAACCTTAGGAACTCTTAGGAAACAAGGATAACAAACATGTATCATAAAGTTCAATCATACTGCTGTTAATAAACCTTTATGGAAGCTTGTGATACAAATTAGTCTCTAAATTGTAAGTTGTGCAAGTTGTATAATGTACTAGGTATAATACCAGCAGATTACACAACATTCAGAATGTAAGTTTCATAGTCCACATATTCGTTGAACTATTCAGATTTTTGGTTGTATTGTCTGCAGAAAGTCTCTGTTCTGGAGGCCATCAAGACAGAAATGTGATTGTCAACTGTAACTTAGCAGCCAAAGTCACAACTCCTCTGAAAGATTAATGTTTGTAAATACAGGTCCACTGTAACATGATTGATTCCTTAAGTGTGGATAGTATTAGAGCCTCGAACATAACGGGTAAATGCTCAGTTTACCATATGGAACTTTCAGTGATGGTTTGATAATCAAAGGGAGTGCAAGCAACCATCAGCCAGGTTCTCAAATACACATTTGGGAATTTACTCAAGTCACATTTTTCTATAATTGTTATTCATGGAAGATTGCCAGCTTGTCTCCTAGGAACCTCAAAGTTCATTCAACGGTTTCAGCAAACAACATTATGAATTTTACAATTTGGAATTAGGAATATACGCAACAATTAGAGACAAGTGGATAATGTTATCAGAAGATTTTTATTTCATATATCAAATTACTAAGTAAAACAATTTGAACTGAAATAAAATGCTTTTCCTCATACACCAATATTTCATTTGGATTAATTTATGAAAAAATTCTGAATATAAAAAGATCTACATTCTGAATAAAAACATGTTCTGAAATCACTGACCAATAACACTAGGGGGAATCAGAAGGAATGCTTACAGATGCTTCTGACTTCATGACATCATTTAAGTGACAATCCATTCACAAAGATTTGCTCTTTCACTATATACATCCGAAAAGATTTTCAAACTATTGTAACTTGCAGCTATCAACCACAACACAAAAAGAAACCCATTGTAACCATGACAAGATGACTAACGCTATCCAACCTTGAGTAATCAATAGTGCTACGATGCACCTGTATCAATCTTCAGTGGACTGTTGATCTTGGCTGTAAAGCTGCAGTTGGCATGTCTCCTTTCGATTTTGTTTGCCTCCCGCACCATGTAATGCAAGGGCTCTCTGCAGAAAATATGCTTGAAATAGTTGGAGTAGTTCTCAGTTTCTAAACTCTGGAAGTAACAACTTGTTTGGATGATGCCCTGTTGGCTTTATGATTAGATTCCCTACAGTGTGGAAACAGGCCCTTCGGCCCAATCAGTCCACACTAACCCTCCAAAGAGTAATACAGCCAAACCCATTTCCCTCTGAATAATGCACCTAACACTATGGGCAATTTAGCATGGCTAATTCAGCTACCCTGCACATCCATTGGACTGTGGGAGGAAAACCGGAGCACCCAGAGGAAACCCACATAGACACGGGGAGAAGGTGTAAACTCCACACAGACAGTCACCCGAGGCTGGAATCGAACCTGGGACCCTGGTGCTGTGAGGCAGCAGTGCTAACCACTGAGCCACCGTGCCAACCTAAGATGTTGGAAAATAATTTAAATTATCAACTTCCTTGAAAATTCATTAACAAGAGGTTTCATTGTAACTTTTACCATATGTTTGTTAACCTAATAGTTTCTAATTATGCTTGCTAGCAAACTACCTCATTTGACAAGCACACAATACTGTTTCAGGTACATATCCTTTGGCATACAAATTTTCTAACTTTCGACTGCACTTCTCTTAATCATGGAGGAGCGAGTGCATTTTGCTTCCACAAAATGGGAACCACGCTGCACCCCTGCAGCAGGGAGAGTCAGAGAGGAGGACTTTAACTAGATGTATGAAAGTCAAGTCATTTTAAGGATGACTTAAATGATATCTAAGATTTACTCCAATCTCACAACACATGCATTGGAGATTGATCAAATATCAGTTCCTGTTTAAGGATCCTAAGTCCTTTGATAAAAGAACACAATTCCAACTGAAATTTACTGTTTGCTGTTGGATTCTCAGGGGTAGATAAAATTGCACATGAGCCTGGAATCCAGAGCTCTCACCAAATTTTTTTAGATTAGATTACTTACAGTGTGGAAACAGGCCCTTCGGCCCAGCAAGTCCACACTGACCCGCCGAAGCGCAACCCACCCAGACTCATTCCCCTACATTTACCCCTGCCCCTAACACTAAGGGCAATTTAACGTGGCCAATTAACCTAACCTGCACATTTTTGGACTGTGGGAAGAAACCGGAGCACCCGGAGGAAACCCACGCAGACACGGGGAGAATGTGCAAACTCCACAGAGTCAGTCGCCTGAGGTGGGAATTGAACCCGGGTCTCTGGCGCTGAGAGGCAGTAGTGCTAACCACTGTGCCACCGTGCCGCCCACTGTTCCAATTGCTGTAAATCTGAAACTCCAATCCTAAATTTATGCATTTTAATGGTAAATATAAGTGTTTGGTAGAACACTTGCTCAAATGACTACAACAATACTCAAGAAGCTAAACACAATCCAGGAAAAAGCAGTTTGCTTGATTGGTACATCCTTCCCTACCTTCATCTTACCTTGAATTATGCCCTCCAGTGTGTTAGCAGTGTGCATTATTTACAAATTTCACAACAGAAATTTGTCAAGAGTCCCTCAACAGCATCTTCCAAAATCATCCTCTGCCACCAGGATAATGTGGGCAACAGAATTTCCTCCAAACCATTCAACATCTTGACTCAGAACTATATTGTTGTTCTTTCATCATCTCTCAGTCAAAATCCCACAGTGTCTACATCTCAAGGATTGCAATGGTCTGCGAAGGCTACCTACCACAAACTTCTCAAGGGCAATTAGGGATGGGTAATACATGCTGGCCTTGACAGTGTTAACATCCTAAAAAATAAATTGCCACAGTTGGTGGCACATAAGTCAACCTGGCATTAAGACAATATCAATTTCTTGGCAGAAAAAGTAATGCTTAGGCCCATGCATAGTGCATATACTGACCGCCTTTTTCCACTGACATGATATAACTGCATGAGTCAGCCTCAACTTTCCAAAGAAATAAATATTTTTGTAACCTTATAAATTAGCACATGGGTTGAAAAGAGTGATAATGGGTCTTAGCAAGGTGGTGAGAGAGAGTTTACACACAGATCACACATTGCAAGTAACAAACATAAATGACTTGCCTGGCAAAAAGAATCAAGTGTGAAGCTGGTTTCAAGTTATATCATTTACTAACTCATTAAACAACTGCGCTCCAGGGACAGGGTTCAATGTTATTAAAAAAAAACAAAAGACAGAATGGGAGGAAGAGGAATGTGTTTTGAGGATGATGCCCAAAACTAACAATCATCAGTCCTGGGATAAACTACTGGCCTGATCTTTAGAAAGATGTATCACAGTGAATCCTCAAAAATAACATGCAAAGCGCAAATCAAATGGGGCGGTATGGTGGCTCAGTGGTAAGCACTGCTGCCTCACAGCACCTGAGACCCAAGTTTGATTCCCGCCTGGGGCGACTGTCTGTATGCACATTCTCCCCGGATCTGCGTGGGTCTCATCTGGGTGGTCTGGTTTCCTCCCAAAATCCAAAAGATGTGCAGGTCAGTTGAATTGACCATGCTAAATTGCCCATAGTATTAGGTGCATTGGTCAGGGGTAAATATAGGGTAGGGGAATGGGTCTGGGTGGGTTACTCTTCTGAGAGTCAGTATGGACTTGTTGGGCCGAAGGGCCTGTTTCCATACTGTAGGCAATCTAATCTACTCTAAGAAAATCTGGAGTCTAGCGAAGTCTGCAGAGCAATAGCTGGTTGATGCTGCTTTATTTAACAATAGTGTCAAGTATCACACCAAAACATAACTTGGACCAAGAAAAATAACAAAGATCTTGTTCACAAAGTTACCAGTTTCTTGCAACATATCAGACAGGGACTAAGCCAAGACTATCCATTACACCCCATTGAAAATACAGATAACAACCGATAAATTTTATACGTGCAAAAGCTTTGCAAATGGTTCTAGTAAAAACCACAGGACATGAGAAACAAAATCAAAGTGGTAGTAGCCTATATGGCCAAGGCAGAAAAATTGAAGTTCATGGCAATTTTCAAAATTAAAACAATGCTGAAAATCCCTGTAAAAGGTTTTGTCCACATCCACAGTAACAGTTGGTGATTGAGGAAAGAGGAAGGTTGTCCTTTGATAATGTGTGAATAGACACCCTCCTGGTCTATGTAAGCAATGCAGCTTATTCATGTGAGGCATGTTCAAGTCCTATATTAGCAATGCAATTACAAGATAAAATACTCGCACCTCAATTATTGTTATACCTGAGGGTTTAGTGTTCAAAGCTCAATCTGTGGATAGGTGCCTCAAAATGACAGCCATACATCAGGTTTGCACCAAGTTGAATAGGGGAATGGTTGAAGAAAAAACAAAACCTTCACAAAGAATTGAAAAACGTGACTCGCCCCACGTGATGAATTTATCATGTTGTGCGATGCCAGTAATGCACAAACTGTCATTAGATAATTTAAAAGACGTGGATATTTCAATTCATTGGAAGGAGATGAAGCTTAATTATGGAGAGATGATTTTGAAACTTAAATAGCCAAGTCCTATTTAAAGAGGAATTCTTAGAATGATGCCATACCAGAGAGACACAGGAGGTCTATCATGTTGGATGCCAAAGAATGAATTTGATTGTTTTCAAAACACAGCGTGCTGATTTAATTAGAATTTCTTTTCACATTTGTAAGCTGTGCATAAGCAGAACCTCACTTTTGGAAGGATCTTGTGGCATCAAAGGTTAACTTATGCATTTCTATCTATGGTGGCTCTCAATGGGACTATCACCACGGATAAGTGAGTTCTTACTGGTCCTTGGGTATTCATCTTTATTCCTTTTACATTCAACAATTCCATAATACTTCTTTATTTTCCTAACGCCTTGAAAAACAAGTCCGAAACTTTTGTGGCCATTATTTCTGATAAGTGTACTGATGTCTTGGAGAAAGAGCTGATATTCCATGAAAAGGGATGATTTCCTTAGAATGCCACCAATAATAATTCTGCCCACACATCAAATTCCAACCCAAAATTCTACATTAAGTGCATGCGAGAGGCAAAATCTCTTGGCTTCTGCTCAATTTGATGTCTCCAGGTAAGATCACTAATTGTTTAGTGATCAGTTTTTAAAAGGGAATAGGTTATGACAGTCTGAAACTGTGTTAACTGTTGCACTTTCATTACTTGCTTGTAACAAAATTTGATTTAATAGTCTGGATGTAATAGAATTCTCACCTAATAAATGCCCCAGCTCTATGGATAGGTATATCTAGAAACCCGCTTCTCCTTCATGATATGTTGAAGGTTTTTGTTGCTTAGATTCAGTGCGTATCCAAATACAAATGATTCATCATACTTAGTCTGTTAGTTTAATAATACTGAAGAACTACACACTAGCAGTTACTAAATACATCTTATATTGTTACTAGGACTGGAAAACTGATCAAATGCTTTGGAAGCTGGAAGAAATGGATATAACTACTCCCACTCAGCTTTGCCCAAATTGCCATTAAAGAAAGGCAGCTTCAAAATTAACTCAAGACTCTTTTGACAGTACCTTCAAAACATGCAACCTCTGTCCTCTAGAAGGACAAGGACAACATATGTACAATTAAGTCACCACCTGAAAGTTCCAACCCACACACCATCCCTTTCTTTCACTGCTACTGGGTCAAAAACGTGGAATTTTCTTCCACAATAGCAGTGTCGTTCATGATGGTGGTGACACAAGGAGCAATTTGTGATGGGCAACAAATGCTGTTTTTGCCAGTAACACATCCCAGGAATGAATAGATTTTTAAAAAATGGTTAATTATAAAGGTTCACTAAAATGAGAACGGAAATTGAGTGATGAGTACTAGGATATAGTATACATAATAAATTTAGAAAAAAAGTGAAGTATCACAGCTGTGCAAAGAAAGAGAATTGCAACATAGAGATTGAGGTGAGATTCCCACCTCCTCTTCATATTTTTCTTAAAAAGTTGCAGCAATTACTTGAATAGAAAGAAGAGCTTTGTCAGCTATTAACAATATATGCCTACTTCATCCATTAAGAGGGAAACCTTTTCCCACAATGCTGCTGATGTCAGTAATGATTGACTTTGAAAGCCTAAAGGTGGAACTGCATAAGCTGCTCCCTTGTTGTCAAGGCGACTGACAGCAGGTGAAATAAAGCTTAAGGGGTGAAGTGTCGGATGGGTGAAACGCTTTCCAAGTACTCTCTGTAAGAAGAGCTTTTATCAACAGTCTCAAATGACCATGGCCAGCTTTCTTCAGTGTAACTGATTTAAGTCTTCATAGCTTGTCAGCTTCACTGAAGAAGCTCTTTGCGCTGTGCACTCACGCCATTACTCTTAATGAGTCGCTGATAGATTGGGAATCATGTTCTTGGCTGTTAAATTCAGGATTCAAGGTTAAATTGGCTGTACAACATTAACCATTTAATTAATAACCATCATTTTCAGAGGGATTCCCTCCTTTCTTTCAAACCCGTCGAGGGAATGCTAGAAGATAGCTGGGTTACGAGTTCATGTCATTTTTTGGGACATTCTTCACAGATTTTCCCATTAACAGCCTGAGAAAAGACCCCTAAATCTTGACTGGTTGAAGTCAGCAATTTGATGCTTTATTTTGGGCAACTGTAATTCAAAAATCTGTTACACGTTTCTTTGAGTGATATCACTGTGTGCAGCTTTTTAAAGAAAGACTGTAAATGTGTTGGAGTTGGTTCAGAGGAGCTTTACTAGAGAGCTGGAATGAGGAATTTATCTAATGAGGACAGGTTGGATGGACAGGGCTTATTTTCACTCAAGTTTAAAAACAGTGAAAGGACACTTGACTGAAGGCATTCGATCCTGAAGGTATTGATAAATTGGACATGGAAAAGATGCTTCCTCATGTGGATGAGTCTGAACTAAAGGGGCATGGTTTTAAAGTTAGGGGCTGCTCTTTTAGGATAGAAACTAAAAGAAACTTTATTTGAGGGTTGTGATACTTACATCTACCTTCCTGAGGGAGAGCGCTTCAAAGTAGATTTTCCTCTTTTATTGAACGGTCAGTAACAAGGGGCATACTTAAGGTGAAAGGCAGGAGGTATAGAAGGGATACAAGGAAAAACTGTTTTATCCAGAGGGAATGCACTGCTTTGGAGGACAGTTGAGGATGTAACCTCACAACCTTTAAAAAGAATACTTGGATGAGCACTTGTAATGACATAACATCCAAGGCTATGGGTTAATCCTAGAAATTATGACTAATGTAGATTTAGAACAGTTTTGGTGGGGCAGACTCAATGGGCTGAAGACCCTGTTCTGTATTCTTTAAGTCTAAGGCAGTGGAATCAGGATCATCAAATAATTTTAAAGGGTAGATAGGGAAGAGAAACAAAAATTTTGAAGAGGTGGGTGCGAGAAGGAAGTGTGCAATTCAAAATACAAACAGATTAATCATGGGGTCTTTTTGAATGGTGGTGTATTAGAGGGATTGAATGGTCGCTTCTGTTCTTATTTCATAAACTCCTAACACTGTTTACCTGCTTAACAATCCTGTCAGCTGGCCATTCTTCATTGATAGTGCTCCACTAATCACAGTGGGATTATCACCTTTGGATTTGGAAATCATTTAATTACAGTATCATTAAAGGGAAAGGTGAAGTTACTGCCTTTGCTGTTTGAATTCACGTATCGTTGGACATCAGAGTGTGTCTAAGAAACCTTAAACAGCGAAATTCACAACTGATCTTGGCGGAACCTGTTTGGGAGAGGTCACAGCACAGAAACAGACAAGTGTTTAGTTTTAAGTATAGTCTTGCTGTAAATCTACAATAGTAAGTAGAGTGGGTTCTTTCTTGATTATATGTTTTTATTGGGATCTCTCACTTGGTTAAATTTTTAAAATGTGAGCCATAAGTATTAAGTTTGCCTGGAGCAGTGTTTGTACAGCAATAAGACATGGGTGTGTGTTTTCTGAAAGGAACAAAATAGCTGATGGTAGAGTGAAATGCTCTTCTTGACAAATGTGGGAGTTTTGAGTTTACAGGTTACGGAGGATTATATCTGCAATACATGTCATTAGTTGCGAATCCTATCAGATTGAATGGATCGGTTGGAGTGACAATCAGAGGCAATGAGGAATTTACAAGGGCTCGGGGATGTGATGGATAGCAGTTAGAGGAAGGGAGAAAAGCCACAGATACAGGTCAGGTAGATGCGTTAAATGCAAGAAAGGCAGGAAAGGTAGGTAGTACAGGAGTCTTCTGTGGCTATCCCCATTTCAAACAAGTATGCGGTTTTGGAAAATGTAGGGGATAATGGATCCTCTGGGGAACGCAGTGTGAACAGCCAAGTTTCTGGCATGATCGAATGCAATGAGTGGTATGTAGGGTTCCAAAAGATCGATTGTGATAGGGGTCTCTCTAGTCAAAGGCACAGATGTTTCTGCTGCCTGCAACAAAAATTTGAATAGTGTGTTGTCTCCCTGGTGCTAGGATCAAGGATGTCACAGAGAGAGTGCAAAATGTTCTCACAGGGGAGAGGGACAAACAAGAGGTCATTGTACACATTGGTAACAATTGCATAGCAAGGGAAAAGGATGAGATTCAGAAGGGAGATTACAGAATGATAGGCAGGAATTTAAAAAGGAGGTCTTCGATGGTACTAATATCTGGATTACTCCCGGTGCTACAAACTACTGAGGGAAGGAATAGGACGATAGAGCAGATGAATGCGTGCCTGAGGAGCTGGTGTATGGGAGAAGGATTCATATTTTTGGATCATTGGAATCTCTTCTGGGGTAGAAGTGACCTGTACAAGAAGGATAGATTGCACCTGAATTGGAAGGAGATGAGTATACTGGCAATGAGATTTGCGAGAGCTGCTCAGGAGGATTTAAACTAGTAAGGTGGGGCGGTGGGATCCAGGGAGGTAGTGAGGAAAGAGATCAATCTGAGACTGGTACAATTGAGAAAAGAAGCAAGTCAAACAGTCAGGGCAGGCAGGAACAACGCAGAGAACAAGGTAGGACTGATAAATTAAACTGCATTTATTTCAATGCAAGAGGCCTAACAGGGAAGGCAGATGAACTCAGGGCATGGTTAGGAACATGGGACTGCAATATCATAGCAATTCCAGAAATGTGGCTCAGGGATGGACAGGACTAGTAGCTTAAGGTTCCAGGATACAAATGCTACAGCAAGGATAGAAAGGGGGGGATCCAAGATGGCGGCGACCTAGCAAGTCTGAGTCTATAGTGGTCCTCCCAAGACTTGGGCAAAGTGGGCCACCCACCCCCACCATACTCACCAAATCATTTAAAATAGCTGTTTAATTTAATTAGTTGCTTAGTATTAAATTTAAACAATCTAATCTTTAGTAAAAACGACTAAAGGGAAGGGAGCCCGCAGCTCTCAGCAAGCGGGAAACCTCCCCCACCCTCTCCAGCTGCAGCAGAGGCGTCCACAGCCGTCCCGGGGGACTTACCTACAGTGGCAAGCCTTGTGGAAATCATCTCCAAACTGGATGCGAAGATCGACGCTTTCATTGAAGAATCCCGAAGTCGATGGGACTCACTCTCGGCCGCGCTGCAAAAGCACGACGGAGACATTAAAGAAATCGAGAGCCGAGTCGGAGGGGTGGAGCGAAAGGCCGCGACCTCCGAAACCACAGCGCAATCGGCCGTGGATCGGGTCCGGACTCTCGAACAGCGAGTCCGGACCTTAGAAAATCATATTGACTATCTCGATAATCGAGGTCGCCGAAAAAATATTCGTTTGCTGGGCCTTCCCGAACGGGAAGAGGAAGGCCAGCTTACAGCGTTTCTCGAGCAGTGGCTGCCACAGCTTTTAAATCTGGAGACTGGATCAGGCCAGGTAAGGGTGGAATGGGCCTACCGGGTTGCAATACGCAGGCCCGGCTCCAACCAGCGTCCTCGCCCGGTCCTGTTCCGGCTGCAGAGCTATAGGGAGAGCCAGATGCTCCTAGAAGCCTCTAGAAATCTTGGAAAAGATTCCCAAGCCATGATCTATAAAGGATCCAAGATCATGTTATTCCAGGACTTTTCCCCAGCTCTGGTCCGAAAGAGGAAGGCATTTGATGAGGCGAAGAAGTGTTTAAGGGACTTAAATATTCAGTACTCCTTACGCTACCCAGCGACGCTACGCTTTAACCATGAAGGATCCGTGTATAACTTCGGATCGCCAGAAAAGGCTAAGGAATTTTTGGACTCTCTTAGATAAATTGTAAGGGACAATGGATGTTGGATTGCCTTTCCCCCACTCCGGTTTATATTCCCCCCCCCTTTTTTCTTACCTTACTGTTTAATATTATCTTGGGGGGTGGGGAGAGGGATTTATTTATTTGTTCTCTATTTAACGATTTTCTCCCCCCCTTGGGGTTGTTTTTTTTATTATTCTATGTAGTTGTGTGTGTGTGTGTGTGTGTGTGTGTGTGTGTGTGTGTGTGTGTGTGTGTGTGTATGTATATATATAAGTTGGGGGTTTAGTGAATGTTGGTGGGGGGAGGTGGTTACCTTATTCTATTTTACCTCTGTCTCTAGGAGCGGGGTTGTTTTCCCTTGCTAGTTTGTATTATTATATTTAATTATTATTTGTTGAGGTTGTAATTTTATAGTTATATATGTTTATACATGGTATTAACATTACCAAATATATCCAGGTGTGGGGGGTGGGGGGGGTGGGGGGGGGAAAGAGAGGTAGGGTGCTCACTGTTAACTCTAGCTTTGTATTATATCTGAATTCTCCTCATCCTATTGAAGAGCGCCTGGGTCAAGGGTGGGGCATTGGTTGGGAGAGGATACGATGGACCTTTGGAAAGGAAGTGATACCCCCTGGGAACAAGGGGGAAAATCTCCATTTAAATACGTTTTATATTTTTTTTATTATTTAGAAATAGTTTATTATACTGTTGAGAGTGTATTAGAGAGCCTTTATTTTTGTGAATTTTATATGCTCTATGCTCGGGATGTTTTGGATAGGGTTGCCCCTCCCGAGGGGTCTCGGATTTGCCCGGATGATTATGGTTGATCAGTCGGTTAAGTGGTGCACCTGGAATGTCAAGGGGAGTAATTCGCCAGTCAAAAGGAAGAAAATATTATCAAATCTTAAGAAAGAAAGAGTTGATATAGCTCTCCTACAGGAGACACATCTGTTGGATAAAGAACATTTGAAATTATGACAGGGTGGATTTGATCAGGCCTTTTTTTCTTCTTTTAGCTCAAAAAGTAGGGGAGTTGTTATTCTTGTTCGGAAGAATTTCCCTTTCAAAATCCTAAATTAGAGAAAAGACAAATCTGAACGAGCTATTCTGATTAAAGCCCTTATAAATGGAGAGGAATATGGGATTTTAAATTTGTACTGCCCCCCGGCACACTCCTTTAAATTTATAACGGAAGCCTTCTCAAAATTGATGGCTCGTGGTGCCCGTCATACAATTATAGGGGGAGACTTTAATTGTATTATGGATCCGGAAATAGATAGGATTCCCTGGAGTACTGCAGGAGTATCACCCAGATCTAGACAATTGGTGGATCTGAACAAAGAATTAGGATTAGTAGATGTATGGAGATGTCTTCATCCACAGGGCAGAGATTTTTCTTTTTACTCCAATCCACATAAATGCCATACCAGAATTGATATGTTTTTTGCCCCCTCGATTTTTTAAAATTCCATATCATCCTGTAAAATAGGTAGTATAGCAATTTCCGACCATACTGCTGTATATATGGAAACCAAGGCGAGGAACAATGGGACATCCCTTCGGCATTGGCGTATGGACCCCTTCCTAATGAAAGACAGTAAATTTGTAAAATACTTCTCTCAAGAATTTAAAATTTTTTTAGAAATTAATTTAGGTACGGCTAGCAACCCATCAATGATATGGGAGACCATCAAAGCTTACGCGTGAGGTTTGATCATCTCCTACTCAGCGACCCAGAAAAAATTAAAGGGAGAACAACTGCGTCTGCTCGAAGCACGCTTAAAAGCAGCTGAAACTGCATACACTGATAGACCTTCTATTATTAAATTGCAAAGGATTACGGCCCTTAGGACAGCTCTAAACACTATGCTTACCCAAACAGCTAAGAGGGAAATATTATTTGCAAAACAAAGGTTATATGAATTTGGCGACAAACCGGGTAGATACTTAGCATTTCTTGCAAAGAAAGAAAAGGCCCCTCAAACTATCACATCTATCAAAGAAAGTACGGGTATTTTGACTCATGATCATTAAAAAGATTAATGCAATCTTTAGAAAATTTTATTCTGATTTATATAAATCGCAGGATTGTGAAGACAGGACTAGGAGGATGCAATCATTTTTTAAGAATTTGATCTTTCCGGGCCTAACTCCGGAACAGGCATCGGTCTTAAATGCTCCCCTAACAGTCCAAGAAATACTTGATGCAATTAGGCAACTTCAGAGCAGTAAGGCACCTGGCCCAGATGGTTTTCAAGCTGAATTCTATAAAGAATTTACAGAATTTACAGAAATATTGGCTGGTCCACTTATGGACATGTATAACTATGCATATAGTCAGGGCTGTCTTCCGCCTTCGCTGAAAGAGGCAAATATCTCTCTTATCCTTAAAAAAGGAAAGGATCTAGAAGATTGTACGTCATACAGACCAATATCCTTGCTAAATGTAGATTTTACAATCCTTTCTAAAACGTTAACATTGAGACTAGAAAGGGTACTGCCACATATCATAAAGGAGGATCAGGCGGGGTTTATTAAGGGCCGTAGATCATCCAATAATATTAGAAGGGTTTTGAATATGATTCAAGCCTGCCATCAGGGAAAGATACCAGGAGTAGTAGTTTCATTAGACCCGGAAAAGGCATTTGATAGGGTTGAATGGTCATATTTGTTTTAAACATTGGAAAGGTGTTTACCAAATGGGTCTCAACATTGTATAGTGATCCCAAAGCAGTTGTGGTTACCAATGGATTAGGTTCGGAATGCTTCAGTGAGGGTAGGGCCTGCCGTCAGGGATGTCCTCTCTCGCCATTGTTATTTACGCTAATAATTGAACCACTAGCAGAAGCTATACGGGCTGATCCTAATATAACGGCTCCGAGGATTGGTACAGGTAAACATAAAATTACCCTGTATGCAGATGATGTTCTTCTATTCCTCAGTAATCTTCTGATGTCCATACCTCACTTAATCCAAGTTATTAATACATTTAGCGCATTCTCAGGCTAGAAAATTAATTTCTCAAAATCAGAGGCTATGCCAATGGGTGGCCTTGCTATGATACCCCACTTAGTGGATGGATCCCATTTTCCCTTTCATTGGTCCCTGGAGGGTTTCTTATATTTAGGCATTTTTATTACCCCAGTATTTGGTCAGTTATACAAGGCTAACTTTGTGCATTTACTGGAAAGGATAAGCAGGACCTCCAGCGATGGGGAGACCTTCTAATTTCCTGGCTGGGTAGAATAGCACTAATTAAAATGAATGTCCTGCCCCGTCTCCTATACCCTATGAGAATGCATCCGGTGATGCTGCCGAGGCTGGCACTACATAAATTATATGGCTGGTTGGGTTCCTTTATCTGGAATCTTAGACGGCCCCTCATTAAGCTGAAGAAGCTACAGCTTCCACAGGCAAGGGGAGGATTGGACTTCCCAGATTTTAGGAAATATCAGTTAAGTTCCTTATTAAGTTACATAGCTGATTGGGTCTTGTTTGATCCACAATCAATCTGGCTGGACATCGAAGCTTCTCAAGTAAAATGCTCACTTATTAACCTTATTTTCAGACAAGAGGAAATTCATTACGGATCACTGTAAAAACCCTATAATACTAAATACAATTAAAGCTTGGAATATAATGTGGCAAAATGAGGGCAATTCACATAAAACATCCCCCTATGTGCCGATAGTGGGAGCATGGGGATTCCAACCGGGGTTTACAGATGCCACTTTTAAACTCTGGAGATCCAAGGGTATCTCATGTCTAGGGAACCTTTTTGAAGATGGGGTCCTGATGTCTTTTGAACAGCTGCATCAGAAATTCGGATTACCTAATGGAGACCTCTATCGATACTTCCAAATTCGAGACTATATACAGAAGAAGACTACGTTATTAGATAGTCTTTATAAATCAGATAGAGAATGTAGAGTTCTACGACGAATGGGGGTATCCTCTATCAGTACTATTTATCATTTACTACATGATGAAATATCGGGAGATATGGACAATCTGCTTAAAACATGGGATCAGGAATTGGGACTAGAAATAGAAACGTGGAATGACATTTGGGAAAACGCCAGAAGAATCACCAACTGTAACAGAACTCCGGCTATCCAGCTGAAGATACTTCATAGGGCCCATATAGCACCGGATCGATTGGCAAAATTTAAGGCAGGGGCATCCCCAATGTGTCCCAAATGTAAAATAGAGGTGGGCACTCTTGTACATCGTCTATGGACCTGTCATATGATCCGTAGATACTGGACTAAAGTAGCAAGTGCCCTGACAGAAATTTTAGGAACGGAAATTAAAGTGGACCCCGTATCTCTCCTTTTGGGCTTTTCGAACTTATCTTCCCTGGACATGCATGGGAAGAGACAATTTTCTATTCTCTCTTTCTGTGCAAGGAAAAATATTTTGGTAAACTGGGTGGCTGAGGGTCCCCCTGGACTTTCAAATTCGCACAGATTAATCATGGAATATATTCCCCTTGACTTCCTTACAAATATGGTGCACCGAAAGACCGAATTATTTTATAAAATATGGCAGCCCTTCTTGAATTATATGAATACAGATATTTCAGCTATCCGAACAAGGGTTTTTATTTAATTGAGATTACGAACCTGGCTGGTCCGGGGCCCCTTGGGAGTGGAATCCCGAAAGAATACGGGTTTGGTTACATTTGATGTTAACACATTCCAAGCATGTATCTCACTACCCAATTTCTATGTTATCCGCTGTTTTTTTTTCCTCTTTCTCTTATTTGAATAATGTAAGAGACTTAAATATACACTCTGGTTAGTTGTAGGTTAGATTAGTAGTTAGCTGAGTTTTGTTTTTTTTTCGGTATTTTTCTTTTGTTAAATTTTGGTTATTATATATTTAAGATTTAATTGTATATCAATGTTTGTACTTGAGAGTTTTGTTTATTTTTGTAAACTTGTAAAAATGTTAAATTTCTAATAAAAATATCTATTAAAAAAAAGGATAAAAAGGAAGGTGAGAGAGGAGGGGGAGTAGTGTTTTTGATAAGGGATAGCGTTACAGTTGTACATAGGGAGGATATTCCCAAAAATACATCCAGGGAAGTTATTTGGGTGGAACTAGGAAATAAGAAATGGATGATCACATTATTGGGATTATATTATAGACCCCCGAATAGTCAGCGGGAAATTGAGAAACAAATTTGTAAGGAGATGTCAGTTATCTGTAAGAATAATAGGGTGGTTATGGTAGGGGGATTTTAACTTTCCAAACATAAACTGGGATTGCCATTGTGTTAAGGGTCTAGATGGAAAAGAATTTATTAAAAGTGTATAAGAAAATTTTCTGAGTTAGTATATGGATACCTACTAGAGAAAGTGCAAAACTTGACCTACTCTCGGGAAATAAGGCAGAACAGGTGACTGGGGTGTCAATGGGAGAGCACTTTGGGGCCAGCGACCATAATTCTATTAGTTTTAAAATAGTGATGGAAAAGGATAGACCAGATGTGAAAGTTGAAGTTCTAAACTGGAAGAATGCTAATTTGACAGTATTAGGCAAGAACGTTCAAAAGCTGATAGGGGGCAGATGTTCACAGGTAAAGGGACATCTGGAAAATGAGAAGCCTTCAGAAATGAGATAACAAGAGTCCAGTGATAGTATATTCCTGTTAGGAGTTAGGAGTTGCTGCTGTACAGGATGTTGGTTCAGCCACTTTTAGAATATTGCATGCAACTCTAGTCTCCTTCTATCGGAAGGATATTGTGAAACTGGAAAGAGTTCAGAAAAGACTTACAACGATGTTGCCAGGGTTGGAGGATGAGAGCTATAGGGATAGGTTTGTGGGCGGCACGGTGGCACAGTGGTTAGCACTGCTGCCTCACAGCGCCTGAGACCCGGGTTCAATTCCCGCCTCAGGCGACTGACTGTGTGGAGTTTGCACGTTCTCCCCGTGTCTGCGTGGGTTTCCTCCGGGTGCTCCGGTTTCCTCCCACAGTCCAAAAAAAGATGTGCAGGGTCAGGTGAATTGGCCATGCTAAATTGCCCGTAGTGTTAGGTAAGGGGTAAATGTAGGGGTATGGGTGGGTTTCGCTTCGGCGGGTCGGTGTGGACTTGTTGGGCCGAAGGGCCTGTTTCCACACTGTAATGTAATCTAATCTAATGTAATCTAATCTAATCTAGAATGGGCTGCAGCTGTTTTCCCTGAAGCCTTGAAGGCTGAAGGGCGACCTCATGGAGGTTTATAAAATCATGAGGGACATGGATAGGATAAATAGACAAAGTGTTTTCCCTGGGGTGGAGGAGTCCAGAACTAGAGGACATAGATTTAGGGTGAGGGGGGAAAGATATAAAAGTGACCCGAGGGGCAACTTTGTCATGCAAAGGGTGCTGTGTATATGGAATGAGCTGCTAGAGGAAGTGGTGGAGGTTGGTACAATTGCGACATTTAAAAGTTATCGAGAGGGGATATGAATAGGAAGGTTTGAGAGGGATATGGGCCAAGTGCTGGCAAATGGGACTAGATTAGGTTGGGATATCTGGTCAGAATGGACTAGTTACACCATACTGTACATCTCTATGACTCTTTGACTCTATAGATATTATTAGTTGAGATTACTAGTTTTAAACTGAATGTACCCTGACAGGATCATTCTGCCTTCAAAAATGACCTTTTAGTTGACCAAACAAGAGTCTAACTGTGCACACTGATATACCATTTTCATTTAATTGTTGTGGAATACCTCTGTAACCTTGAAAATATTTACTAAATGAACTAAAATGGACAACTATCCTTCATTATAGGAGATGCAATCTTTCCTTAAGCACTAGTAGAACTTACATAATTCAGTTTACGTTTCATTAATACCACAGACTACAGAGCTCCCATACTGTACTCATCCTGTATCTGTTTTGTGTGTGTTTGCTAAAGTCTGACTGTGAAGAGTTGACATATTTTACCTTTGCTCCTTTGTTTTCAGTATGAGCAACATCTTTAATGCAGAAAGAAAACAGCATATAGTTACTTATCACTGGAAATATAAAAGTATTCTGACACAACTGGAAAGCCTTTCAGAACTACATAACACCTGTTCTATGATTTTATTTTATTTAATTAAGTCTGCCTTTAGTTTCCATGCATACGAAAGTTTAAACTGAAGTTATTTTGTACTTTGGTTTTATTAAAAATATTATGAGTATGCAGCATATTTTTAAAAACTAGGTAAATGTTAAATTTATAGTTAGCTTTCTAAATCTAAAATAATTACACCAGTTTACAGTGTAGTTGTTGCACATTTCCAGATAATTGGAATTTAATACCAGCTTTAAACTGTGCAAATTATGGAATAGCTCAACAGAACGACAAAAATATCCAACATATTTATTAGTTTTATCATCTTAATTTCTCTGTTCCCATCAGTTATATTGCAGGGAAGCATTTAAGAAAAACAAAAGCAGAAAGATTCATCTCCTGGTTGTCCTCGGAATGATCTGTGGAAAGCAACTTGAAATTTAAGAACAGTGCAACAGCCAACTTTAGTTGCCAAGTAGTTGGAGAAAGAAAATAAGAAAAATAGCCTCTCCACAATGAAAGCAAAAAGGATTCCTTTTCCAAAATGTATTTCTGGTTCAGTAGTGCAATGTTTCTTGAAGTCAAAAAATGAAATAAAGTGACAAGACTAATACTCAAGAGTATAAAGTCCAATAGAAGTCCTGAAAGATTCAGAAATAATACGACCTTAAGACATAGGAGCAGAAAGGGGCTATTTGGCCTTTTGAGTCTGGTCCGCCATTCAATGAGAACATGGTTGTTCTGATAATTTTTGTCAATTTTTGGTTTTCCTATTATAACTCTTAGTCCATAATCTGTAAAGTTTTGAATAACTTTAACATTCTACCCTCTACAGCCCTCTAGGGTAAAGAATTCCACACATTAAGATCCTCTCAGCGAAGAAATTCCTCCTCAAATTTGCCTTAAAGCGGCAACCTCTTATTCCGATATTACGCCCGACAGTTCCAGACCTTCCCATAAAAGGACACAATCTCTTAGTATCTATCCTGTCAAGACCCCTAAGAATCTTATATGTTTCAATATGGTCACCTTTCATTCCTCTGAACACGAGTTCAGACACAATTTACTCAACTTTTACTCTTAATTAAATCCTTCCATGCCCTGGATTAACCTATCTCTGGACTCTGTCCAATGCCAGTACATCTTGCCTTAGATAAGGGGACCAAAACTGTTCACATTCTGGGTGTGGTCTAACTAATGCCTTGTATAGTTTTAGTCAAGAATTCATATTCCAATTGCTTTCCCTATTATCTGTTGAACCTGTATGCTAATCTTCTCTGATTCATGGTTGACTTCTTGCAAATCTGTCTGTGCTGCGACTTTTTGCAACCTTTTCTACCAAAATAATATTCAGCGATTTTACTCTTCCTATGAAAGTGCATAACCTCACATTTTCTTACATCTGGCAAATGTTTGCCCATTCATTCAACCTGCTTACACCCACTTTATCAACTATGTCACCTTCACCACTTGTTTTCCCATTTTATTTTGCAAGAGTGCATTTTACTGCTCATGTTATAAATATTTGCTGTAAACAAATGTGGCCCCAACAGTGATCCCTACGGCACTATACCAGTTACAGGTTGCCATCTTAAAAATGTCTTCCATATCTCTCTCTGCTAATATACTAATGCTAACACCATGGGTTCCTATCTTACTAGGCAGCCTTATGTGTGGTACCCTATTGAACAGCTTTTATAAATTCAAATATAAAACATCTAGTGGTTGTCCTTCATTTATCTTGCTTGTTACTTGCTCAAAAAATTATCAAATCTGTCAGGCATGATTTCCTTTTCATGAAGCCTTGCTGACTCTGCTAGATTACATGATACATTTCAAGATGCTTGCTATTACACCTTTTCTCACAGATTCTAACATCTTCCCAATGACAGATGTTAAGGTAAGTGGCCTACATTTACCTATAGTCTTGGTCTTCTTCCCTTTATGACTAAGGATGTTATGTTGTCAGTTTTTCAGTCCTCTGGGTCATTTTCAGAAACCAAGGAATACTTGGAACATTACTACCAGTGCAGCCACAATTTCTGTAGCTACTTCCATTAATATCTATGGACGCAACCCATCATGTCCGGGGGACTTATCAGTCTTTAGCTTAATTGTCTTATACTTACATGAGATCTGGCCACTTGTTTTAATACTACTTGCCAGTTTACCTTCAAAGTTGAATGATGTTTGATGATGACATCAACACATCAGTGACTGGGGATAGGAACCAATAAGGTGGTGAATTTGGAAAAGACAAGAAACACAAGCAAAGCATCCAGAGAAGCACTAATGATACTATTGATCAAATAATATAAATAATCCAACAGAGTGAGAAACAGCTTGAATGTTGGAATAAGAATAAGGTTCAGCCATCAGATGACTGTTGTAGTATAATTATCGGCAGCCTACTTAAGTGAAATTCTTTTCTGAACACAAATTGAAAAAACGAAGGTACGTACTTGTCCTATTCTGGGAGGATGGTTTTCACTGAACTCTCCATTTCATGAGATCCCTCACAATGGAATGGCAAAAAAAAAACTTATTTAGTAAATTTCACTCCTCCAAACTAATCTTCATGCATCAGCAATCTCACTTGCCAAGGACAACCTCATACTTGAAAAAGCAGTCACAGCCCCTTCACTTGGAATCTTCAAGTGCATCTTTAGATTACTCCCCATGAAAAGTTACTATTTCAGCAGATCTAATAGCTAGTTTCAACCATATAAATATCGGCAGAATACAGAAGGAGTCTGTGATGTCAATGCATCTAAAGCAGAAGTAGAAACAAATTTAAACTTACCTCTAACCTAAACTGATACATTATATATAAAAATTGTGCAAATAAGCAGCTTTTCAAGAGCCAAAACCAGATCAACTATATACTTTTGGTATAGCAATTAACCTGAAGAAACATTTCGATGAATTCATATTCTGCCCTTCATGCGATGTAAACAACACACATCATGTGACCGACCTCGTGTTAAATGCTTACCATGGCACCCAACGATTATTTTGTGCCAACCACTGATCCTAACACGCACTTTAACAACAGTGATGATACATGTTTAAGCTAGCAAAGATGCCGCCCACACAATAGTTCAGTTGTTACTATAATTGAATTACCATATTGAAGCACAGCTATTATCTGTAATTAAACAAATTGCTTGTATCAACTCCCCAACTGAATTTTATATTAAATTGATCTTCCACTACATGCAATACTGATGTGAAGCCTTATGACCAATCTTAATAAATTAACAGTAATTTGATTTGAATAGTAACAATGTTACAAACTGAAAGACAAATGTTTGTACTATCTTTTTAAGACTCTCAGCAATATTTACTGTAGCCAAGCTATATTCTGCAGCGTTTTGACAGTTCTGTTTTAGAAGGTCTCCATGCATGCCTGAACATATAAAATGTCAATATTTGGAGGTTGGGAAGAATTTTTGCTTCACACTGAAATGATGTTAGGTATATTTACCAAATGTCCAATGGTTCTAATGGGCTCTATGGAGTACTAAGCCAATCACATCTACGAGTGTTGTTCCACTTTGTTCTGGATTCTTATTAGTCTTAAACCCATTAATTTCATACACCTCAATTAAGTGTGTTTCATTCAAGATGGCAATGGAGTAGCAGCGTAATGTATGGGCTTCTCAGCCCAGGAGCCCAGAGTTCATCTAATCCATCCATGTATCTTTTTTCTTTCTATGTTTCCATTTATTATGATACCTTGCCTTCTTCTAATGACTTTGGCAGAAGGTATCCTCTCCTGATCCAGGCCCAGTGACAAGCTGGCTTCCAGTGGCCAGAAATGGTAGCATAGGTCTGGCGCCTGACGGGATGGTCTCCGGGTGTGGTGGTCCTGTCCCAGTGTCGATGTCTTCCTCGCCAGCTTCTAGGCATTCCACCTTGGCACGGAGGTGGCTTCCAAATCTTTCAGCAACCCAGCATGGAGGTCTCATTCCAGCAAGGTGGGTGGTCTTGGCCCAGTTTTCCAGTGTAGTCTAAAGCCAGGAGCCATTAACGTAACTGTGAAGACCTTTTATTTCGTTCTTTTGATTATTTATGACTTCTGTCATTAATTTAGGCATAAGGACTTACAAAGCTTTTTGCTGTACTTTTTTGTACAAAAACATGCAACAATAAATTGCTATTTTATTCTAAGTCATCTCTCAGTCTCCTCTGTTCCAAGGAAAACCAACCTCAACTTATTCAAGTTTTCCTCATAGCTGGCAGGGACGAGTGTGGCCAACAAGGTAAAAAAAGAAATCCAAAAAACAATGAAACATTAGTGATCAAAAATAAAAATGACTGAATTTTGTGTGATGAGAAATAGTCTAATGGTTCTTTTGACTTGCATTCAATTACAAATACTTCCAGGCCATTTCAAATATTAGAATACTGGCCTTGAAAGTGAGTAGAAACATTTTTTTTAACCTTTTTAAATATTCTATTACTGTCTTGACTGTCTTTCATTGCAATTGTATAAAATCACCTAACTGGCCTTAGCATTCAATGTAATAGCTATGTGTAATACAGCAATAAGCAAAAGAATATGATCTTGTTAGATATGTAAACTATTTTCTGACGACTTCATTTTAACTTGTACCACCTTCTGAAGGGCAGTCAGAGATGGACAACAGGATTTGCCTAGCTAGCAATACCCATTTTCCACAAACATTAGGAAAATAATGCTTTAAATTTAGGGTGGCCTCAGACTACAGCGAAAATAAAACAGTAATGTAAGACCAGAGCAGCTCAATATAATTAAAGTCTGCATATTTCTCCACCAAGACACTCTCACTCAACTTTCTCTCCATCATCTCAGCTAATAATTACTGCTGGTGTCCTGACCAGTGAGCTGCCTTGGTTCCCACCGCTTGGATCTGAAACGCTGGGCAAGAGCAAAGCTCAGATTCCAGTCAGCTTGGAAGCTTCACCTCTTCCTTCACCAGGTGCTTCTGAAGTAGGCTGAACCAGAGACAAAGCAGAAGTGCTGATGTCAGAATGTGGCTCAGGCCACGAGCTACTGGAATTGCCCTCCTTCCCACAGTCAGGGCTGGAACTTGAAGTCAAATGACAGGCGTATGGTTGGTTCAGAGCAAAGTTGGTCCATTGTAATGGGGCCTCAGATTGACTGGGAAAAAACAATTGTCCTCCGCTTGTGGCAGGCAATCCCACAGCATAGCTACATCAGGAAGATGGCACAATATCGGAGGCACTCAGCAGGATTGCAGAGGTTCTGATACAGTCCTAACTTCTGTTTGATGTTATTTAAGGAAAACACTGGCTCAATACTAATTTAAGTGGATCAGAAACAATGTGACCTCAAGCAATGAGCTTTGAAGAACTTCTCATTACTCCCTTTCTCTTTCATCTTGGTGTCACACCTCAGCAGTTGCTCTTAGTTTTTCTTTTTCCAATCTGTTGTTTCTTCAGACTATTTTCTACATTAACTTCAGGCAACTTTCACTTTAAATGGAACTTTTCACACTTGCATTTGCAAAATGCTGTTTGAACGTATGATGATTAACTATTTGCAATATCCAAAAATAAGATGAAATGATTTGTCAAGCAGAAACCTCATCTCATAAACCCTGTTATTGGCAGTTTCAAATCTTTCTTCGGTCATGCAAGACTATTTCAGTTTATTAATGGAAGAGACACATCAAACAGGAAATAAAAGTCAAAATGTGATGGCAGTGTAAGATGAATGAAACAGAATGAGTATCATTCTTCAACTGTCCTCCAAATTTTTACCCTTCCTTCTCTCAATGGAAGTTCCTTTTCTGTTTCACAACCAAGATATCATTAGCCGAGACCAAGTATTTCACATTATGGGCAACATGAACAACATGCCACCACAAAGATCTCCAATAGAGTGACAACTTCAAGCAGCATGGATTCACACACTTGTTCTATCCTGAATAAGAACCTTCAGTTCTTTGACTTGTTGACTCTACAAATCTTCATGGACACCTTTGAAGATTCAATTCAAGATGATGGCAAAGTAAGATGGTTCAGAGGGAGCTCATCCACCCATCAGTTTCCTTTGCTTGTTTTTTTTTTTGCTTCTCTTTTGTTTTTCTTTCTTCTTCTCTCTTCTTTCTTCCCCTGACCACTGACTCCCTGCATTGGACTCAGTGCAGACCCAGTGGGGCAGCCTCTCGGTCAAGACAGACTCCCAGTCCAGCTGTCTCTCAGTGGGCTGTTCTTTAGCCCAGCGTGGCCTCAGTGTGAACTTCTGGTCTCAAAGTGATTGTTCGTATTGCGGTCCCACTGTGGCTATGCATTTACGAAAGACTACGTTTGAACTTTCAATTTTATCTTTTTATTTTGGACTTAAAATTAAGAAGATCTGCAATGTGTAACTTTTATCCTTAGTTTGTATGTGTTAAATGCTATACTATAACCACTGCAATACTTAACTTTTAATTTTGTTCTTACGATTCTGTACCTAGGTATAGACAATAAAATCAAAATCAAAAAATATCATGCATTTAGTATGTCAATAATTTATTCAATGTATTTCTAAATTTGTCTTGATTGAGAAACACGCAATGGTTTAATTATTACATATTTTGTAATTACTAAGTAACAGCTTTGCTCAGTTTGCCAAAGTTTGTGTAATTGTCCAAAATAAAGCATGTGTTGAAGAAATAAAGACATGCACCATTACCAAATTAGTTATTCAGGGAAAAAAAAAGTTAAAGTGCATGCTCAATCTAAAAAGTCCACTGCAAATGCAGCATGTGGAAAAGTCAAATGCTCTGGATATTCTGCAGGGGGTAACATTTTGACCATCTAAAAGGACCACAGTAAAGAAAATCTTTAAAATCTAAAATTCCCAAATAGTTTCAAACTAAGCATCAGGTGTCATTTAATTCAGACGTATAATGCATAATTTATAACTGGCTATAAATGCGTGACTTTTCTACTTAAAATTTAATGAAATGTAAAGATATAACCAAAGTATTAGCATTGAAAAGATGACCACAAATTCACTTTTAACTGGATTGTTATATGATAAAACAAGCTAATGAAACTGAAGAAGAATCAGATTGAAAATTTCCAAGAATATATATATATGTCTCAATTTCTACAGATTATTTAACTAGAAAGTTGAGAGATCAGCAGTTTTTCAAATCTAGGCAGAAAAAAAAAAATCAACTTCAAAATCCTAATAGTCACTTATTTCCTGAATTACATGTGCATTTGAATGGGAAGTATTATAGTTGTTTCAGAGGAATTGGTTTGGATTTGTGGAGGCCAGAGACAGGAAAAAGAATAACTGAAGCCAGGAGCCTGAAATAGAGACATACAGTCAATTCAAAGAAAACTTTTTAAAAATCTTATTTTTCAACCATATATCCTAATTTAATTCCCTCAGTGCCAAGCTCAGTAATTCCCCCTCCTCAGTTTCACCCTCAGTGATTGAAGCTAAAGAGAAGAAATAAAACCAGTAAACAAGGTTAATCATAATTCTTTGCAAGATTTAGGTTTTAAAAGGGTTATTGAAGCCAAGCTCCCTCATTCAAGATTTGTTCTTACTCAAAATGCGAAGAATATCAATGGTATTTTTGTGTCCTAAAATCAATGACATATGCTTTCACCAACATCGCTTTTGAGCTAAAAGTAAATTATTAACTTTTTAAAACAAATTATTCAGATTACAAGTCATAAACCAAGAACACACTGTAATGGTTAGTGTAAGAATTTAGATACAGGATTTTAGAATTAACCAAGTGGAAGTTGCTTATTGCAAAACTGAAGTTGCTAATATTACATTTTTCCTGGCATGTTGAAACATAATAGATAAGGAGTGCAGTTAGGTCCTGCCAACATTTTCTTCAAATTTTCCATTTTTATAAAAGACTATCTTATCAGTTGCAAAGAGACATTTAATATTTTATCATATATACTCAAGCATTAGTCAAATTTGTTTGACCACTTTTTAAGGTTAAATTTATGGATCGACTATTATATGGATACTACTTTTGAGGGGGTGAAATTCATGCCCATCAAAATTCATACTGTATTAATAGCAGAAGCCCAAATGATCTCTAAATGAATCAAGAAAACAACGAATTACAGTAACTCTGTAAACTCGGAACAGAACGCAATGGCCGGCGAACTGGATGCCCGAAGCAGTGTTCAAACTGCCGAACAGAGCAGGATGGTCGGCTCACAATGTTGATCCGTTACTGTGAAGAACTGAGGTCAACTTTTATGAGAAATATTTGGAAAATTCCAGATTTTTTGACCAAAACTGAGAGTCGACTTTTACATGAGATTGATTACTCAAGTATATATGGCATCTCAATGTTAGTTATCAAGAATTGATATCTGTATTTTTTTTTAATATTAGCAAATATTTTAAAAAGTACATAATGCACATATGCCAAATCTTCAGTATTTTTGCTAAGCAATAGACAAACATTTCAAACATACATATTTATACGTAGTATTTTGCTGACATGTATTTTGAAAATTAAGTTTGTTCAAAAGTTAAAAGTTCAAACTTACTGTACTCTCTGACCAGACAGAATTCCAAAGTGCTCTGACTCTCTAAGGTACGATCTAAATCTACAGCTACATTTGGTTCACTTTGCTTCTCAAGCCGATACTGATGCCCTGGAACAAAAAAAAGTCAGCAAATAATGTGAATGAGAAACTTCATGCTAATGGTGTAAAAACAGTAGATAGAAGACTTGAAAAGTTAGGGTTTATATTTTCCAACTCAACCCAATGCAAACAAATGACCAAAAATACTAAATTTCACCATGTATCAAGTTTAAAATAACAGGGACATTGAGCTTAAATTAGCATTTCTGCTATGCTATTCATTGATTTACAGTGGTTTACAGGTATCAAATTATCTATTTGAAACTTATCTCCCTTGGTTCCTGCTTCAATGTAAAAAAAGATTATTGGTCAACAGGAAATTATGGTCTTGGCTATTGTAGGGAATCTAATCATCAAAAATGAATCAAGATTCTTGTTCTGCTTTTGCTCAATTCGTATACTCAAGCCATTTTTGTGTAGAATTTCATAGTTGGTTACATAGTAACATATTTGCAAAGATTATGTCTTTTTAATTTTGTGCTTTTTAAAAACTGTGGACTGAAAGTAAAAAACTGTTTAAAATAAAGTACTTCCAAGGGTGACTGCATGTTTTGAAAGTAAGGAATTTGATAGCTATTGTGAACTGTGTGTGTAGCTGTGGATTCCAGCAATCTGCAGATGAATTGGAACACTGTTCTCTGAAGTGAAGTTGATTGGTTTGTGGACTAGGGATCAATTATCAATAAACAAAGGGTTTCCTCCTGCCAAAAACAAGATGACTGTCAGCTAGCTGAACAGCTTGGACTGAAAGGAAGACAATAGGGAGGAGAATTGGATGAGCAAAGAAACCAGGAGGTCTGCAGCAGCCAAAGAAACACTCTCTGTAATTTCTCTGCAGTCAGCCACTTTAAAACTGAAGACAGCAAGCTTATCTTTCCTTCAGCAGATGCAGAAAGTCATGACTTTTGAATTGGATAAGTCATAACTGAAACAGTCACTTTGTGCCTCTCTCTAACCAGTGGAAGCATTCCGAAAATGGAACGTCAAGGAGAAACCTTCAGATCAGCAAGAGCCAACCCAACAGATCTCGTGAACAAAGACTACAAAACTATTTTCCTAGTTTTTTTTCTCCCTTCATATGATTTTTCCCTGGCTTATGTTTGTCTGTGTGTATGTATACGGTGAGTTTATAAAGAGTTGAGTTTCAATGTGTGCAGTTGACTTAATTTAGTTTAACCGTTTACCTTTCGGTAGAATTTCATGGCCTATAACAAACAGCAATTTCTTATTAAGTATATAAACCTGATCCATTTATATACTTTCTATCAACCTGGGTCTGAAAAATCAGATAGTTTGAGTATTTCTCATATGTATTTTGAAAACTTTAACTAGACAAATCTAGGAATAATTGGGTTTGATTTCCAGCACGTTACGAAACTGAGCAGTGATGGGGTAGAGCACGGTGGCTCAATGGTTAGCACTGCTGCCTCACAGCACCAGGGAACCGGGCTCAATTCCAGCCTCAGGCGACTATCTGTGTGGAGTTTGCACGTTCTCCCAGTGCCTGCGTGAGTTTCCTCCGAGTGCTCCAGTTTCCTCCCACAATCCAAAGATGGGCAGATGAGGTGAACTGGCGATGCTAAATTGCCCATAGTGTTCAGGGATGTGTAGGTTAAGTGCATTAGTCAGGGGTAAATATAGGGGAATTGGTCTGGATGGGTTATTCTTCTCAGTGTCAGTGTGGACTTGTTGGGCCGAATGGCCTGTTTCCACACTTTACGGATTCTATGATAATGAGGACTACTAAATTCAAATTACAATTCTATTTTACTCACTCATGAAATAGTCTTCTTGCATAAAATTGTTCCCTCTGTTGGAGGTGCATTCTTGCTGGGATATGATTTTATAATGCCAGTTGTCCTTTAGTGTTGATCACATGTGAATTTTTAGGCACTGGATTTTGGAGGACTCATTAAATGTCCAAGTTTAGACTTTCACAGCAGTAGGATGCTGAAGTGATCAGAGAAATTATTAATGGTGGTTTTCCCCTCCCAACTCAAACTACTGCGTAAATTCTAGAGTTTACATTACTAATTAATTGTTTCTCCTGCAATGTAAAGTGTGTATACATTAAATTTTTAGATTTAGATTTCAGAACAGGGGCAAATGGCCACTGATCAGTTCTGTAAAGGCTTTTTTTTGTAGAATAAGGTCCGAAAGCCAATCTGGAACAGTGAACTAAGAATACCAGTTCCAAGAAAGCTCATGATTTCAGCTGAGTGCCTGGTAGAACCTCTGTCATATAAATGGATAAAATACTTGTACTATTGGGCTTACGATAGGCAGAAAAATCACATTAAGATATTATGTTTTAACTTCATGACGGAGATTCAAAGCTTTAGTTCACAAAAAACTTAAGTTCAGTTCAGAAATGCACAATCTCTGTCCTGGCAGGAAATTAAGTTGGTTCAGGGGAACCTGTCACCTCAGTAGGAGTGGTTTTTAGTCTGTGGAATTTCCAAAACAGAAAAGTTTGGGTTCAAAATTTCAAGTTGGTAGAACATAGAAAGTTTATGCTATTAGAACTGAGAAAGAGTCATGCCTGCAGATTCAGGGGAATCACAAAATCACCTTCACTGTTTAACAAAAGGAAATGGGGAAGGCCAATGAAGTAAAGATTTAGGAAGGAAAAGGTAAGATAGGAATAACATTTCTCCAGGATCAAGTCTCTGTAAAGGATGGAATTGGAAAACAGGTTGAAATTTGGTTTTGTGTTTATATTAAGATTTTTGTTTAAACTGTGCTCTCCCTGTATAGTTTTCTGTATGCTATGTTTTTAAACAGCATCTACCGCATTGTGTGAATATTTCAGTAACTAACAAACATGCTCGCCAACTGCAAAATTAACCCAGTATCTTACGGAGAGTCGGAATGGCTCAGTTGCCCAACACCTGAACCAAATAAGTCATCAGAGGGGGTCTTCTGTTGCACAGTGAAAATTAAGTACAATTCAGGTTCAAACTCATCAATATTTGTAAAATAAAATATAAGCATTTAGTCATAATGAACCCAAAAATGCAACCAGTCTTGTCACACATTCTGCTGTAGCCTTACACTCAGAGGATAATGCACAGAGTACGATACCTGACTGACAGCCGGTCTTAGAGCAGTGACGCTCAAAACGTGGTCAACAGAGACTTCCCTGTTTTACAAAAAATAGTGGCTAGGTCCTTATTGAGGCATGAACTAGGGAGGTGGGGAAAAGAGAGAGAGAGAGAGAGAGAGAGTGCGAGTGCACGAGTCAGAGTGAGAAAGAAGTACAGAATGCAAATATGCAGTGCACATTGGAATATCTTTCTCACCTGGAAGGATAATGCTGATTAAATGCAGAGAATGGTACAAACATAGTCAAACCTGTAGTTACCAAGTCTGGTGATGGGCATCAGGTGAGTATAGACTTGTTCAAAGAGGGTTGAGTGATTTTTAAGTATTTCAACATTAATACCTATAATTTAGCAAATATGTTTTCCTCCATGAATTATTAAAATACTCTTAACATGCAACCCTTCCATCTTATGATGAAAAAGTATAATTTAGATGGTGCAGGGGTATCCTTAACTATTAAACCATTTGAAAGGGAGTCTGATACCTTGATAAAGAAGTTTAATAATCAATGGTTAGAGTGAGACTGTTGCTTTATGTAAACAGATGTCAAGCCTTACTATGAAAGCATTGAAACTTTACCTCGACAGAAAACTTTGAAATTATCAGAATGAATATTTAAGCAAATTGTTCAGTTAATAATAATTTTTCTTCTTGGTATGCGGATTGGAATTAAGTCAACAGTAAAGGAGATGAAAATCTCCAGCCTCTGCTTCAACGAGAGGAAAATCGGCTTCACTAATCCCAATGTTTCAGTGAGCACAGATCCAAGTGGGACAAAGATGAGCAATCTCATCCATATGCCACAAACATGCTGGAATGGGGTTTAGGACCATTCGACGCAGCCATTTTGGTGCGAGCGATTTGGTACAGCCCATTTTGCTGCAGAACTATTTTGGCGCAGCTCATATTTATTCCTTTTCAGGCTTAGTTAAAAACATTAATGAAAACAATAAAAATAAAAATAATGTTTATTCTCTTTAGTAAAAATGTTAAAAAGAAAAAAAATAAAAGAAATAAGTCAATTACGAAAAATCTAAAATATGACGTTTATTCAAAATTATGGGCAGTCCCTCATAAATACTCAACATCATTCCTCTCACTAAATCTTCTTACAAGTGTTTATATTTCTTTAATTTCAATGGAATATCATGCCCTGCTACAAGATGCTCATAGTAAATGTCCTCTCTGAACTTTTCATAAACTGTCAATAAATTTCCAAATAACTGGATGTTCCACTCCAAGTTCGCATTGTAATCTCCTGTGGGCAGCTTCTGCATGATTGTTTGTTCTGTCCTCATTGTTTAAAGTTCTTTCATATAAATTCCATATTCCAACTGGAAAAAGCGATGGACGCCCATCATTAAAGAAATTCAGGGAAGGAGACGCTAGAATACAAACACTCGTAAGAAGATTTAGTGAGAGAAATGTTGTTGAGTATTTACGAGGGATTGCCCATAATTTTGAATAAAATAATTTTAGATTTTTCGTAATTAACTTATTTATTTTACTTTTTTTCTTTTTAACATTTTTACTGAAGAGAATAAACATTATTTTTAATTGCTTTCATTAATGCTTTTAACTAAGCCTGAAAAGGAATAAATATGAGCTGCGCCGAAATAGTTCTGCGCCTAAATGGGTCTGCAGCAAAATGGGCTGTGCCAAATCGCTCACGCCAAAATGGCTGTGCCGAATGGTCCCACTCCGGCTGGAGTGATAGGTAGAAAGAAGAAATCAGTGCAGAAATGGGTGCTGCTTCTTCAGGTGAGACTGAAGTGCATTGTTGGGGCAATGGGAAAGAAGTTTTATTCTACAGCAATGCTCTCCTGTTTGATAACGGTACCAGCACTGGAAAACAAGCTCCAATCTGCAGCAGGTTGATTTCAGCACAAAAATAAGTTTAAAAAAAATGTTAAAAATATTTCTCACTTCAAGCTCTATACTCTGTCACACATCCTAATTTTTCCAACTCTACGCTAGAAGAAATTGCTTCTTTAAAATTGAGCAAACATTCCTGAGAGTTGGTTTAAGAGCAAATGGATTTAAGCTATTATTTCCTAAGCAGCATTTATTTTGGCAAGCTCGACTGATTTTTTTTTAATTACTTGGGTGCAAGAAATGCAGTTATTTCTATTACAGCTACCTACATCTATTAAAAACATAAACAAAAGAGAATGTTGAAATGAGAATTCAGTGATTCAAATATTATTTTCAAATGATTTATTCAAAAAATATTTTTAAATAGGGACAATTCTTTAATTTCAGGGTTAAGTACTTAACATAAAATATTATATTTTGAGGATATTGAAATTATTTCTGATTGCTTAATTGTTTAAAAAACCCAAATACTACTCAATCTATCCAATTTATGTGTAGTCTAAGAGCGCTGCTTTAATCTTTCATGGCTACAGTAAGCTGTCTTTATACATCAATATAAATTCTGAAAAGTGACAGATCATAATCTGTAAGACACTTTAAGATATTACATGTCAACTAGGGGTTTTACCATATGTGACAGTAGGCACATTATTGCAATTGTAAAAAAAAACCTGGGTATGCATTAACATGCGAGAGCATAGAACAGACAGTCTACAGGTGCTGGGAGGCAATTTTAAAAATTCAGGCTGAAGTAAACCCCACTCTGCAGTAATTTAGATATCAGCAATTTCCAACGGGTCTTGCTTTAAAAACAAATAAGATAATTGATTATGGATATGTACAACTACCGGACACCTTTACTGTAATGAGATAACACACACGTAAAGCTGCAAATAGAAGGTAGTGGCATAGCTATAATGTCACTGGATGACCAATACAGAATCCCAAGCAAATGTCCTGAGGTCTTGAAATCGAAACCCACCATGGCAGGTAGAGAATTAGTGAACTGGTTCACTAATGTCTTTTATGGAGGGAAATCTGCCATCTTTACTTGGGTTGGCCTTTTTGTGGCTCCAGACACGTTGCAACATGAATTAATTGTAATTGCTCAATCAAGGGATGGGCAACAAATGCTGACTAGCTTGCAAAACAACATCCCATCAATTAATTAAAGAAAGCTAAAAGCATATTCCTTGTACGTAAGGGACTTTTCTCCGAGACACTCATATTTAACATGTCGATTGCAAAATGGAATATGATACTGCTGGCATCAGCTTTGCACTAATGAACTTTCTGCTTCGGCAAACAGTTTATACGATTCTCAACACAGACACAAGACTGAGATTGAACCTCAAACTTCACTGAAGAAAATTCTAAAAACATTTGACAACACAATTAATCAATTCTAATTTTTAAAACTTTCACTTTCAGTCAACAACAGAAAAAAGGTCCCTTCCAACTTCTATTTTCACTATAAAGTGTTATCATCTTGTGGTGGTGTCAGGAGCTTTATCTCTCTTTCAACTGACAACACAGACAATTCAGTTAAAATTGGAAAAGAATCCCACTTCAGTTGAGTAAATAAATAATCAATACTCATCTAAATGCAAATGAGAAACTAGCCCTGTCTGATAACAGGACAGAGATCCAATTTTCTCCAGACAGTTGGATACAACCAAATCACCATCATCCAGTCTTATACTAATGGATAAAAATTGTAACTTAACTGAGCAGATCACCAGAGATCAACTAAGTTTCAGGCTTTGGCCACTTCACATTTAACTAGGTTGGCTATCACTCACTCCATAAGCTCTTTTGGGCAACCTTTTCCAATGTGAATCATTAAATCTGGATGCAGTCATCTTGGCAACATGTTAAAAATATTACTTACAAATTCAATAGCCAAAAGGTGTAAATGTTAATGCTGGAAGTTACTCTAATGTAAGTAAATATCTCAGCAAATAAAAATAGCAAAGTGCATTCTCTGTGGAAAATGACAGGAAACAAAAGTGTCAAATTTGAGATCATATAAATTCCAGTATTTATATTTATGGAACCTAATATTAATTCCAAGAAGTCAACAAAGTTAAAATGTGGTGTGTCAATATGCTTAAAATATTGTCCCTGTCATTACACACCATTAACACAGTTTGCAAATATGATGCAATACAATATTCATTAAAAAACACAGCTGAGGGTTGCTCTTCAATTGCTCACAGACATATAGCATTTCAGCGTCAATGGTCGGTATGACAAGAAACACAGCTCTAAGATCGATCAATGGCCCTGTTCCATTTCAGGGGGGGACACATTTCAAATGCATGGGCTGATTTTTAAGTTTATGCTGTCTCACACAGCTGTTCTTGGACTCATGAACAGTCTAATTCTGGATTCAAAACAGGCATCAGATTCACCTCCTCAATACTTGTAATATGTTACCAGTAGCAGAATACCATGTACCTGCTGCTTATGGAGCAATGCTGAATTAGTGTTAAACTTGGAACAACACTCCAGTTTTCATCACCTGACTTTGATTTCCCATACTTCCATCATTTCAAACTTGGAGTGAGACTAAATTTTGTATGAGTAACTTTACTAGCTCAAGTTCGCTGGAAAAATAATTACATAAGCACAAAATCGTGCGTCAGATTTGGACTGGGCAGTACTTCAACAATGAAGTGCAAAAAAGCCATAAACTAACCCTGTACCTATGCAGCAAAGCAAGCAAAACATTTTCACTTAAATCTTGCTTTTGACTTAATTATAATTATATTAATTCAAATAATATTTCAATTCTCAATTATCATGAATGAATGAAATTTAGGAAAGAACTCCAGTGTAAATTAAGCATTTCCCTGGGGAAACACAGCTAAAATGTCCAATGGTTCAGTCCCAGTGCTGCCTGGAATCAGTGGTAGCCAAATCTATGTCAATAGATTCGCAACTGCTCTATAAAAAATTTTGCAAGGAGGCAGCATGAGTAAAGCGTCAATGCATAATTTATTTTGACTCTAAGAAATGCATTAGACTTCAACAAGACCTCATGATTGTTCCAAAGGAGAAGTTTGGCCAGTTTATTTTCTTTCGAATTTCTAGAATATCCTGAATTTGCTTTTAATGTCCTTAGCTATCGGTGTTCCGCTTTCTGTGTTCAGTTGTATGTCATGGAAACAAAATGCAGAGTGACAGGATTTCCAGTTGTGTCACGGCTTTCTGACACCTGCTCTCGTGCAGTAAAACAACTCCACTTTAAACCAATTCCAGCTAACATTATACTGACAGTTGAAATGATCTGGGCTGAAATCCTAACTCTTGTTAAATCTAATATAATGAATATTTTTAATATACATTATATTGCCTTGGGATAGATACATTTTATGCTGTTAACACTTATACTCACTATGTTAATATCCATGGAAAAAGAAATAGTTTTCACTGCCAAATCAAATATATTCAGGATAGTCTGTTTTCCAATCTATTTCAACCATGTGTCATCTATCACTATTCAAAGTTTGGTGAAGGTTTGTAGCTCGGGTGCTCGTTGTTGTGGTTCTGTTCGCCGAGCTGGAAATCTTGTTGCAAACGTTTCGTCCCCTATCTAGGTGACATCCTCAGTGCTTGGGAGCCTCCTGTGAAGCGCTTCTGTGGTGTTTCCTCCGGCATTTATAGTGGCCTGTTCCTGCCGCTTCCGGTTGTCAGTTTCAGCTGTCCGCTGTAGTGGCCGATATATTGGGTCCAGGTCGATGTGTTTGTTGATGGAGTTTGTGGATGAGTGCCATGCTTCTAGGAATTCCCTGGCTGTTCTTTGTTTGGCTTGCCCTATAATGGTAGTATTGTCCCAGTCGAAATCATGTTGCTTGTCGTCTGCTTGTGTGGCTACTAAGGATAGCTGGTCGTGTCGTTTCGTGGCTAGTTGGTGTTCATGGATGCTGATCGTTAGCTGTCTTCCTGTTTGTCCTATATAGTGTTTTGTGCAGTCCTTGCAAGGACTGGGACAACACTACCATTATAGGGCAAGCCAAACGAACAACAGCCAGGGAATTCCTACAAGCATGGCACTCATCCACAAACTCCATCAACAAACACATCGACCTGGACCCAATATACCGGCCACTACAGCAGACAGCTGAAACTGACAACCGGAAGCGGCAGGAACAGGCCACTATAAATGCCGGAGGAAACACCACAGAAGCGCTTCACAGGAGGCTCTCAAGCACTGAGGATGTCACCTAGACAGGGGACGAAACGTTTGCAACAAAAATTTCCAGCTTGGCGAACAGAACCACAACAACATCTATCACTATTCTAACCACATCCAACTTTGAAACTATATAGCTTATATCAAAACAAACAGCTTCCCGGAACAATTTGTTTAAAATAATGTGAACATTTGAGAGAGATTACTTTTATAAGCACAGAGCTTTTGTTTTGAAAATTAAAATAATAGGTTGAGTGCCAAGCAGTATTGTTGATTCTCTGCAAAGCAAATACAATGTTTTTTTCCTAAGGAAATTTCTTCTGGATTTTTGTAACTAAGGAGGAACATTACATGGGATCACATGTCAATAGAAAACAAACTTTGGAAAACAGAATTCCGCCTCTCTTGTGGAATGGATTTTTGGTAACCATGAACACACATTGGCTAGGCTCAACTATTAACTGTTGAAAGAATTTGACAGGACATACAAGAGATGAGGTTAAAATAACACAAATGCCTTTATTTGGGGAGTAATACAGAAATACTTCTGTCCAGCTGCCATACCAATAGCTAAACTGAGCTGCAGACAAGAAAGGCGAGGTCATGATGGCCTTTACACAAATCCAACAAATTTGAAGATATAGTAGCTGAATGCATATTGCTCTCTAATGAAGAGTGACTAAATGAAGAAAAGCAATATCTTCACATAGGACACATTCAACAAACCACCAATCGCTTCCATATGTAAATATAAATCTGGCATACATGTTTGGGTCTATTTTAGTTCAGTAACTTTGTATACAGATGTATGCACCTCAAAGCTTGCTGTTACAGTAAAAATTAGCTGGAAAAAACAAAGGAGGAAATTAACCATGAAAAACAGACTATACTTCAGCAAAGTGTTTGCATCATAATTATCCACAAGGACTACTTTTTGAGGCAATACCTTCAAACTGCAAATGTCAAACGAAGGGTGGAAAAAACAGCAAAACAACTTGTGCAGTGTTTCATTTGCTTAGTACAAAATGCATGTCTGTTTCAAAACAAATTATTACATGCTATTACTAATTGTCTGAAACTGGACAGGAAAATGGCAAATACATGCCTTTCACTCTGTTAATTGTTTAAACATCCCAAAATATCCATAGAACAAAGAACATTTCAGCACAGTACAGGCATTCAACGTTGTGCCAACCTGTGAAGCCCATCTAACCTACACTATTCCATTATCATCCAAAGGTTGATCCAATGACCATTTAAATGCCCTTAATGATGGTGAGTCCATTACTGTTGCAGGCAGGGCATTTAACACCCTTACTATTCTGAGTAAAGATCCTACCTCTGACATCTGTCCTGTATCTATCACTCCTCAATTTAAAGTTATGTTCCCTTGTGCTAGCCATCACCATCCAAAGAAAAAGGCTCTCACTGTCCACCCCATCTAATTCTCTGATCATCTTGTATGTGTCAATTAAGTCACCTTTCAACCTTCTTCTCTCTAATGAAAACAGCCTCAAGTACCTCAGCTTTTCCTCATAAGACCTTTCCTCCATGCCAGGCAACATCCTGGTAAATCTCCTCTGCACCCTTTCCAATGCTTCCACATCCTTCCTATAATGTGGCGATCACAGCCGTATGCAATAAGTGCGACCATGCCAGACTTTTGTGCAGCTGCAACATGACCTCACAGCTCCGAAATGCAATCCCTCGACCAAAAAAAGCTAACACAACGTACGCCTTCTTAACAACCCTTTCAGCCTAGGTGGCAACTTTCAGGAATCTATGCACATGAGGCAAACAAATTCTGAGACACCCTCCTGGCTTAAAAAGAAACATACATAATGTTTATACTATGTAGGAATCCATCTTAATGTTAGTCTCAAAAGACAGAATTAGAGTCATATCTTTTCACGATGTTGAATTCTGACTGATGTCAGTAGTAATAGTAGTGACAGAGGGACATACTCTCATGGATGGTCACAACAGTGTTTGAGGTACAAGGTAATATGGAGAACAAAACAGGCACACATTTGCCACTGTGAGCAAAGTGCAAAATCTGGAATCAAACAATCTTGCTTGATCTTTTTGTGAAAGATACCAAGCTGAATGAAATGTTAACCCTATTCTCTCCATTCATGCTGCTTAATCCAATTATTTTCTGTATTTATTTCAGATTTCCATCATCTTCAATATTTCAGTTATTTTAGATATTTCTGTCGTCCATGTTGATGCTTGTCAAGGAAGGCAGAGTGGAAAGATAAATGCAGATTTATGGATAAAGATGGACAAAGATAAAGATAAAAATATGGATAAAGAAGATTGAGGGAAAAACAAATTTCATTTCAAGAATATTTTGAGTGACTTTGCATCAGGTCACTCCTGATATCAGTCATGCTTATACTGCTGCAAACTCGGAACCGTTCAAATGCAATTGTGTGGGGGTGCTGGAAGGACAAAGCAAGACCACGTTATGAACAATAAATGAAAGATGTAAGAAAGAAGTTGCAGACACTCAAGGAGAAAAAAGTTAACAAGTTTTTGAAGGAAAAAAAAGAGAAATAACTTTGATAATCTCCCTCTTCAAGAAAAATACTTGGAGCAAGAATAAATTCTGTACATTCAAAGTCACCTACATATTCTGTTAATTCCTTGCAGTTGTTTTACTCCACCTCCAATGAAAGGTATTGCTATTCCTGAATCAGCTTGAAACATATACACATTTATTTTTCCATAATGTAAAGCCAAAACCTAACTTCACTTAGTGACAATTTGAGCAGTGCAATCTTTTACGTAAAGAACATACCGCTCCAGTTACAAATTTTAATGGAATGATGCAGGGATGCAGTTTAACAACACAAATAAGGCTTTAATTACTTCATAGTTCTTCTGACACAACAAATGGTTTAGTGTCGAGTGTGTGGTGCTGGAAAAACACAGATCAGGCAGTATCCGAGGAGTAGGAAAATCAACATTTCCGGCATAAGCCCTTCATCAGAAAAGACTGATGAAACACCGATTCTCCTGCTCCTCGGATGATGTCTGACCTGCTGTGCTTTTCCAGCACCACACTCTCGACTCTGATCTCCAGCATCTGCAGTTCTCACTTTCTACAAAAAATGGTTTAGCTGATAACCTAAAGGTCAGACACCAGCAGCTGCACACAATTGCAGTTGATAGATTCCAAGTTTGCAGCAGTGTAAGCATGACTAATATCAGGAGTGACCTGATGCAAGTCACTCAAAATATTCTTGAACTTTTTCCCTCAATCTTCTTTATCCATATTTTTTCCTTTTCGGAGGACAGAGTTTATTTCCCAGGGTAAAAATCCAAGGGTGTTTTACCAAGATAGCACCAGAGCTTGGGACATTTTGCAAGCTGTCTATAGCAGATCTTATTCTGATCTATGATTGTTCTGTTCTTTAAAAGCTCAATTTTGTCTGTCTTTCAGAATTATTAACAAATGTTCTCCCAAGTCTACTTTCAGGTTTGAGGATCCTCCAACTACGAGACTCAATTACCAAAGCTAGAAGCAACTCAGAGGAATGATAGGCCTTTAGACTTCTGTCAGGCCTGAAACCGGGAGCAGAGATCTGACCAGTGCAGGAATGACAACCTGAACTCACGGTGACCCGACGTCGAGGAGGCCCAACCAGATCAACTGCAAGGTCTCCCAGAGTGCTTGTGAACATAACTAGTCTCCAGGACCCCATCGGATCATAGAATCATAGAATCCCTGCAGTGTGGAAACAGGCCATTTGATCCAATAAGTCTACATTGACCCTTTGAAGAGTAACCACCCAGACCCATCCCCGGCCCTATTACTCTACATTTCCCCTGGCTAATGCACCTAGCCTACATATCCCTGAACACTATAGTCAATTTAGCATGGCCAATTTAGCATGACCTAACCTGTACATCTTTGGACTGTGGGAGGAACCTGGAGGAAACCCACTCAGACATGAAGCATCATGTACTCACAGTCACTGCCACAGACATTAAATCAGTCTTGAAGAGTGAACTCACAGAAAGTGGCTGGCCTGGATCAAGACCCTATCCATGCTCTCAGATGGTGTGTGGATTGTCTGGTAAGAGTATTCATTGATATCTTTTCCCTCTCCTTACTACCACCACTTCATGAAGACCACCATCTTCCTGATGCCAAAGAAAAATCATGCAGCGTGACTCAGTGATGACTATGACCTCCATAATTATGAGTAGCTTCAAGAGGTTAGTCATGGCTCACATCAACTCTAGCCTATCAAGTTGCCTTGATCCTTTGCAATTCGGCTGTCAGTGTAATAAGTCCACAGCAGACACCATCTCCCTGCCCTTACACTCATCCTTCATACTCTTCAAATTGAACTTCGTCCAACACAAAAGGATATGCTTTTGCAAATTAAAACGGACAGAGAAAAAAAAAAATTTGGTTTATAGAAAGCAGATGTCTTCAGTTTATACTGATGGTATAACGTATCAATCATGTTCAGAATAAAGGCAGAGGTGATTATAAGCCTGTTCACGACTATGGAAAATGCAGATAATGTCTCTGAAAATGCTGGCTTACATACAAAGTATCTTTATTCATAATTTAATGATTCTTAATAAATCTGTGGATGGTCTGACATTTAAAACAAACTCTTACCACATTTATTAGAAAGTAAGACCACAATTTAAACTGGTCAATGCAAATACAATTCAACCGTCTAGGAGTCCAATACAACTCTGCCTGAATCCACAGGAGTCCAATACAGTACGTTACACATAATCCTGACTTTAAACTATGGTAGGGCATATTAAAGAACCACTGATAAACCAGTTGGAAAAACTCAGCAAGTCTGGCAGCATCTGTGTGGAGAAATCAGAGTTAACATTTCAGATCCAGTGACTTTCTTCAGAACTGATGGTAGCGAAGAAAAGGTTGGTCTTTGTGCAGCAGATAGGGCTTTGGGAGGGATTAGGGAATAAACGATAGGTGGAGATAGAGCCCAAAATGAGAGAAGAACAGTTCGAAAGGCAAAGGAGTGGATAACAGTCAGCCTTGGAGAATAAATAACTGCTGATAACCCGTGCAGCATGACCGCCTCCAGCTCGGAGGCAGCGGATGAGGAATCAGAAGCGACAGGCTGGTGGCAGCAGGAAAGAAGCATGTTGCTAGGACTCCGGGGACAATGTCCGACGGCAGTGATTGGAGGAATGGAGCAGGGAAGGTGAACTTTTGAAGCTGTTTCAGCTTTTGTTATCTCAATTTAATATTAATTTATTCAGTATTTATATAAGAATATAAGTCCTGCTTTCGGTAGCAGAGGATATAATTGGTATATTTCTTTCAGTCTCTGAACCAGATGAACTTGATGTGTCAAGGATCATGGAACAAAGTGGAAGCTTTTGATACAACACCACATTTAGAAAGAAAACATAGATCAAATGTGTTTTGCTTTGAAGAAGTAGGATATATATGGTAATGACTATTTTGAAAGAAAAGGAAATCTTAAAACTATCTTGATGACTCTTGGCACTGCTAATTATCAGCAGATCAAGCCATTTCTTATAGCCAGCTTTACTCTGCCTCAGATATGAGAAATGTGTTGAATGTATCATGTAGTGTTTTCTTATTACATGTTTCTTCCTGGTGCTAAAGTGTATAAAGAGGTAATGAAGACTCCTCATAACCACACATTCTGTTCAAGTCCTGTCAGGAAATGCTCACAGCCTCAAGGTGAAGGAATTTCAGATCTAACTAATCAAACCCCAAATTGATTGCTAAAGTTCTTCTGGAAATGTTCTTTCAGCAGATTGTAAATCAATACTTTTAAAGTTTCTGGAATGGAATGAAGAAACCATTTTGCAAATAGATGTGGCTTGATGAAATTGTTCAAAGCTTGATATTTTAAGCAGGTCTACAGTTCATTACCTGACTCTATCCATTTAAAATCCTAAACATCCCTGAGGAGGCATCCCTTGGCAGGATATTTGAAGACTTATTTCTTTGCCACATCAAAAATAAATTGTACAATTTATTCAGTAATGTATTCTGTAATCCAAGATGGTGACATTATACACTTTTCATTGTAGCTAGGTACAAGTGACAATATTAAATAAATTTAAATCTAAATTTAGAGATGACCATATTGTGAGCAACAAAAGCAGTAGATTACATTAAGTGCAGGTAAAATACTGCTTCACCTGGAAGGTGTTGGGGCCTTTGGTTATGGAGGAAAGGGAAAATAAACAGGCAGGTTTTTCCATCCTCTATGCTTGCAAGGGAAGGTGCCATGGTGGTGGTGGTGGGTGGGTGGGTGGGTGGGAGGCACTGGAGTGAAGGAGGAGTGGACCAGGATCTCCTGGAGGGAACAGTCATTGGAGAAGGCTGACAAAGGAGCTAAGGGGAATGACAGTTTAGTGGTGGTAGACTAATCTGCTTACCCTCTTCCACCACCCTATCTTTTGCAGAACGACCAACTCTTTCCTAGTTAGCATCAATTCTGAAGGGTCACTGGACCCAAAACGTGAACTCTGATTTCTCTACACAGGTGCTGCAAGACCTGTTGAGTTTTTCCAGCTCGTTTAATCAATGGTTCTTTGATATGCTCCACTATGGTTCAAAGTTTGCCCTGTATGTAAAGTACTGTACTGGACCCATTTGTTTTGCTAAATATAAAAAGAGAGCAGAAAATAAGAAGACACTATGAGTGGATTCTAAACCTTTGCACCAAGGAATAAGGCGCCCAGGATAGAAAAACTTATGCGCAGACAGCCACTGTTTATACCAAATACAAGTATTTAATGGTCAAAGGTTTATGCTACATTCAGAGTACATGACCCACACAAACCCAACATTTTTACATTAAACCACTTAGATTTCTTGGAATATCTGATTCTTAATTTTCAATTTATTTTTGATGTGGCAAAGAAATAAGTCTTCAAGTATCCTAAGACTTTATTCCATGTTGTTTTTATTAGAAAAACCTTTCCTAGGGAGTTATAAAATCGGTAAGAAATGTTGCAACATATTTCAAATGTATTTGCCTCCTAAGGGATGTTTAGGATTTTAAACGGATAGAGTCAGGTAATGAACTGTAGACCTGCTTAAAATATCAACAATATTGTACAATTTCATCAAGCCACATCCATTTGCAAAACGGTTTCTTCATTCCATTCCAGGAAAGAAACTTTTCAAGTATGGGCGGCACGGTGGCACAGTGGTTAGCACTGCTGCCTCACAGCGTCAGAGATCCGGGTTCAATTCCCGCCTCAGGCGACTGACTGTGTGGAGTTTGCACGTTCTCCCCGTGTCTGCGTGGGTTTCCTCCGGGTGCTCCGGTTTCCTCCCACAGTCCAAAGATGTGCAGGGTCAGGTGAATTGGCCATACTAAATTGCCCATAGTGTTAGGTAAGGGGTAAATGGAGGGATATGGGTGGGTTTCGCTTCGGCGGGTCGGTGTGGACTTGTTGGGCCGAAGGGCCTGTTTCCACACTGTAATCTAATCTAATCTAATCTAATCTATTGATTTACAATCTGCTGAAAGAACATTTCCAGAAGAACTTTAGCAATCAATTTGGGGTTTGATTAGTTAGATCTGAAATTCCTTGAGGCTGTGAGCATTTCCTGGCAGGACTTGAACAGAATGCGTGGTTATGAGGAGTCTTCATTACCTCTTTATACACTTTAGCACCAGGAAGAAACATGTAATAAGAAAACACTACATGATACATTCAACACATTTCTCATATCTGAGGCAGAGTAAAGCTGGCTATAAGAAATGGCTTGATCTGCTGATAATTAGCAGTGCCAAGAGTCATCAAGATAGTTTTAAGATTTCCTTTTCTTTCAAAATAGTCATTACCATATATATCCTACTTCTTCAAAGCAAAACACATTTGATCTATGTTTTCTTTCTAAATGTGGTGATGTATCAAAAGCTTCCACTTTGTTCCATGATCCTTGACACATCAAGTTCATCTGGTTCAGAGACTGAAAGAAATATACCAATTATATCCTCTGCTACCGAAAGCAGGACTTATATTCTTTCCGAAGGATATTCAATATGGTTCCCCCACCCCCAGACCATTCCCTTCCACTCCCCTCTCCTCTCACCTACCACTTGTCGTCTCTTTGTCTACCTCCAATCTTAAGGCTGATTTTCTCTCGTTAGGGAGGCTAAAGGTAACAAATTTGATAGAGAGTTAAAAAAAACTGCGACCAGAGGAGCTGGCAGTCATTTGGAAAGTCAGGGAATCATTGGGACAGTCTGTTCCTGGGAGCCAAAGAGCTAGCCAGTTTGAGCGCCTTTTTCCCAATTTGGGCTGACGGCATCAACTGGAGAGAATGGAAGGTGAAAAGAGAAGTTACAAGGAGGGTGTGAATGGGGATGTGGCTGCAAGAAGGTTGGGATGGAATAAAATGCTGTAAGAGGAATGAGATAAAAGAAGGAATCCCCAAGAGATATAAGGAGGGAGAAGAAAGCTGCAAGAGAGATGTGGAGGGAGGAAGCTACAAGATAGATTTGGGGGATGGAGGCGGCTATGAGGTGGTGGGAGCAGAGCTATGAAGGCTGCAAAGTAGAGAAACACAATGTCTCTGTCAACAAAAACATATTTTGATATCCAAGAAATGTTCAGATGATTATGCTAATGAATTCCTTGTAAATGAATGCGAAAACTCTAGTTTAAGGTTACATAAATTCAGCAGCTATTACACTTGTGAAAAGAAGATTAGTGGATCCTGTTGTAAATTGCTAAAAGTAAATCTGAGATCCAAGGTGAAGTAAACAGGATTGTAACTGCTGATTAAAATGTTGTCGTGATTGTGGATATGTTTGCCAAGCTGGGAAGTTGATTTGTAGATGTTTCGTCCCCTATCTGGGTCACATCTTCATTGCTTTGGATCCTCTTGTGAAGCACTGCTGTACTGTCTCTTCTGGAATTTATTTGGTTCAGTTTCTGCCATAATTCACTTCAATTGACAAAACTCTAGCCAGAGAGACAATAGCCAACCACCTGGACAGGCAGAACAGACAACAAGACGGGGAACCTATCAACAAGGACTGCATACTCAAACTACGAGACCTGTACTTGACGACACACTTAACACTCAACAACAGAATAAATGAACAGATCAATGGAACACCTATGGGCTCACCCATCTCTGGACTCATAACATAAGCAGTGATGCAAAGATTGGAACAAACAGTCCCACCACAAATCCAACCCAAACTCTGGATCAGACATATAAAAGACACTTTTGTTACCTTTAAGAGAACAGAAAATGAGAACACACACTGGATCATCAACACCATACTCACAGGGATCATATTTACGAGAGAGGAGGAAACCGACAATCAACTTCCATTCCTGGATGTGATGTACAAAGAACACAGAACGGTGAATGCCCTACAAACCAACCAGGTCCTGAGTTACAACAGCAACCACCCAAAAACACACAAGAGAAACTGCATTGAGACACTGTTCAAAAGAGATAATAATACTGCAGTACTCCCAACTTATGAAGGGAAGAAGCACAACACCTCTATGGAATCTTCGCCAAGAACAGATATCCCTGCAACTTCATCTGCAGATGCCTAACAGACTCATAAGGTGTCGAGGACATGCCATAACATAACTCACTAGCCACTCCACCTAGTATAAAAAACATCTTGGAACTGACAGCCAGACTTCTCCGACCACTCAGATACATGACAGCCCTTTAACCAACAGCCACGCTCAGACAACTTACCAGGACAAAAGACCCGATACCCATCGTGTGCAAGACTAACGTAATTTACAAGATTCTAAGCAAAGACTGCATGAAAGACTATATAGAGCAAACAGACAGACAACTAAATTCAGATCCACAAACACCCACAAGGCGTCACAACCAGCTGACCCTAGTAGCCAAACACATAGGTGATTGCATTACCAGTTAGGGAGCATAACATCGCTGTGTTGAGGGAGCGTACCCTGGGGTGGGAATTGTGTAGCAAGGCATTATGGGTAAAGTTCAGGAATAGGAAGGATGCAATCACAAATTTGACTGGGACAATACAACGATCATAGGACAAGCTAAACAGAGGGCATCCAGTGAATTCCTCGAAGCATGGCACTCATCCACGGACTCTATCAACAGCCACGTTGACCGGACCCAATATACTGTCCACTACTAAGAACAACGGAACCGGCAACTGGAAGCAGCAGAAATGGAATCAAATAAATTCCAGAAGAGACAGTACAGCTTCACAGGAGGCACCAAAGCACTGAAGATGTACGAGACATGGGACGAAACATCTGCAAATCAATTTCCCAGTTCAGTGAACATACCCACAACCACGACAACCAGCATCCCAGCTACAAGTCTTCACACAAACCATGATTAAAATGTTCTAGCTTTTAGGATGTCCAATGGAAAAAACATTAGCTGTAACCTCATCAGTTTGCAGAAAGTTCACTCAGGATGATGGTAGGTATAGAAGTGTGCAGTCATTTTGAATAAAAAAACTTTGTTGACTTATGCTTGTTGTCTTTAAATTTAAATACTGTGATATCGAAGAAAATAACACATTCCTTATGATGTTGTTGCTATCAAAGAGACACGGTTGAAAGAGGGACTTGGAAGAGGATTGGCAGCTTAATGTTCCAGGATATTGATGTCTTAAACGAGACAGAGGAGGAAACAAAAGAGGTGGGGGAATTGCATTACCAGTTAGGGAGCATACATCGCTGTGTTGAGGTAGCACACCCTGGGGGGATCATGGTAAGGCATTATGGGTAAAACTCAGGATTAGGAAGGATGCAATCACAATGCTGGAGTAATACTACAGACCTCCCAGTTGCCAGCAGGAGATTTAGGAAGAGATATATAATCAGATTCTGGAAAGATGTGAAAACAACAGGGTTGTCATGGTGGGTGATTTTAACTTCCCCCATATTGACCAGCACTCCCTTCATGCCAGGGGTTTGGATGGGGAGCAATTTGTTACGGGTGCCGAGGAGGTTTTTCAAAACAGTATGTGAATAGTCCAAAGAGGGAAGGGGTGACACTGGACCTGATATTGGGAAAACAACCCAGTCAGGTGATCAAAGTTTCAATGGGGGAGCATTTCAGGAATAGTGACCTGAATGACATAAGCTTTCAGATACTCATGGATAAAGACAAGAGTGGACTTCGAATGAAGGTGTTAAAATTGGGGCAAGGCCAAATAAGGTAAGAATTGGACAATGTGGATTGGGAGCAGCTGTTCGAGTGTAAATCCACATCTGACGTGTGGAGTCTTTTAAAGACCAGCTGATTGGGTGTAGAACAGGCATGTTCCTTTGAAAATGAAGGATAGGAATGGTAGGATTACAGGGGAAATTATGAGCTTAGTCAAAAAAAGAGGAAGCATACCTAAGGCCGAGGCAACTAAAAACAAAGTCCTTGAACAATACAGACAAAGTAGGAAGGAGTTCAAACAGATAGTCAGGAGAGCTAAAAGAGGCTGCAAAATATCCTGGGCCAGCAGAGTTAAGGAGAATCCCAAGGCATTTTCTACATATATTAGGAGCAAGAGGGTAGCTAAGGAAAGAGTAGGCCCACTCAAGAATAAAGGAAGCAGGTTATGTGTGGAGCCAGAGGAAATGTGTGAGATCCTTAATGAGGACTCTACATTGGTATTCATCACAGAGGAATGTGAGGCATGTTGAGATTAAGGAAACTTATAGGAATACTCTCAGGCAGGTCAACATAATGAAGGAGGACGTATTGGGTGTCTTGAAATACAAATCCCCACACCCAGATGGGATCCATCCCAGAATACCGTGGGAGGCAAAGGAAGAAATAGCTGGGACCTTAACTGATATTTTTGCATCCTCTTTGGCCGTGGCCAAGGTTGCAGAAGACTGGAGGATGGCCAATATTATTCCTTTGTTTAAGAAGGGAAACAGAGATAATTCATGATTTGGAGATGCCGGTGTTGGACTGGGGTGTACAAAGTTAAAAATCATACAACACCAGGTTATAGTCCAATAGGTTTAATTGGAAGCACACTAGCTTTCGGAAATAATCTGGGTAGTTATAGGCAGTAAACCTACTACCAGTGGTGGGGAAGCTGTTGGAGAAGATAATGAGGGACAGGATGTATTCACATTTGGAAGCAAATGGACATGTTAGTGATAGGCAGCATGGGTTTGTGCAGGGAAGGTCTCGTCTCACCAATTTGATAGTGTTCTTTGAGGTGGTGACAAGAGTGATTGGTGAGGGAAGGGTAGTGGATGTTGTCTACTTGGACTTTAGTAAAGCATTTGATAAGGTAGCTCATGACAGGATGGTACAGTAATTAGAATCATAGAATCCCTAAAGTTCGGAAACAGGGCAACAAGTCCACACCCACCCTCTAAAGAGTAACCCACCAAACATATTCTCCTACCCCATTACTCTACCTCATTTGCCACTGACTAATGTACCAAAACTACACATCCCTGAACACTAGGTATTTTTAGCATGGCCACTTCACCTAACTTGCACATCTTTCGACCATGGGAGGAAACTGGAGCACTCCGAGGAAACTCATGCAGACATAGAAAGAATGTGCAAACTCCAAACAATCACCTGAGGCTGGAATCAAACCTGGGTTCCTGGCGGTGTGAGGCAGCAGTGCTAACCACTGAGCCACCGTGCTGCCCATACAGTCTCAAGGGATCCAGTGAGTTGACTGGATGGATACAAAACTGGCTTGGTCATTGAAGACAGAGTAGCAGTGGAAGGGTGCTTTTCGGAATGGAGATCAGTAACTAGTGCTATTCCGCAGGGATCAATGCTGAGACCTTTGGAGGAAATGGTGGGTGGTATTATTATTATATTTGCAGATGACACCAAAATTGGAGTTGCAGATAGTGAGGATTGTCTGGAACATCTGGACAATAAGGTCATCTATGTCAGACTCCTGCTCATCAACTACAGCTCCGCCTTCAACACCATTATCCCCTCCAGACTCATCTCAAAACTCAGAGACCTGACTCACAGTTAACAACTAGATCTGCTGCTTTCTGAACCACAGACCGCAATCAGGGAAGATGGACAACTGCACCTCCTTCACAATAACACTTGATACTGGTGCCTCTGCAAGGATGCGTCCTCAGCCCCTTGCTGTACTCCCTATACATCCACAATTGAGTTGCCAAATTCTGATAGAACGTCAACTACAAATTTACTGATAACACTACTGTGGGAGGATGGATATCTAACGAATCAGAAAACAGAAAGGAGATGAGCGCTTGGTGACGTGGCACAATGAGAAGAACCTCTCTCCCAATGTCAGCAAAATGAAAAAAACTGATCACTGACTTGACAAAGAAAGGAGGAGAACATGGTCCCAGCTACAACAATGGAGCTGAGGTTAAGAGGGTGGAGAGCGTCATGTTCCTAGGAGTGACGATCACTGACAACTTGCTCTGGACTTCCCAAGTAATTGCGATGGTCAAGAAAGCCTCTTCTTTCTCAGGCAGCTCAGGAAATTTGGCATGTCCATAACAACACTCACCAAATTTTCAAATGCACCACTGAAAGTACACTATCCAGGTACATAACGGCCTAGTATGGCAACTGCTCTGCCCAGGACTAGAAGAGACAACAGAAGGTTGTATGCATAGCCCAGACCATCATAGAAGTTAGCCTTCCATCCATGGATTCCATTTATACAACGAGTTGCCGCAGTAAGGCTGCCATCATCATCAAAGACCTATCGCACCCTGGTACTGCTCTCCGAGAATCTCTTCTATCAGATAGAAGATACAGAAGCTTGAACACACACACACACACACACACGAACAGCTTCTTACTGGCTGTTATTAGACTGATGAACGGACTGTCTAACTTCAAATAATGCTGATCTTGCTAATGTTGATCATGCCTAGCGCATGTGTGATGTAACCTGTATACCTCTTCCTAAGGTTTTTTTCCCACCCTATTATCTGTATGTCCTTGCTTACTGTGATCTGCTTGTACTGCTCATAAACAAAGCTTGTCACTGTGCTTAGGTACACGTGACAATAAATAAGTCAAATCAAAGGATATAGACAGGTTTCAGTAGAGAAATGGCAGACGGAGCTTAATCTGGACAAATACAAAGTTTGGAAGATCAAATTCAGATGTGAATTATACGATAAATCGTGGACACAGAGGGACCTGGGTGTACATGCCCACGGATCCCTGAAAGTGGCAACACAGGCGAATAAGTTGGTCAATGAAGATATACAGCATGCTCAACTTCATCAGCAAGGGCATCAAATATAAAAGTTGGCAAGTTATGTTACAGCTGTACCAAACTTCAGTTAGGCCCCATTTGGAATATTGCATGCAGTTTTGGTTGCCACACCACCAGAAGAACATGGATACTTTGGAGATGATGCAGAGATGGTTTACCAAGATGTTGCCTGGTCTGGAGGGCTTTAGTTATGAAGTGAGTTTGGATAAACTTGGATTGTTTTCACTGGTAGACATCCACAAAGTTATGTGAGGCATATATAGGGTAGAGAGTCAGGGGCTTTTTCCCATAGTGGAAAAGTCAACTACAAGAGGGTGAGAGGGGCCAAGATTAGGGAGAAATGCGGGGCAAGTTTTTCACCCACAAAGTGGTGAGTGCATGGAACACACTGCCAGTGGTGGAGGTGAAAGCAGGCATGTTGGATACATGAAGGGGAGAAGAAGAGGAATTGAAACCGCACAGAGGCAATAAGTAGCGGGTCTAAATAAGGATTAGGAATCGACACAGGGTTGATGGGCCAAAGAGACTATTCCTGCACTGGACTGACTTGTGTCATATTGTATACTGGATTGAACAAAAACAAAGTAGTCTGAAAAATTCCCAAAAAGCAAAGTCATTCTGAGCATGCTGCAAGACAAAGACTTTTGATATTTTAAATCAACCTGTCCAGACATTTTATGACACACTTCTGGTGCAGGTGGGACATGACTAAGAGGTATGGATAGTACAACTGCACCCAACAGCGCCCCCACTCCCAAAGATTATATGCTCAGCAAAGCCCACAGTTCTTTGTTCAACTGCAAATTGTCCTTCAAAGGCTTTACTTGAAGGGACAGTGTCAGTTTCTATGCGTGCGCCAACCAAACCAACCTTTCTCATGAGATGTCTCAATTCCATAATCAAGCCTACGTTGTCAGGCATGAGGATTGTTAGTTATGGGGACAGCCAAGAGAAGGCGAACAATTTTGATAAATGGGTTCAAAAACATGATTGCTCTCGATACAGCATATGGGGGGAAACATATCAATGGCAGAGGTATTGGTAAACAGAAGACACATGATGATCTATCAAGAGGGGAAAAATATAAAAGAGACTTAAGGGGCAACTTTTTCACGCAAAGGGTGGTACGTGTATGGAATGAGCTGCCAGAGGTGGTGATGGAGGTTGGTACAATTGCAACATTTAAGAGGCATTTGGATGAGTATATGAATAGGAAGGGTTTGGAGGGATGTGGGCCGGGTGCTGGCAGGTGGGACCAGATTGGGTTGGGATATTTGGTCAGCATGGACAAGTTGGACCGAAGGGTCTGTTTCCATGCTGTACATCTCTATGACTCTATGGCTCTAAGTGAAAGAAGCAGAGAAGACACAAGGAAGCTTACTTGCAAAATAAACAGGAATGTGTTGAGATCTGTAATGCACTATCTGAAAGTATATTGGAAACAGATTTGACAGCAGCTTGCAAAAAGTAATTGAGTAAATACCTAAAGAGAAATAAAAAAATGCCATGCTATAGGATAAAGCAGGGATTGGGAATAGTTGCATTGCTCTTTCAATTGTTTGGCATCGATACAATGGCCAAATGGCCTCCCTTGCATGCTGTATCATTCTGATTCTCCATTGAATTATTGAACCATTAACCAGCGAAAATTTACAACATAGAAAGAGGCCAGTCAAGACATTGTGCCTGCTCCAGCAAATAAACGAACAGCTCATGCTAATCCCACTTACTAGCACCTTGTTTGCAGTAGTGCAGATTACAACATTTCATCCAAGTTTCTTTGAAATCATTCGAAGATTTCTGCCTCAAGCAGCAAACTGGACAGCAAATTCCAGGCACACCACCATTCACTGTGCGAAAAAGATTTCCCTCACATCTAATCAAACCCTTCTATTCTTCACCTTAAATTTGCGCTCCATTGTAATGGAACTCTCTGTGAGGGAAAACAGGGCTCCACTGCTCGCACTATCCAACCCTCATTATTTTGTACTCCATGAAGAAGTCACCCCTCAACCTCCTCTAAGAAAAACAACATTAGTCAATGTTATCCAAGCTTTACTCACAGCTGGCATTTTCAAATCTTGGTAACATTGCAAGTCTCTCCTGAAGCTTCTCTAGAACAATTCTATTCTTTCTCTAATGTGATAACCAAAACTGTGGACAAACCCCCAGTGTCTTGTACAGTTCCAGAGATATGTCTCTTTCTTGTTTTCAATATTTTGCCTAATTAACCCCAAAGAGGCTGGTCTCTATCACTAAGTCTCTCTTTATTAACGTGTGCATAGTGCTTGACACTTATCCAGATTTGTCAGAGCCCACTCTCAGTGTGAACAGAACCTCAGATTCCTGTTCATATCGGTCAGCCAGGGCTTCCTAATTGAGGGCTGTTAACTTCCAATTAGGAAACTCATTCTATGAGCTTGTTACAATCACAACACATCTGTCTTCCTTCCCAATTTATCAAACTGTACTGCCACCTTCGGGAACCCATGAACATGCACTCCAAGGTTTCTCATTTCCTCTATGCTGCTCAAAATCCTCCCATGTATGGTATACTTTTTTGCTCGCCAAATGCATAACCTTATACCTCTCTGGATTGAATTCTATTTTCCACGATTCCTCCCACTCAACCAAACAGGTGCTATCTTCCTGCAGTCAACAGTCATCCTCTTCAGAATAAGCTTTCTGGCTAATTTTTGTGTTGCTTGCATGCCTAAGTCTAAATCACTCACAAACATCACAAATAGCAAGTGACCAAAATCTTAGCCTCGTCAAAACACCACTGGAAACCACTTCTCATTTGCAAAAATATCCATCGTCCATACACTTTGTTTCTTATCACTGAGCCAATTTTGGATCCAACTGAGCACATGCCACTGTATCCCGCGCACCTTAATTTTAAACAGAGTGGGACCTTGTTAAATGCCTTATTAAAATCCATGTAGACAACATCCACTGCACTATCCTCATTAATCCTCTTCATTACTTTCTTAAAAACATCGATTAAGTTAATGAGAGAAAACCTTCCCTGAACAAAACAATGCTGACTATCTCTGAATAATCAATACCTTGCTAAGTAGCTGTTAATCTCTGTCTCAACACTGATTTCAGTAAACTGCTCCCCACCAAGGTCAGTCTCACCAGCCTGTAATGTCGATTAATCTTTGCACACTTTTTGAATAATGGTACAACGTTTGCAGACGTCAATCTGCATTTGGGAAGGACTAGAAAATGATCCTTAACCTTGGACTATTACACACTTGGCTTCCTTTAACAGCTCAGGACACAATTCTTGTGGCCCTGGTTATATGTCTAGCCTGAATGAGATCAGTTCCTCCAGTATTTATAGTCATTGAGCTGTACAGCATGGAAACAGACCCTTTGGTCCAAAGAGTCCATGCTGCCCATATACTCTTAATGAATCTAGTCCCATTTACCAACATTTGACCCATATCCCTCTAAACCCTTCCCATTCATGTACTCAACCATATGCTTTTTAAATGTTACAATTGTACTAGCCTCCACCACTTCCTCTAGAGACATTAAAAACTACAGATGCTGGAATCCAAAGTAGACAGGCAGGAGGCTGGAAAAACACAGCAAGCCAGGCAGCATCCGGAGGTGAGAAGTTTTGGGTGTCCGTTGACTTCTCCACCTCCTGATGCTGCCTGGGTTGCTGTGTTTCCAGCCTCCTGCCTGTCTACTCCACCATTTCCTTCGGCAGCTCATTTCACACATGCACCACCCTCTGCATGAAAATGTTGACCCTTAGGTCCCTTTTCCTTCTCACCTTAAACCACTCCTCCACCTGAGGAAAAGGGCCTTGGTTATTCACCCGACCAATGCCCCTCATGATTTTATAAACTTGTATTAGGTCCCCTCTCAGCCTCTGACGCTCTTGGCAAAATAGCCCCAGCCTACTCAGTGTCTCTCTATAGCTCAAATCCTTAAATCCTGCCAAAATCTTTTGTTACGACACAAAGTAAACACTCCTGCTTAATTTAAAACAGCAACACTGGAAAGATTTATCCAGTGCCGTAATCTGATAAAAAATTCGAGGGGCCAATAAAAATTAACAACTTTATTTCTGAAAGTATAACAGAGAATAATTAACAAACTATTTACAAGTCCTTCCTCTAATCTATCATTTACCTTCCCCTTCAACAATAAGAGTCCAATAAAACTCCCAATTAAGATTTATAAAACAAAACTTCTTATCTCAAAACCAGGCAGCTTTCAGTTTTTTCTGTATTCCTGACTTTCTTCTTCGTGGGGATTCTACTTCACAGGTTACTGATCGATAAAGGTACCTTTTAAGAGCGCTATTTTTCATGCAGTCTTTTTACATGCTGGTGGCTTGGCAGTTCTCCTCTCAGCTGTTCAGTTTTCCCCAGTCTTATACCCCCAAAGTATCACATTGTGTCATTGGCTTTTAAGATTGTCAATATACTAAATTTAAACTGGGTTTGATACTTTTCAAACCAATTGGCCTAATTTGAATCTGTTTTGTCGTTTTCAGGCAACCCAGCTGCCCAGCTACCCCATTAACTACAGCATGTTAGATTGTTTCTTATTGAGAACACTTGGTGTCGTCACTGCTAGCTTTTAATTCTCTTAAAGGTACAGTACACCCACATCTTCATAACTTCCTTATAAATGTTTTCTGAACCCTTTCAAGTTTCACAATATCCTTCCTATAGGAGGGAGACTAGAAGTGCATGGAGTATTCCAAAAGTGGCCTAACCATTGTCCTGTAAAGCCTCAACATGACCTCCCAACTCCTGTACTCAATACACTGACCATTCTATTCTTATTGTGCCAATTCTGCCTAATATTTTAGCTTTTTTTTTCAGCTTGAATGTCTGCATCATCCCTCAGGCCGAAACAAAATGCTCATTTCAAACCTATCCCACGTCCTCTACAGATATGCACAAGTTACCCTGACCATCTGATAGGCTCAACCCAAAACATTTTTGGATTTTCCTTAATTCTGTAAGTCAATATTTCTGGAATTCTCTTTTTCCTCTTCAAACCTGTACTTCCAATATACTTCTAAGCTTTCAAAATATTCCTTCTGTGAGATTGTCAGAGTCTCTATTTTTCTGATCGATCCTGCCCCGTACACTTTTGGATATTGACAGAGCTCTAGAATCGGCAGTACCATTTCTTTCTTTTCTTTACAGCATCATGTCTACACTGTGCCCAGAGAATCCCACTTTTGGATGCCTCCTACTACTTTGTCACTGAATTTCCTTCAAGTACCTATAAACAGTCCCCTTTTGCCAGATCATCTCTCAGGTAAGAAAAATCCAAAAAACACTTTTGTAAGGTTTTCCTTATTCTCCAAACAAGCCCCCATCCTATATGAATGAATGAAAAATAAAGGCTTCCTGTTGAATTTTAGCTTGTGTACTGAGATGCCATAGCTCAAAGAGTGAGCAGTGAAGATAATATTGGAGATACACTCCTCCTTTGAGAATCCTTGACAGCATGATTGAGAAGCCAGTTGAAGAACAGGTTAAACAGGACTTGTGCGAGAAATATAGTCCTCCTTCATTTCGTTCAAGATCTCAAAAGGAGCTATAATTCACCATGTCAAAGGACCTGCTCCGTCATTGCATGGCGGGATTGTTATAAAATCATGACAAAACTTTTTTGGTCAACCGGGCTATTCTAGGATTATTGTGGTGGTCATAACATTGACTGTCAAAGGTCTTTGCAAGGTTAAACTTAGACAAAGAGCTTTGTCCTGTATGAGCCATTTTTCCTGTATTGTTTCACTGTGAACATCACGTTCAAAATGCTGCAACTAGAGCAAAAACTAAACTCGGCCTCAAGTAGATTTGCTTTTACCACAATGATTAGACTGTTCAGAGTGATCTGAACAAGATCTTTCCTACTACGGACAGAATGAGATCCCTCTTTTTCTCAGAGGTCCTTATCTTCGCAATGCTATATATTTCCTTGTTTTCAAGTGCCTCCTGGAAGTTTACCTTTCTGACCATGCTTTTGATCAACACTCCTTCCTGTTAATTCTAATCAGTGACTGTGTTCTTCTATGCGAGACATGGTGTTACATTTTCTAATCTTCTAACTGCTTTACAAAAAAGAAAATTGCTGTAATTCAAGGTTTTTAATTTTACGTTACAAATTAATGTGTCAAGTATTAAGGAAGAAAAATAAGCAGTTCAAAAGCTTCGCATTTGTATTTAAATGTAAAAGGCTCATTATGTTTAAAGACCAGTTCCGTGCTGGGAATATTGGACAAATAAACCAGTGCGTCTATCATGAAAAAACTGTAACAGTGAATTTTAATAATAGTGCGTATTCCATTATTTTCTTTTGGAAATGTTGTCCTGTTGGGTGTCTCCCATCCAAGAGATACAAATCAGTGATCCCATCAAAAGATGCAAAAACTGTTTTACCCCAAGGTAACTTTAGAACATAGAACAATACAGCGCAGAACAGGCCCTAGCCAGGAAGGAACTGAAGAATTGATTTAGAAGAGCTAAAAGGGGGCATGAGAAAGCTTTGGCAGGGAGGATTAAGGTAAACCCCAAGGCACTGCATTATGTGAGGAACAAGAGAATGGCCAGAGTGAGGGTCGGGCTGATCAGGGACAGTGGAGGAACTTGTGCCTGGAGTCAGAGGAAGTAAGGGAGTTCCTTAATGAATACTTTACTTCAGTATTCACTCATGAGAGGACCTTGTCAATGGTGAGTGACAGCGTGAAACAGGGCAATATGCTTGAACAGGTTAATGATGAGAAGGACAATGTGTTGGAAATTTTCAAAAACATGAGGATAGAAAAGTCCTCTGGACCAGATGGGATATAGCCAAGGTTACTACAGAAAATGAGGGAAGAGATTGCTGAGCCTTTGACAATGATCTTTTGAGTCCTCACCGTCCACTGGAGCAGTACCAGATGATTAGAGGGTGGCAAATGTTATTCCCTTGTTCAAGAAATGGAATAGGGATAACTCTGGGAATTACAGATCGGTCAGTCATACATCAGTGGTGGACAAATTATTGGAGCGGATTCTGAGAGACAGGACTTAAGATTATTTGTAAAAGCAAAACTTGATTACAGATCATCAGCATGGCTTTGAGGAGCAGGTCATGCCTCACAAGCTTTATCGAATTCTTTGAGGATATGACAAAACACATTTTTGAAGGTCGAACAGTGGATGTGGTGCCCATGGATTTTAGCAAGGCATTTGCTAAGTTCCCTATGGTAGACTCATTCAACAAGAAAGACGACATGGGATATAGGGAAATTTGGCTGTCTGGATAAAGAATTGACTGGCACAAAGAACACAGAGGGTGGTAGTAGATGGATAATACTCAGCTTGGAAATCGGTGACCAGTGTTCCACAAGGATCTATTCTGAGATCTCTGCTTCTTGTGATTTTTATCAATGACTTGGATGAAGAAGTGGAAGGTTGGGTTCGTAAGTTTGCCAATGATATGAAGATTGGTGGAGTCGTAGATAGTATGGAGGGCTGTTGTAGGTTACAATGGGACATGACAGGGTGGAGAGCTGGGCTGATAAGTGGCAGATGGAGTTCAGCTTGAAAGTGTGAAGTGATTCACTTTGCAAGGTCGCATTTGAATGCGGATCCAGGGTTAAAGGCAGGATTCTTGGCAGTGTAGAGGAACAGGGGGATCTTGGAGACCACATCCACAAATCCCTCAAAAGGTGCCACCCAAGTTGATAGGGTTGTTAAAAAGGCAAATGATGTGTTGGCTTTCATTTGCACAGGATTGAGTTTAAGAGCCGCGAAGTTGTGCTGCAGCTCTATGAAGCCCTGGTTAGACCACACTTGGAACATATGCTCAGTTCTGGCCATCTCATTATAGGAAGGATGTGGAAGCTTTCGTGAGGGTGCAGAGGAGATTTACCAGGATGCTGTCTGGACTGGACAGCATGTCTTACGACAAAAGGTTAAGTGAATTCAGTTTTTCTCATTGGAGCAGAGGAGGATGAGGTGTGTGTGATATATTGTATTACAGGCTATCTTTATTAACTCACTTACCAGCTCGCTAGATTCATTAATACAGGTTTCCATTCATTCATTCATAACCCTTCACTCACCTGTTATTTAGTATAACACTGTTTCATTCATTAATAAAACTGCAGTACTGTAGTATACAAATTTAAAAACAACCCTTTCAAACCTATCACTACATTTCCATACCTCATCAGCCCCTGCTACAAGCAGTATTTAACTCAGCATACAGAACAATAACATCCCATTCAAGTCTCCACAAAACATTATAAAATTAATCAGCCCTCACCAATCATCTCATACAGAATAATATCATCCCCATCAATTCTTACTAACCATCTCCTGGAACTAAATATATTAAGTACAGTACCTGAAAATACGTTTTAACTGGGCCATTATCCCTTTAAGAAACTAACTGAAAAAAACGCACTTGCATGAAATTGCCCGAATGAATGAAACTCATACCGGCAAACAGTAAATAAATCTTACAACACAGCTGCAGTAATCAGTTTAATAGCCTTTATTCTTTTATTATGATTTCTAACTTATTTAGAGTATACAATATTTTTACTAACATTTACTAATTTAAAAGACAAAAGAACAAACACCTCTAATTATGCAAGCAGATTGGGCAGACATCATTACAATCATAGAGTCATAGAGATGTACAGCATGGAAACAGACCCTTCGGTCCAACCCGTCCATGCCGACCAGATATCCCAATCCAACCTAGTCCCACCTGCCAGCACCCGGCCCATATCCCTCTAAACCCTTCCTATTCATATACCCATCCAAACGCCTCTTAAATGTTGCAATTGTACCAGCCTCCACCACATCCTCTGGCAGCTCATTCCATACACTTACCACACTCTGCGTGAAAAAGTTGCCCCTTAGGTCTCTTTTATATCTTTCCCCTCTCACCCTAAACCTATGCCCTCTACTTCTGGACTCCCTGACCCCAGGGAAAAGACTTTGCCTATTTATCCTATCCATGCCCCTCATAATTTTGTAAACCTCTATAAGGTCACCCCTCAGCCTCCGACGCTCCGGGGAAAACAGCCCCAGCCTGTTCAGCCTCTCCCTGTAGCTCAGATTCTCCAACCATGGCAACATCCTTATAAATCTTTTCTGAACCCTTTCAAGTTTCACAACATATTTCCGATAGGAAGGAGACCAGAATTGCACACAATATTCCAACAGTGGCCTAACCAATGTCCTGTACAGCCACAATATGACCTCCCAACTCCTGTACTCAATACTCTGACCAATAAACAGAAGCATACTAAACGCCTTCTTCACTATCCTATCTACCTGCGACTCCACTTTCAAGGAGCTAAGAACCTGCACTCCAAGGTCTCTTTGTTCAGCAACACTCCCTAGGACCTTACCATTAAGTGTATAAGTCCTGCTAAGATTTGTTTTCCCAAAATGCAGCACCTCGCATTTATCGGAATTAAACTCCATCTGCCACTTCTCAGTCCATTAGCCCATCTCGTCCAGATCCTGTTGTAATCTGAGGTAACCCTCTTCGCTGTCCACTACACCTCCAATTTTAGTGTCATCTGCAAACTTACTAACTGTACCTTTTATGCTCTCATCCAAACATTTATGCAAATGACAAAAAGTAGAGGACCCAGCACCAATCCTTGTGGCACTCCACTGGTCACAGGCATTGAGCATGATTTAACCCATTTCCTGTCTCCCAGGACAGAAGCCCTTCAAAACTTTGTGTACTGTACATAAAAAATGTAACACTATTGTAATGAGATTTTAATATATATAAGAACTGTGTATAAAGAGGCTCTTATAAGAACTGTATTTCAGGATTCTATTGCCACCTTGAACTTGTGTTGTAATTGCTGAAGAAAGAGGCTATTCTCACCACTCACCAATTTCACTCATGAATTGAGCACAATCCCCCAAGTAACATCATAGAGTTGTACAAGATAATGTGAGGCATGGATAGAGTGGATCGCCAGAGACTTTTTCCCAGGGTGGAAATAGCTAATTTTAAGGTGACTGGAGGAAGGTTTAGCGGAGATGTCAGAGGTAAGTTCTTTACAAAGAGAGTGGTGGGTGCATGGAAAGCTCTGCCAGCGGTGGTAGTAGAGTCAGATACATTCAGGACATTTAAGTGATTGTTGGATAGGCACATGGATGATAGTAAAATGAAGGGTATGTCGGTTAGTTTGATCCCATTTGCTAGCAGTTGGCCCTTTTCCCTCTAAGCCCTTCCTATGCATATACACATGCCTTTTAAATGCTATAATTGTACCAGCCTCCATCACTTCCTCTGGCAGCACGCTCCATACACGCACCACCCTCAGTGAAAAACACGTCCCTAAGGCCCCTTTTTCAAAGATGTGTAGGTTATGTGAATTGTTCAAAAATGTGTAGGATAGGTGAACTGGCCATGCTAAATTGCCCGTAGTGGTAGGTGAAGGAGTAAACGTAGGGGAATGGGTCTAGGTGGGTTGCTCTTCGGAGGGTCGGTGTGGACTTGTTGGGCCAAACTAAGTAATCTAGTCTATATCTTTCCCCTCTCACCCAAAACCTATGTCCTCTAGTTCTGGACTCCCCCACCCCAGGAAAGAGGCCTTGTCTATTTATCCTATCCATGTCCCTCATGATTTTATAAATCTCTATAAGGTCACCCTTTAGCCTCTGCGCCCCAGGGAAAATAGCCCCAGCCTATTCAGCCGTTCCCTATGGCTCAAATCCTCCATCCCAGCAACATCCTTGTAAATCTTTTCTGAACCCTTTCAAGTTTCACAACATCCTTTCAATAGGAAGGAGATCAGAATTGCATGCAACATTCCAAAAGTGGCCTAACCAACGTCCTGTACAGCCGCAACATGACCTCCCAACTCCTGTACTCAATACTCTTGACCAATAAAGGAAAGCATACCAAACACCTTCTTCACTATCTTATCTACTGGTGACTCTACTTTCAAAGAACTATAAACCTGCACTCCAAGGTCTCTTTGTTCAGCAATACTATCCAGGACCTTACCAGTAAGTGTATAAGTCCTGCTAAGATTCACTTTTCTAAAATGGAGTATCTTGCATTGATCTAAATTAAACTCCATCTGCCACTCGAGGTAACCTTCTTCACTGTCCACTCCACCTCCAATTTGGGTGTCATCTGCAAACTTACTAAATAACTCCAATGTTCACATCTAAATCATTTCTATAAATGATTAAAAACAATGGACCCAACACCGATCCTTGTGGCACACTACTGGTCACAGGCCTCCAGTCTGAAAAGCAACCCTCCACCACCACCCTCTGTCTTCTACCTTTGAGCCAGTTCTGCATTCAAATGGCTAGTGTGCCTGTATTCCGTGACATCGAAGCTTGTTAACCAGTCTACTATGACGAACCTTGTCAAACACCTTACTGAAGTCCACAAAGATCACATCTACCACTCTGTCCTCATCAATCCTCTTTGTTACTTCTTCAAAAAACTCAATCAAGTTCATAAGGCATGATTTTCCATGCACAAAGCCATGCTGACTATCCCTAATCAGTCCTTGCCTTTCCAAATACATGCAAGTCCTGTCCCTCAGGATTCCCTCCAACAACTTGCCCACCACTGATGTCAGGCTCACCAGTCTTTTGCTCCCTGGCTTTTCCTTACCTTTCTTAAATAGTGGCGCGATGTTAGCCAACCTTCAGTCTTCCACCACCTCACCTGTGACTATCAATGATACAAATATCTCAGCAAGAGGCCCAGCAATCACTTTGAGCTTCCCACAGAGTTCTCGGGTACACCTGATCAGGTCCTGGGGATTTATCTACTTTTATGCGTTTCAAGACCTCCTCCTCTGTAATATGGACATTTTTTCAAGATGTTACCATCTATTTCCCCACATTCTCCATCCTCCATGTCCTTCTCCAAAGTAAATACTGATGAAAAATACTTGTTTAGTATCTCCCCATCTCTGCAGCTCCACACACAGGCTGCCTGGCTGACCTTTGATCCTATTTTCTCCTTAATGGTCCTTAATGTTCTCTTTGGTCCTTAATGTATTTATAAAAATCCTTTGGATTATCCTGAATCCTATTTGCCAAAGCTCTCTCATGTCCCCTTTTTGTCCTCCTGATTTCCCTCTTAAGTATACTCCAACTGCCTTTATACTCTTCTAAGGATTCACTCGACCTCTCCAGTCTATACCTGACATATGAATATAGAACATAGAACAGTACAGCACAGTACAGGCCCTTCAGCCCTCGAAGTTGTGCTGATCTTTTATCCTACTCTAAGATCAAACTAACCGACATACCCTTCATTTTACTATCATCCATGTGCCTATCCAAGAATCGCTTAAATGTCCTTAATGTATCTGACTCTACTACCACTACTGGCAGTGTATTCCACACACTCACCACTCTCCCCTAAACCCTCCTCCAATCAACTTAAAATTATGCCCCCTTGTGATCGTCATTTCTACCCTGGGTAAAAGTCTCTGACTATTTACTCTACCTATGCTTCCTTCTTTTTCTGAACCAAAACCTCAGTTTTTCTAGTCATCCAGCATTCCCTACACCTATGAGCCTTACCTTTCACCCTGACAGGAATATACTGTCACTGGACTTTCAGCACCTCATTTTGAAGGCTTCCCATTTTCCAGCTGTCCCTTTACCTGCAGACGTCTGCCCCCAGTCAGCTTTTGAAAGTTCTTGCCTCATACTGTCAAAATGAGCTTTCCTCCAATTTAGAACTTCAACTTTTCCATCACTGTTTTAAAACTAATAAAATTATGGTCGCTGGCCCCAAAGTGCTCCCGCCACTGACACCTCAGTCACCTGCCCTGCCTTATTTCCCAAGAGGAGATCAAGGTATGCTTCTCCTCTAGTAGGTGCATCCACATTCTGATTTAGGAATTTTTCTTATACCCATTAAAATTCCTCTTCATTTAAACCCTTAACACTATGGCAGCCCCAGTCTCTGTTTGGAATGTTAAAAACCCCAACAATAACCAACCTATTATTCTTACAGAAAACTGAAATCTCCTTAAAAATTTGTTTCTCAATTTCCCACTAACTATTAGGAGGGGTCAATAATACAATCCCAATACGGTGATCATCCTTTTCTTGTTTCTCAGTTCCATCTAAATAGTCATGCTAACCCTCATCAAAAACGCCACTGCCCCTCCTCTCTTGCCTCCCTTTCCATCTTTCCTATAGCATTTGTACCCTGGAACATTAACCTGCCAGTCCTGTCCATCCCTGAGCCACATTTCTGTAATTGCTATGATATTGCAGTCCCACGTTCCTAACCATGCCCTGAGCTCATCTGCCTTCCCAGTTAGGCCTCTTGCTCTGAAGTAAATGCAGTATAATTTATCCTACCTTGTTCTCTGCTTTGTTCCTGACTGTTTGACTCACTCCTTTTCCCAACTGTAGCAGTCTCCGATTGATCTCTTTCCTCACTTCTCCCTGGGTCTCCCACACCTTACTAGTTTAAATTCTCTCGAGCAGATCGAGCAAATCTCACTGCCGGTCTATTAGAACCCATCTAATTCAGGTAGAATCTGTCCTTCTTGTACAGGTCACTTCTAAAACGTGAACCCTTCATGCCAGCACTAGCTCCTCAGCCACGCATTCATCTGCTCTATCCTCCTATTCCTACCCTCACTCGCTCGTAGCACCAGATCTTATTACCCTCAGGGACCTCCTTTTTAAAATCCTGCCTAACTTTCTATAGTCTCCCTTCAGAATCTCATGTTCTTCCCTTCCTATGTCATTGGTTCGTCCCGCTCCCCTTTGAGAACATTCTGCACCCTCTCGGAGATATCCTTGATGTGGTACCTGGGAGGCAACACACCACTCTGATTTTTCACTGCTGGACACAGAAATGTCTGTCTGTGCCTCTGACTCGACAGTCCCCTATCTCAATCAATTGCTTAGAACCAGACTATCCCTCATTACATTAGAGCCTGTCTTGATACCAGAAACATCGCTGTCCATGTTACATTCTCCTGGGAGCCCATCACCCCCAAAAGTATCCAAAACAGCATACTTGTTTGAAATGGGGTTCTGCACTACCTGCCTCCCCCTCCTACCTTCCTTGGAGTTAACCCATCTACCAGACTGTATCTGCGGCTTTTCTCCCTTCCGATAACTGCCATCTATCACACCATGGTGCTCTTTTTCAAGTTCCTCATTGCCTCTAACTGCCGCTCCAACCAATCCATGTGGTCTGATAGATTCGCAACCAAAGACACTTCTGCAGACATAATCATCAGTAACATGGAAATTCTCCCTGAACCCCCACATCCAATAGAAGAGCATATCACTCTACTAAAGACCATCTTTGCTTCTTCACAATCTACAGACCCTGAAAATAGCACCATCTTGTTGTTCTAAAAAACAGTGCTCCGGGTTAACTTAATACTTACGGTTTATATTTTTCAAATTTAATCAAGAGACAGATCTCAATAAAACATAATCAAGAACAAACCTACTCTACTCACTACTGTAGACTTCCAGCAAGGTTACACGTTAAAAGCTATGAACTTATCTGTTCCTGTGCTGTGAGCTCACCCACACCAGTTCCTCCCAAGGTCAGTTGTGAATTTCGCTGTTTGTAAATTCTTCCTAGACACACTCTGGTCAGCACAACATCGATAGTTGAAGGGCCTGTACTGTGCTGTACTGTTCTATGTTCTAAAGTTAAATCATGCGGGATTCAGGTTGAGCTTGGAGACTTAATGACCAAGAGACGGAGTGTAGTGGGGGAGAATGGTTTTTTGGACTGGAGGCCAGTTACCAGCAGTGTTCCACAGGGACTGGCGTTGGGTCCACTTTTGTTTGTCACTTATATAAATGATTTAGATGAGTATATGGAGGCACGGTTAGTAAGTTTGCGATGACACCTAAATTAGTGGTATAGTAGTCAGTGAATACAGTTATCTAAGATTACAAAGAGATCTTAATCAATTGGCTGAGGAGTGGTAGATAAAATTAATTTGCATAAATGAGAGATATTGCATTTTGGTAAAATCAAACAAGGGAAGGACTTCTACAATTCATGGTAGGGCCCTTGGTTGTTTGTAGGGGTTCATGACATAATTCTTTGAAGTTTACATCACATGTGGACAGGGTGGTTAAGAAGGCAATTAGCACATTCGCCTTCATTGATCAGACTTTGAGTGTAGGAGTTGGAACATAATGTTGAGGTCAAATGTGACATTGGTGAGGCCTCCTCTGGAATACTGTGTCAATCTGGTCGCCATGTTTTCGGGAGGATATTAAGCTGGAACAGGTTCAGAAAACATTTCCCAGGATGTTGCCAGAAATAGAAGGTTTGAGTTATAAGAGGACGCTGTGACTTCTTTCACTGGATTGCGGGTTGACCTTTATTAAGGTTTATAAAATCCCGAAGGGTACAGAGAAGGTCAATGGCAGGTGCCTTTTCCCTAGGTTGGGGATTTCAAGACTAGGGGGCATTTTTCAGATGAGAGCAGAAAGATTTTAAAAAGACACGAGAGCTTTTTTTTTTAAAAACACAGGCTCATGTCGGAATCAATTTCCAGTAGAAGTGGTGGATGCAGTACAGTTAAATTGTTTAAAATACAGTTGGAGAAGTATACAAATAAGAAATGTCAGGCGGGATATGGGCCAGTTTCTTTTGATATTATGGTCAGCATGGACTGGTTGAACCAAAGGGTCTGTTTCCATTCTGTATGTCTCTATGACTCTTACTAATGAAGAACCTATCTATCTCTGTATTAATGAGATTCAGTAAAACTTTGCTTCCACAACCTTCTGCAGCAATGAGTTCCATCGTTTCACTACTTCTGGCTGAAGAAATTCCTTCTCATCTCAGTTTTCATGGGTCGTCCCTTCACTCAGATTGTGCCCTTGGGTCCTTATCTCTCCTACGAGCAGAATCAGCTTATCCTCATCCACTCAACCCAGACCTCTCAGAATTCTAAGTTTCAAAATGAGTCTCTTTTATCCCTTTAACCTCCATCGAGTACAGATCCAGATTCCTTAACTGCTGCTCATATGAGAAGCCCTTCATCCTTGGCTTGATCATTCTTGTGAATCTCCTCTGGATTCTCCCTCCAAGGTCAGCACATTCTTCTTTCCATACGAGGCCCAAATCTGCTGACAATATTCTAAATGTGGTCTGACTAAAGCCTGATACAGCCTCAGCTGTGCATCCCTGCTCTTGTATTCTAACCCTCTCAAAATGAATGCTCACATTGTATCTGCCTTCCTAACCACCAAGTGAACGCTCCTGTTCACCTGAAGAGAGACTCCTAAATTCAGATTACTAAATCTCTTTGTGCTTGAATTTTCCAAAGCCTTTGCCCTTTTACAAAAGAGTCAACACCTGTATCATTCCTATCCAAATGCAATACCTTACACTTTTCCACATTGTATTCTATCTGCCACTTTTCTGCCCACTCTCCTGGCTTGTCCAAGTCCTACTGTGGCTTCCTCACCTCCTTGACACAATCTGTCCCTCCACGTCTCTGTCAACTACAAACTTAACAATTCCCTCAGTTCCTTTGTCCAGATCGTTAATGCATACTGTTAACTGTTGTGGTCCCAACAATGGCCCCTGCAGAACTCCGCCGTCACCAGCTGCCATCTTGAAAAAGACCCCTTTATCTCCACTCTCTGCCTTCTGACAGTCAGCCTATCCTCTACCCATGCCCCGAACACCATTAGCTCTTACCTTATTTAGCAACCTCCTGTATAACATCTTGTCAAAGGCCTTCCAAAAAATTCAAATAGATCATGCCTGCTGGCTCTCCTTTGTCTAAATTCCTCATTCCCTCCCCAAAGAATCCTAACAGATTTGTCAGGCAAGACTTCCCCTTGACAAAGCCATGCTGACTTCGCCCTATTTTACCATGCACTTCCAAGTACTCCATAATCTCATTGGGTCCATCTCTTAATAATGGACACCAAATTTTACAAAGATCCAGCAAACTAGCTTATAGCTTCCGGTCTTCTACCTCCCCTCCCTTCTTCAACAGGGGTGTTACATTAGCTGTTTTCCAGTTCTCTGGGATCCTCCCTGGCTCCAGTGATTCCTGAAAGATCACCACAATCTCAACTATCCCTTTCATAACCCTGAGCTGTAGTCTACCTACCTTCAGACCTTCCAGCTTCCCTAATACCTTCTCCTTAGTGATGGTCACTACACTCACCGCTGTCTGACTAGTGTGTTGCTGGTATCTTCCACAATGAAAACTGACGTAAAGTCAGTTCCTCTGCAATTTCTTTACTATTACTACTTCTCCAGCCTCATTTCCAAGTGGTCCAATGCCTTCTCTTGCATCTCTCTCTTAACTTTTAAATATATAAAATAATTCTTACAGTCTTCTTTTATGTTACTAGCTAGCTTACCCTCATATTTCATCTTCTGTCCCATACTGCCTTTTCATTTGTCCTCTGCTGGCTTTTAAAGGCTTCCCAGTCCTCTGGCTTCTCGTTGATCTTCAACTATATGGTTTTCTTTTAAAAAAAAATCTTCTAATCAATCTGTTCAGAGACGCTATTACACACTTCTGGAGCAGGCGGGATTTGAAAATGGGCCTCCTGCTCAAAGGTAGGGATGCTACTAGTGCATCTCAATTTCCCTTGTCATCATGGTTGCTTCAATCTCCCCTTACTATGCTTCTTCTTCCTTGGGATAAATTTCTACTGTGCCTCCCAAATTACCCTCAGAAAGTCCTGCCATTGTTGCTTCACTGTCTTCCTTGCTCAGCCCCCCTTCCAATCAACTCTGAGCAGCTCCTCCATCATGTCTGTGTAGCTATCTTTACATGAAATTCTGTTTCACTCTCTTAAAGATACTGTATCACTTACTGAATATTTTCTGCCTTTACCCTTTTAAACTAAACCAAAACCAAGAAACATTATCGTGGAACACATTGATGATATTCCCTGGAACTCCTTTTCTAACTCCCCTCCTTTGTGTCTGAACATATGGTTCAAGAAGGCAGTTCATCACCACTTTCTTTAGAGCAATCAGGGATAGGCAAAAAAATGCTGGCCCAGCCAGCAAAAGCTACAAGTGATGTACAAATTTAAAAATATTCATACTATGCAAAAGCGTCAGCATGGTAATGTTTTTAAGAATGCTGAGGCATTGGGGAAAATAGAACTGGTTTTTAAAAAATCACTGGCTCAAAAGAACATAAGAAATCGGAGCAGGAACAGGAGATTCATCCACTCCAACTGGCTCATAGACTCCTTGATATTTCAAAAATCTATCTACCTCTTCCTTAAATACTTTGAGGGATCTGGCATGCACAACACTCTCGGGTAGAGACTTTCATTACCCTCTGTGAGAAGAAACTTCTTTCTATCTCAGTTTTAAAAAATGTCCCCTAGCTCAAGATTCACCCATTAGGAGAAACATCTTTGCAGCATCTAACCCATAAAGGACTAACTCAAAATCTTTAATGGTTCAATAAGATCACCCCTCATTCTTCTAAACTCTAAAGGGACGAAAGGACAACAGAAATCTTTGAAGGCAAGCAGATTTTCTCTCTGGGGTGGATGCAATCCCATAAATCCCCAAGTCATGCTCAACTGATGTGTCTCCAGCCATTTGAGTGTACCTCATCTCTCCGATCAACTTTTGAAAAAGGTTCTAAAATAATTAGAAGACATCTGTTATTGCTCCAAATTATGTTTTACTTACTTGGCATTATGCCAGTATTTTCTTGCATATTGTTAAATTCATTTCTATAATAATATGTCATTGATGTGTCATTGTTAATTTTTATCCCTTACATTATATTTATGGAAGGCAGGTCGCAAGTTTCTTAAGGCAGGAAAGAGCTTTAGTTTCTCGAGATAATACTTGCACACTTCTGAACAGCTAACTGTGAAGGTAACCCGGGGGAGGGGTGCAACGGTTGTCATTTACCGCTCTCTTCCAAAATGGAGTGCGGAGCAAGAATCAGCAGAAAGTCATGAACACCATTTCAAATAGAAAACTAAAGATTTCAGTGTGCATCACCACACATTAGCCATTGCTAACTACTGTGTGTTCCACTTAAACATTTAATTCACCCAAAATTTGAAACAAGCACTTGAAATACATTTTTAGATCTTTTACTGCACTTGTTTTAAAATGCTTTTGTAAATACTAGGAATTAGTCTTATTTTGCTTAGGTATAGAAATATTTCTAAACATAAAAAACAGAAAACAATTCATCAATCTTCACATCCTTCTCTTCCGAGTCTGGATCACATCTGTATTTTTCCATCACGTACTAGTCTCCTTATCACTACGTAAGTAAGGAAAGCACTTCTGTTTAAGTGGTAAACCATTTTCCACCCGTGACTGCCAGGAAAGCTATCAACCAAAAATCTGAACATGTCCATTGAGACAAGCCTCTTTGGACTTATCCAACGTGACTGTTTTTAATTAAATATCTGCCGTAACAGCTTCCTTTGCACATTCATCTTATGCTGTAGAAAAGAGATCACTGGAATCAGGTAGCAGTGTTCACTTCTTACTTAAACTTACAAAATTCTGGCACTAGACACATCACCTAAAATGATACAGTACTTCCATTAACCCCCCATTGCTTCACTGTTGATGATGTTGTTGTTTATAAAATAGCTGTTTATACCGTTGGTAGTTCCCAGATTATTTCTTTGTCTTTTTCTTCAGAATGAAGGAATATCAAAAAATATGCAGGGGCAAGAAATCTCACAATTATAACTAAACACCATGAACATAATTTAAGCTTGAGTTTTAAAATAATATGATTCAATACAATGTGTTAACACTTACAAGTGTAAAGAAGTTTTCCAGCTTATAACAAATTAAGACGGAGAAGAAAAACATCTTCTACAATGATGCTTCTGCACAATCCATGTAGAAAGTATACCCCTCAAAGCAAAGAATATATGACCCACAGCTGGTAATTGGAACTCTCACTGATCATGCTTTTTGCACTGTTTCTAAGGGGTCATGGTAGATAGGATTCCACAAGGTTTACTCTAGCTGGAGTGTTTATTCATTATATAGATACACCCATTTTAATTGAAAGATAAACAAAAGAACAATTTTTGAGAAATTGAGTTTTGCCACAATAAGTATTTTCAATATAAACTTTTGACTTAGTACCTTTTGAATGCTACCTCAAAGCACAATCTTTTCACTTAAGGGAGGCAGTATTGTTATGAATAGATATTTTGTGATGCTGGTTGCATTGGTTATGATCTTCCAAAATTGACAGAGTTTTCTGGACTCCAACAGCCTAAATTTTAATGAACTGACATTTTACCAATTGCATTGTGGGATCCGAACCAATATCCCCGAGAGATTAACTTGGATTCTAGATTACTAGTTTAGTGATATTGCCACCTCGCCTTGGTAGAAAGGATCATAAAATTGCAGAGTGAGCAACTATGTTAAATGCTGGTTTCAGAGGTATTTGGATGTACACAAAACCATGAAATTAACATACAGGTACAGCAAGTAATGGGAAGGTTAATGATATTGAAATGAGATATGGAGCACAAGAAAAAGGAATTCGTTAATTTTATACAATATATCTGGTGGACAAGGTCCAAAGACCAAAACCATAGACAAGTAAAATTATAGTTACCTTAGCAATGGTGCAAAGGTTCACTGGTTTGATTTCTGGGATGAAAGGATTGTTCTGTGAGAGGAGATTGAGCAGAATGGGCTGATAAATCTTTGAAGTTTAGAAGAATGAGAGGTGATCTCACTGAAACACAACTCCTTGGGATTTTTGAGATGCTGAGAGGCTTTTTCCCCATCGATGGAGAGTCAAGAACTCAGTGGCACTCTCAGATAAGCAGCTGGCCATTTAAAACAGAGGAAGAGAAGAACTTTCTTCAATCAGAGGGTTGGGAATCACAAAATCTTTACCTCAGAGGGCTGTGAATTCTGAGTTGTTGAACATATACAAGATCAAACCAGCAAACCTTGTCTCAAGCAGAAACAAAGGAAATGCGAGTTGAAGTCAAAGATCAGCTGGTAGGAGCGGGTGGGGCTGGGGGGTGGGGAAGGTAGCTGGGAATGCAATAGGGAGTACATCACAAATAGCTTTAACGGCTACAGAAAGTATGTGAAGCCATTTTTCCAATAAGTTCTGCATTCTGCTATACCTATTAAATTAAATACTACTACTACAACATACCATACAAAAATTATTCCTTATTTTGAAAAAAATTTAGATATTGACTAATGCTAATTCTGATATGTGATGAAAGCACTGGTAACATTTTTCAAGTGCAAGGTCAGATGGATTAATGAAAATATTTCATTTTTGTTTTTAAAAGTATAATTTGTATTTAGTGACAACAATTGTCTCAATATATTGCCACATAAGCAGATGAATGACTCTTATCAATACATTTGATCAATGCCTCGTGTACATCAAAAGAACTGAAAAGCAAACAGGAGTTTCAAAAGATTTTGCATCCTTGCAAATAAAATGCATAAGTTCCAGACTGGACGATGATGTCAATATGCTGTTAAATCAGGAGAGAAACAAACTTGATGAGGATATCTTTGAAACTTCTGATCTCAAATGACTTATTGTTGACTTGTTAAGCAATGGATGTGGAAGATCTTTACAAAAGTCATTTAAGCACTAATAAAAAAATCAAATCAGAGTGCAGTCGTAGTGCCCCTACTCCTGGCTCAGAAAGCCCAGGATCAAATCCCACTTGCTCCAGAAATGTCATAACATCTTTGGGCAGGGTAATTTGAAAAAAAAACACAGAAACATCAAATCCCCTCACTGCCCCTTGGGCCACCCCCTCATTCCTGATGAAGAGCTTATGGTCGATACGTCAACTCTCCTGCTCCTCAGATGCTGCCTGACCGGCTGTGCTTTGCCAGCATCGTGCTGTTCATTACAGACAGTATGACCTACTACACCCATTCTTATATGAGGTGATCGCAAAATGTAATCCTTCAACAAAATACTGTAAATTTGTATGCATTGCCTTCAGTCCCAGCTACAAACTACACACTCCCAGTCATCAACACCAAGGCTGCCTACATCTATCCCATAATATTGTTCAACTCCATTTCAGTTTTAGTTCATCTGCTCCGAAAATCATCACCCATGCCTTTGTTACCTCTAGATTTAACAATTGCAATACACTCCAACATTCTATCTTTCATAAACCTTGAGACCTTCCAAACATCAGCTGCCCATAGCCTAACTCACACGAAGTCCTGTTCACCTATTATCCCTATTCACTAGCCCATACATGCTCTCGGTCTGGCAATGCTTCCATTTTAAAATCCATTTCTTTCCAAAACTTTGCATGAACCTGCCCTCCCCAACCTCTCTAATCTCAGAGTCACGTAACAAATCCAAACTTCATTTCTAGATGTTGGATTCCTCAAACCTCAAGTTATTCGGTGTTGGTAGCCACAGGTATCTGTATTTCCACAATTCTAGCCTCTGCAGCTACCCCAACTTTACTTGAACAAACAATGTAGCTCTGCCTTTGTCTATGAATGTTCTAAACTTTGATATTCTCTCAATTTGTACTTTAAGATTCTCCTTAAAGCCAAACTTCTGGTCACCTGCCTCAATTTCTCCACATGGTGACACATCAAATTTTATTCCTGTGAACAACCTTGGACTATTTCACCACATTAAACATACTTTATAAATAAAGTTACTTTTGTTGACATCATGTCTGATGGATTTGATATGCAGGCTGATTTCATTTCAAATTCAAATCAAAACATGCTCAGGGGCTCCTCTGAAAGTCCACCATTGAATATCTGAAATAATGAACTTTAAGGGAGGCAACATGGAGATTCCAAAGGATAAAAAAAATGGATCAAACACCTCAGCAATAATACACATTTGAAAATTTTTGCAGGCATGTTCTGTTTTGCTTTCAGAGGAATCATGCCTCACTTTTCCAGAAAGGAAGAATTCTTCCTCAAAGGGGCCGCTGCTTGAAGGAAAGGCAGTGTAATGACTAACCCATCTTACCCAAATCCATCAGTGAGCTGCTGATATCAAACTATGTCTCCAAGTGTTTTACTAATTGTAACTATAGCTTTAAAAATTAAAAACATATACATGTGATTAATAAAGTAAATAAAGTCACCATAGTCCCAGAGGACCACATAGCTTCTCTCTCATTAGAGAGACATGACTGGTAGTGAGTTTAACCAGAGGGTCACTACTCTTTAGGTGAGGGGAAGAGGTTGGGAAGAGGAACCTTCATGGTAATTTCAGCCAGTACGAGAAATGCTGTTGGTATCACTCTGCATTGCAAATCAGCCAACTGAACAAACTGATTCCCTACTTAACTAAATATGGTTAATAATGCTGCAATTATACGTACAATTCTGAGTAAAACTGCTGTACTTGAAATCTCCAACAACAATTTATCACCTACAACTGGTTTGCATCAATATTTGGCTATAAATTATGTTTTAGGTGGTGTACGGGTTATCAGAAATCTACTTTTTAAACATTGGAATTCGGTATTATGACATGGAGGAGTTTAGTTGCATTCCGACAGTTTCAAAGTTTTGCTCTGCTTCACTGCTGAGTGCGGTTGCCGTGGGTATGTTTACGGAGCTGGGAATTTGGTTTGCAGATGTTTTGTCCTCTTTCGAGGTGACATCCTCAGTGCTGTGGAGCCTCCTGTGAAGCGTTGCTATATTATGCAGATGCTGGAATTTAGTTGGTATCAATAAATAACCAAATAAATTCCAACTGACAGTGCAGCAGCGCTTCGCAGGAGGCTCCACATTTCGTATTTTCTGGAAATGTACATACACAAGTAATAGAATGCCTCTAATGCCAGCACATATGCATGACAGCTGTCAAAACCAACTCTGAAGACTAAGAAATGAAATTTCCTAACTTTAGATCCTTCTTTTTCCCCTCAAGTTTTGTGACCCAGGTTTGGAACTACAATAATTGATAGTCAAGAAAAGGAAGTAAAATCCATAACCTGGAGGCCAGCAATTAAAATATTTTTAAATAAGGCAGTCTGTTATAGTCAATTACAATTTACAACGAATGATATTATCACTTCTTAGAAAAAGTTAATTAGCAGAATCCCAAACTTATTAATATTTTTAATGAAACTTAGCTCCTATATACACAAACTCAGAGGCAGAAAGTTCTGAAAACAAATGCTGAAGATCACAGTGGGTTAGGGAGATCCATGGAGTGACAGCAAGATAACGTTTTGAGTCTAGATGACTGCCCCTTCCATACTTCACAGCAGCTCCGATGAAGAGTCATCGAGCTGAAAACATTAGCTTGCTCTATCTCCGTGGATGCTGCCCGACGTGCTGCGATGTCCAGCAGTTGTTGTGTTCAGTACAGATTCCAGCTGAATAATTTGCTTCTGCAGAAAGTTCAGTGACACAGAGTATTGACAGCTATTTGAAAGCTGGCAACGAGATGAAAATTTTACTGAGACAATCATAGGCTATTTAACCAATGAAATGTACACACAAAATTTATAAGTTATTTTACCAAAACAGATCTGCCATCTATTACTTGGAATTGGATTGCAATTAAGTGCATTCAAACACATAAGAAACAAGAAAGAAAGTGTCCCCTTCATTACAGGTAAGACAAAGTGAACAAATTCATTTTGTTAACCAGAGATCAGTGCAGTAGTGTTGAGAAACGTTCCTGACAATGGGCTAAAGTATTCTCGATTACCAAAAGCACAAAAGAAAACTTTGAAACCACAGAGAACATTCAACAGTTTAATTAAGCACAATGATTTTTCAGCCTATAACATATCTCACGCCAATAACATTTGGCATTTTTCATGCGTGTAATGTATGCAGGTGACTCAGCTCAGATGAAGCATTTTAGGAGATTTATAATACCAGTATGCATTTTTTTAAAAAAACCTGAACTAGTTTAAGTACTTAAACTGAAGAAACTCTTATTTTTAGATGACTCAGTAGGGATTTACAATATTTTCTACACTTGATATCACTTTTTGCATACTTCATTGTTTTCTTTCAGCTGAAGGGCATTGAAAAACCCATATTTCATTTCTATGACAGAAAACACACGTTATTGTTAAAAACTGCTGGTTTCACACTTCCTTTTGCCTGGACTGATGAAACTTAGCATGAATGTGACTGACTGACTGATTTGATTTTTCTATTTTTTTAAAATTAGTCTGCCCAAAGATGTTATGACATCTCTGAAGCAAGTGGGATTTGATCCTGGGCTTTCTGAGCCAGGAGTAGGGGCACTACGAATGCACTCTGATTTGATTTTTTTATTAGTGCTTAAATGACTTTTGTAAAGATCTTAACCACCCATTACTTAACAATAAGTCATTTGAGATCAGAAGTTTCAAAGCTATCCTCATCAAGTTTGTTTCTCTCCTGATTTAACAGCATATTGACATCATAGTCCAATCTGGAACTTATGCATTTTATTTGCAAGGATGCAAAATCTTTTGAAACTCCTGTTTGCTTTTCAGTTCTTTTGATGTACACGAGGCATTGATCAAACGTATTGATAAACAAGAGGAGTCATTCATCTGCTTATGTGGCAATATATTGAGTCAATTACTGTCACTACTTACAAATTATACTTTTAAAAACAAAAATGAAATATTTTCATTAATCCATCTGACTTTGCACTTGAAAAATATTACCAGTGCTTTCATCACATATCAGAATTAGCATTAGTCAATATCTTTTTTTAAAGAAGGAATAATTTCTATATGAGATGTAGTATTTTTATTTAATTTAATTAGTATAGCAGAATGCAGAACTTACTGAAAAATGGCTTCACGCGCTTTCTGTAGCCACTAAAGCTATTTGTGATGTACTACAATTCCAGAAATAGTAGCCAGCAAATAAAAAAAAACTGAAATTTTGAAGTGGATTGAAATGCACAGGTTAAGTAATGTTTTTCTGGTCATAGCTGAGAGCTCTCTAATGTAGGCAAAAACTGTTTAAATATTACCCTGGCACGATGAACTAATCTCTCCCTTGCTAGTGAGATAATGTGACCCCCAGAATGCATAAAGTCACCCAAAAAGCGAACAAAAGCAGCTCTCAAAAATACAGAACCATTCATCGAAGCTAACGACTTGTTCATTATGAGTGATGATGGATAAAGACTTCTCATGCTGAGATGAAATCAAGATTTATATGCATTGCTTCCTCCTGCAACTTTTGGGAAGATCATCATCATTTAATTCTATCTCTGCGGCCAGTGATGGGCATCCAGAGAGCTGGTTATCAAACGGTGCAGTCAGCTGGCAAAATCAGAACGTGCAGTTGGCACATCTGGACTGTAATGCCACAGCTGAGGGTGAACATTGGCTCTTGGCAAGTGGCCAAATTGCTTGCAGACGCTAGCAGGTTTGATCCACAACCACCCCACCAGCTTTTTATGTGAATCAGATTTCAGTTGTTAAATGCTCCTCTGCCATTTTCTTTTTACAACTCTTATCGGTCCCACGGAATATGGCCTTGAGACAGCTCATCCATGTCCTTTCCGACTTTATCTATTCAAAGTTTTAATAAAACTACACATTTCATCCCCAGATAGTTAATTAAATGTTTGACAGATTGTATTTCAGGAAAGACTTTTAAAAATGCGGGAAATGTCTCTATGTTCTGCTCATATTGTGTGGATGAGATATCAATGTTAACCCCTTTTTAGTACAAAAACTCTGCTTGTTTTTAAAACAGACATATGTAAATATATCAGGAATTATTAACTCAATCAAGAATGGATATGTAAGTTTTAGATATTCAACCGAAGGGGGAGAAGTGCTTCACTTGGAACTTCACCGATATACAGAATTTTAAAACTGCAATTTATGACAAAAGCTTAAAAATACATGCAGCAGGCTGTTTTTAACTGGACAGTTTTACATTTTGAGCAGCTGATGATATTTACTACTTCATATTGAGATTAGGAATATTAATAGAGGTATATGTTTTAAAACATTCACTAAATTCTGGATTACACACCAAAAAGGCTAAAGCAGTTCAAAGCGACATTTTAGGTGCTGCACAAATCTTTATTTTTAATAAAAGTCTTAATTCAAAGTTCATGTTTTCAAGTGCTAACATACGACCCTGAAGGCTATCCATCTGCTGCATTAAAAAGTCAAGTCGACATGCTCCAATGACATTGACTAGGGGATCCCTATGGAATGCATCCACTAGCGAGCACAAATAACACGGCAGTTGGTATGTTTCCAGACCAATCAGGAGTGGTCATTTAAACTCAGTCCCCACAGAGATTTTAATAAGTCTTTGTAAATTCTCTGCAGGGATTACACTTTTGTCGTGGTATTTTTTTGAAAGAGGAAGATACCAATTAGTCTTGAAATGAACCAACTATGCCACCAACAATGCCAGCTTGTAGACATGGTCTATTGGAATCCCCTTGATGGATGTCAGAGCAAGCTGGTTTGCCTTTTTAAATACATCCATAAATGATCTGCAGAACAGCTTGAAAGATCTTTCAAACAAAAAAATGAATCGTTTTCCCCAATTTTACATTTGCTTTCAAATGTGAACTGAAGATCACAGCACAATGAATGAGATTCTAATTTCACAGTATTACAGTCACTGTTTGGAATCTATTGGTGGGCCATTATTAATGCTAAAATGGAACCAGTTTTCTAATGAACCTATCTATTTCCCAGATAGCTTCATTAGAGGCTTATTACATTCTTGCTCCCATTATCCCAACTTCAAGATTATTTTCCCATTTTGCAGCAGTCATCATGGGTAATGGATCTGAATTACTAAGTACGAAATAGTAACTATACCTGCACCACCGGTACTGCCAGAAAAACTTGTAAATGGCAGTGTTACAGTACCAGTCCAGTAGAGAGTTATAGATTAATAGCACACATTGTGTCTGCCGCATCTGTTAGATCTTACACCAAGATTGCCAAATCTAACCTAATTTCCCTCCTCCTTTTCTCATAGAATTTTATATCCTTCCCTTCCAAACGTTTACCCAATTTCCTTTCAATGCTACAATCACTGCCTCAGCAATAGCCTGTGGTAAAGCATTTGATGACTTGGAAAAAAAAACTTCAATTTTCCCCTTTGTTATTTGGCAATAATCTGTAACTATTAACCCATTACTAACAAGCAATCACAAACTCTTCTATTCTTTATTCTCCAGGAAATATTCAGAATTTCAAAGTCTTAAATCCCACGTACATTTGTTGGTTACATATCAGAAGACATTAAGCTACTAGGCAGAGAAGGTCTCAGGGTCAATTGTCAGTCTGTTAGTTCAGTTTTTCCTGGTTGAGTAAGATAGGAAGAGTGGCTCATTGAGACAAACTTGTCATTCAATATAACCTTGGCTAATTGAAAATTTTAATGCCTTTCACCTGCCATTATCCTATTATCCTGTACACCACAGGTCATCAGTTAATCTCTGCCTTACCATACTCAAAGATGGAGCTTCCAAGATGAATATGGTGGACAATTCCAAACTCTCTAAGCAAAGAAAATTCTCCATATCTCAGACAAAGTAGCATCCCCCTTATTTTTAAATTGTGCCTCCGATTCTAGACTTCCCAAACAGGGAAAACATTTTATATGCATCTACTCGGTCTATCTCTGGAAGTATTTTGTAAGTTTCCATGAGATCACCTCTCATTCTTTGAAACTCTGGAGAATACAGTTTGCATAACCTCTCTTCAAAAGGACAGTCCAGCCATCCTGTGAACAAGTCTGGTGAACCTTTGTTGCAGGTCAGGCATCATCAAAGGAGAAGGAGAATCGACATTTTGGGTATAAGCCCTTCTTCAGGAATGAGGAGGGTGTGCCAAGCAGGCTAAGATAAAAGGTAGGGAGGAGGGGTGTTGGGAATGCGATAGGTGGAAGGAGGTTAAGGTGAGGGTGATAGGCTGGAGAGGGGGTGGGGGCGGAGAGGTCGGGAAGAAGATTGCAGGTCAGGAAGGCGGTGCTGAGTCTGAGGGTTGGGACTGAGAAAAGGTGGGGGGAGGGGAAATGAGGAAGCTGGAGAAATCCGTATTCATCCCTTGTGGTTGGAGGGTTCCTCAGCGGAAGATGAGTCGCTCTTCCTCCAGGCGTCGTGTTGCCATGGTCTGGCGATGGAGGAGGCCAAGGACCTGCATGTCCTTGGCGGAGTGGGAGGGGGAATTAAAATGTTCAGCCACGGGGCGGTTGGGTTGGTTGGTGCAGGTGTCCCAGAGGTGTTCTCTGAAACGTTCCGCAAGTAGGCAGCCTGTCTCCCCAATGTATAGGAGGCCACATCGGGTGCAGCAGATGCAGTAAATGATGTGTGTGGAGGTGCAGGTGAATTTCTGACGGATATTGAAGGATCCCTTGGGGCCTTGGAAGGAAGTGAGGGAGGAGGCGTGGACGCAAGTTTTGCATTTTTTGTGGTTGCAGGGGAAGGTGCCGGGACTGGAGGTTGGGTTGTTGAGGAGTGTGGATCTGACAAGGGAGTCGCGGAGGGAGTGGTCTTTCCGGAATGCTGATAGGGGTGGGGAGGGAAATATATCCTTGGTGGTGGGGTCTGTTTGGAGGTGGCGGAAATGACGAAGGATGATCCGATGTATCTGGAGGTTGGTGGGGTGGTAGGTGAGGACTAGTGGGATTCTGTCCTGGTGGCGATTGGAGGGGTGGGGTTCAAGGGCGGAGGTGCGGGAAGTGGAGGAGATGCGGTGGAGAGCATCGTCAACCACGTGAGGGGAAATTGCGGTCTTTGAAGAAGGAGGCCATCTGGGTTGTTCGGTATTGGAATTGGTGCTCCTGGGAGCAGATGCGGCGAAGGCAAAGGAATTGGGAATATGGGATGGCGTTTTTACAGGGGGCAGGGTGGGAAGAGGTGTAATCTAGGTAGCTGTGGGAGTCAGTCAGTTTATAGTATACGTCCGTGTTGAGTCGGTCGTCCGAGATAGAAATGGAGAGGTCTAGGAAGGGGAGGGAGGAGTCTGAGACGGTCCAGGTAAATTTGAGGTCGGGGTGGAAAGTGATAGTAAAGTGGATGAACTGTTCAACCTCCTCGTGGGAGCACGAGGTAGTGCCAATATAGTCATCAATGTAGCGGAGGAAAAGGTGGGGGGAGTGGTGCCAGTGTCGCTGCGGAAGATGGACTGTTCCACATATCCAACAAAGAGGCAGGCATAGCTAGGGCCCATGCGGGTGCCCATGGCTCCCCCCTTACTTCCCTCCAAGGCCCCAAGGGATCCTTCCATATCCGTCAGAAATTCACCTGCACCTCCACACACATCATTTACTGCATCCACTGCACCCGATGTGGCCTCCGATACATTGGGGAGACAGGCCGCCTACTTGCGGAACGTTTTAGAGAACACCTCTGGGACACCTGCACCGACCAACCCAACCGCCCCGTGGCTGAACATTTTAATTCCCCCTCCCACTCCGCTAAGGACATGCAGGTCCTTGGCCTCCTCCATCGCCAGACCATGGCAACACGATGCCTGGAGGAAGAGCGACTCATCTTCCGCCGAGGAACTCTCCAATCACAAGGGATGAATACAGATTTCTCCAGCTTCCTCATTTCCTCTCCCCCCACCTTTTCTCAGTCCCAACCCTCAGACTCAGCACCGCCTTCCTGACCTGCAATCTTCTTCCCGACCTCTCCACCCCCACCCCCTCTCCGGCCTATCACCCTCACCTTAACCTCCTTACACCAATCGCATTCCCAACACCCCTCCCCCAAGTCCCTCCTCCCTACCTTTTATCTTAGCCTGCTTGGCACACCCTACTCATTCCTGAAGAAGGGCTTATTCCCGAAACGTCGATTCTCCTTCTCCTTCGATGCTGCCTGACCTGTTGCGCTTTTCCAGCAACACATTTTTAAGCTCTGATCCCCAGCATCTGCAGTCCTCACTTTCTCCAAGAACCTTTGTTGCACTCTTGCTCTGGCAATAATATGAGACTAAAATTGCACACAGTACTCCAGGTGTGGGGTAATCAAGCTGCTTAAACAACTGAAACAAGACTTCACTACTTCTGTATTCAAAGCCTCTTGCAAGAAAGCTAACATTTCATTAGTTTTCCTAAAGGTTTAGTGAATCGATAAGCCAGTGACTTGTTGACGAGCACACCTAGGTCTCTTTGTACTTCTGTACTTTCCAATCTTTTACCACTTAGAAATGTACTGCACATCTATTTCTCATATAAAAGTGGTCATCCTCATACTTTTCCACTTGATATTGGATCTATTGAGTTCTTGCCCATTCATTAACCTGTCCAAATTCTTATGAAGCTGCTTTACATCCTACTCATGACACACATTCCCACTTAGCTTATATCATCTACAAATTTGGAAAAATTACATTTGGTCTCTACTTCCAAATCATTGTTGCATATAGTGAACAACTGGGGCCCAAATACTCATCCTTGCAGTATTCCACAACTCTCAGCTTGACAACATGAGAATGGTCCATTTATTCCTACTGTTTTGCATTTGTCAGTCAATTATTAATCCATGCCAATACATTACCACTTATTTCATGCATTTAATTTTTTTTCAAACCAGTCTCCTGTGGGGAACTTTATCAAACACCTTAAAATCTAAGTATACAATTTCCATCAACTTTTCATTAATTTTATTGAATCAAAAAACTTCAACAAACTTATTAAACGTGATTCGCCACTCTCAAATCCATACCATCTACAAGGGATCACCTGATGCATTGACAATGTCCCTACCTTTAAGCCAGGAGGCTTGGATTCAAGTCCCACCTACTCCAGAGGTGTAATAACACCCCTGAACAAGTTGATGAGAAAATATCTCCATACTGACTATGCCCAATGAGATCATCATTTATCGAGTGTCTATTTATCTATACCTTTATAATAGATTATAGCATTTCCCCTACTACTGATATATGATTAACAGGTCTGTAGTTGTTTTCTCTTTTGCTCCCTTTTAAGTAGTGCATTGTATTTGTTACCTTCAAATCCACTGGATTCATTACAGAATCTATGGAATTTTGGAAGTTAATTACCAGTGCATCATCTACCTCTATAGCCATCTCCTTCAACACTGAGATATAGACCATCAGGTCTTACAGACTGATCAACTTTTAGCCCCACTGACTTCTCTACTGCCACCTTCTTACTCGTTCTAATTTCCTTCAATTCCTCACCATCATTAACTATTTGAATCTCTAGTTTTGCAAGTTTTCTGGTATGCTCCTCAATGAAAACAGACAAAGCAATCATTTGGCTTCCCTACCATTCCTGTATTCCACATTGTAAATTTTCCTGACACTGGCTGTTTTGGATCTACATTAATTTTTAGCCAAACATTTGCTTTTTAAATACTAAGAACACTTTTTGCAGTCCATTTTAAGTTTTTTTTTGCTCGATTGCATTCATATTTTGTTCTCCCTTTCACTATCAGTTTCTTAATCCTCTTTGTTGTATTCTATAAACCTCCCAATCTTCAGAATTACTGCTATTTCTGGCAACATTTTATACCCTTTTTTAAAATATTACAAAATCCTGAATTTCCTTTGCAATCCACATGGTGATTGCCTTTATGTTTTTGCACCTTGAAGGAGTACATAGCTGTTGCAAGTCATATAATAGCTCTTTAAAAGACTATACATTATCTATATACAAACAGGCCTTAATGTATTTTCCCAAACCACTAGCCAATTTGTGCCTTCATAATTACCTTTATTCAAATTTAACTCCTTGCTTCAGAATGAACTACCTCATTTCCAAATACAAAGTAAAATTCTGCTATTCTGTTGTCACTCATCCCTTTTACAAGATTGTTAACTATTCTTTTATCATTACATAACACTAGATCCTCTAGCATGACCTCTAGTTGGCTCCTCTATAGCTCAATAAAACCATCCCTAACATACTCCAGAAACTCATCCTCGACAGCTTTAGTACTCAATTTGTTCGTCCAATCTTTAGGCTGACTGAATTTACCCATGATTACTGCCTATGCCACCAGCTTCTCTCGAGTCCTGATTTATACCATGTTCAGCGCTGCTACAATTATTATTTGTGGCCTATAAATAACCAATCTCCCAATGTCTTCTGTTTCTTAGTTCCAGTGAAACAGACTTCACATTTTATTTCCAATCTGAGATCCTCCCTTACCAATGTATTGATCACATCCCTTTCGTATCCAGCTGATTTTCCTTGTGTGTCCTTACCAAACGTCAAATATCTTAGAATATTCAGTTCCCAGTTCTGGCCTCCATGCAGCAATGCTTCTGTAATGGCGATCAGACCATCGAGTTAGTTGACCTTAACTAGGATACTATTGCTGTAAACTTTGAGCTGGAAGTGGAGAGACAAAAGGAAGTAGTACTTCTGATTGGTACTCAGCACCTATCCAGTGGAAAGCTCATGTAAAGATTGGCTGAGAACAGGTTTAGACTTCGTGTTCTTTGGCATAACACGTGCCATATTCTCTAAACTCTGTTCCCACTACAGTGTTGATTACGAAGCTTCCTTTCTTGGCAACCATTCTGATATTGCATACAATTCTTTCCTCTAACTGAACAAAGTATCAAAGTATCAATCACACTATTCACAACCTCAGCAATTTATTCGACTCAAAGCTCAGCTTCTGGTCCCTTAACCACTTTATCTCAAAGTACACAAAATCCCCACTTTAGTAGCAGCATCCATCTTGAAGTCCACAGATCAATACCAATGCTTCTCTGACTGGCATCCCATCTTCCACCAACCATAATCTGAGCTCACCAAGCTCTGCTCCCCATATCCAAACCTACACCAAGTCCCATTCAACACATCTGTACTTGCTAACCTTCATTGCCTCCTTCTTCGTCAACACTTAAACATCCTCATTCTTCTGTTAAACTTCCTCTGTGGTTTTACTGTATCCTCCTTCAGCTCCATAACCATCCAAGATTTCTGCAGTCCTTCAATCTTATACCAGGTATTTATCTCTCCCTTTATCCCAATATTGATGGCCATGCCGACAGTTGGAACGGGCATCAAGCTCTGGAATTCCTCCACAAACATCACTTTCTCTTTTAATGGAGACAAAGTGCTTCTTTGAAGCAATCTCCATAATTGAGCTTTTAGTCATTCACCTTAGTATCATCTTCTCAGGGTCAGTTTTTTGTCATGAGAAGTACCACAAGACAATTTACCATATCAAAGACATTGCATAAAGGCATTATACAGGTTGCTACTGCAAAAGTTGCGATTCCTTATGATTGACTAGCTTTGTGACATTCAACAATAACTTTCATTTACATAATGATTTAATGTATTTAAACAATTGAAGAGGACATTCACAATAGGATTTAGAGTTTAAATTTGACACTGAACCAAATAAGGAAATAATAAGGTATTACGATATTATGAGGATTTCAAGCTTAGTTAAATAAGTAGCTTTTAAGGAATGTAGTAATGGAGGAAAAGAGAGTTAAGAGAGGCAATGAGGTTATGAAGTTAAGAAAGGAACGCTCTCAGCTTTGGTTCCTGGCAAGTGAAGCCATGGTGATCTAATTAAAATTGGAGATGACCATGAGACCAAAAACAAAGTTGTATGAATACCTTGGATGTTTGTAGGGCTAGATAAAATAATGCTGTGTTTTTATGACAGGAAGGGGAATGACATGAAGATGACAGACTGGAGGGGAATAATGTTGTACATATTGAGATCCAGTCTCATGAAGATACAGATACATCTGTTTTACTAAAACAAACGCTTTGAAATTGCATCCAGCAACGGTATTCCCTTGCATCAAATCTACAGCAATGGTTCCTGACATATTTTTGTTACAGATATTTAAAACAGAAAGAAAAAGTAAAAACAAAGCAAATCAAAGTTTATTCGTTGAAATACACTTTCCCTTCAAGGGTCAGCAATGACTAGAATCAGTCCTTTGCCAACCTGTTTGACACAGATGTTAACCTTCAGGCTTTCACCAACTGAATAAGTAGTTTTTGGTTTTAGTAAATCACATGACAATCCCTTCATAAAAGTTGCTCCCAATTTGAAAAGAAAAAACAACAGCAAAGAAAACAGTGGGTGACAGAAAACCTAAAAGTGTAAAAATAGGAGAAATGGAATGCAATGAAATTGAAGTAATCTTCGATTGCAAGTAAGGGAAGGAGAAATTATGATGAAAACAGGCAACGCCTTTTTATAAACCTTTATGCAAAATTGCATCAGCACTATTTGGCGAGAACTACTTTAGGTTTTGTGATTTTGCTTTGTAGATTTGAATTGATATTTCTGATAACTGGATCACAGATTTTCAGCACTGGTATATTAGGTGAAGATGTATAAATCTGGACAGCTCGGTGAACAGAAGATTCTCTGATCCTCTGAGTAAACAAAACGTTAAAAACAGGAATGGTAGTTTTAAGTTTAAAGTTTAAAGAACCCAAGTGTACTAAAATTTGTAAAAGCACATACATGAACGTCACTAGTTGCATTACATCAACGTACACTAAATCACCACATGGATCACAACTCAAATTAACGACCTTAAAATTCATGGTTTCTCATTTTTACCTGCAGCCTTTTGTGAACCTTTTCTTCTTTTTAAAGCCTTCTGCAGAATCTCCTTCATGGTGACATTCATACTGTCAACTTGAATAAGAGAAAATCCACTCTGTGGTGCATTACTGCAATAAGAGAGGAATAATAAATCAACTCTAAGTCAGCTGAACAAAATGTGGAACTTTAAGTTTATTAATTTCTACATTACATTGATTGTACTTAAACAGCTACATCTGGATTAAAACAATAGATCGGAACAGTTACCAATATTTGTTTTTTTATAGAGAATATACTTATTACAGAATCAAAGAACGGTCACAATATAAGAGGTCACCATTTGGCCCGTCGTGTGCATGTCCGCTCTCCGATTGTGCAATTGGCCTCGTATCACTTTCCTCATAGGCGAGCATATTCTTCCTTTTCCTGAATATGCCTCCGCCACAATTTTAGACAGTCCATTTCAGATCTTAACCACTCATGGAATCAAATGAGCTTCTTGCCATGCATCTAATGCTTTTCTTTCCTAATTACCTTAAATCTATGTCCTCTCCTCAATCCTTATACCAATGGGAACTGCTTCTCCCACGTACTCTGTCCAGATTCTCATGATTTAAAGCATTACCAATCCCCCTCTCAATGCTTTCTTCTGCAAGGAAATCAATTGTAACATCACCAACCCGTCTAGCTGAAGTTCCCCATCTCCGGAACAATTCTCATAAATCTAGAGTTCAGAGAAAGTTTTCAGTAACAGTACCAACAGCATGTACTGGTTGAGTTATGAAGGCACAAAAGGTGGTATGTGACCAACACGTTTAAGGTAGTAATTTTTTAAATATTTCACTAAGAGATGCTGAGCTGGATCTCATTCGAGCAGTGACAGATGAGAGGAAATTTGAAACCAGCACAGCTTCTTCAGCACTCTGATGATGCACGTACTGTCAGTGAGATCCAACAGCCCCTGGCTACAATTAGAATTCAATCATATTAAGTGTAAAATTTCAGGTTCCAGGACACAGAGCCCAAGAAAAGGTCTCTAAAAAATATTGTTCACCACCTGTTCAGAAATATGATGTATGCCATGTAAGAGCTGAGTGTTAGAGACCTTGTACATATATTCATACCTTGCAGGTGCTACCAATACTTTTTGCATTTAAAAGTCTAGCTAACGGATCTAATGATCAAAATCAAGATCATAAACCAAATGTTTGGCCACTATTGCTGTAATGGATATAGAAATAAGACAAGGAACAGGAGGAGGACTGCAGATGCTGGAGTACCAGAGTTGAAAAATGTGGTGCTGGAAAAACACAGCAGGCCAGGCAGCATCCAAGGAGTAGGAGAAGCCCTTCTTCAGGAAACAGGAGAAGATGGTCAATTGACCCCTCAAGCCTGCTTTGGTATGAACTAAGATCAGGGCTAATATTCTACATTGACTCCACCTTCCACACGGTCCCTACATCACTCAATGCCCATACGACCCAAAGGCTCAATGACCGAATATCCACGAATTCCAAGATCCACAACTCCACTTGAAAAATATCAAAGAAAACACAGAATCCCTACAGTGTGGAAGCAGGCCATCAGGTCCATAAGGCATAGGAACAGAAATTAGGCCATTCAGCAGGTCTACTCTGCCATTCAATCATGGCTGATAAGTTTCTCAACCCCATTCTCCTGCTTTCTCCTCGTAACCCATGATACTCAAGAACCTATCCATCTCAGTCTGAAAAATACACAATGATCTGGCCTCCACAGTCTCTGTGGCAATGAATTCCATAGATTCACCACTCTTTAGCTGAAGAGGTTTCTCTTTATCTCCATTCTAAAAGGTATTCCCTTTACTCTAAGGCTATGCCCTCAAGTCCTAGATTCTCCTACCAATGGAATTATCTTCCCAAAATCCACTCTGCCCAGGAGATTTACTTTTCTGTATGTTTCAAATAGATCTCCCTCATTCTTCTAAACTCCATGAAGTATAAGCCCAGAGTGCTCAAACAACCCTCATATGTTCAGCTTTTCATTCCTAGGACCATTCTCATGAACCTCCTCTGAACACACTCCAGAGCCAGTACATCTTTCCTGAGATATAAGATCCAAAACTGTGCACAATACTTCAAATGTGATCAGACCAGAGCCCGATAGAGCCTCAGAAGAATATCTCTGCTTTTATATTCAAGTCCTTGCAAAATAAATGCCATCATTGCATTTGTCTTCTTAACTACTGACTCAATCTGCAAGTTCACCTTGACAGAATCCTGGACTAGAACTCCCAAGTCTCTTTGCACTTCAGATTTCTGAATTTTCTCCCCATTTAGAAAATAGTCCATGCCTCTATTCTTCCTAAGTGCATTACCTCACACTTTCCCACGTTGTTCTCCATCTGCCACTTTTTTGACAACTCTCCTTACCCAAATGCTTCTGCAGCTTCCCTGCCTCCTCAATGCTACCTGTCCTTCGACCTATCTTTTTGTCATCTGCAAACGTAGCCAGAATGCTCTCCGTTCCTTCATCTAGATCTTTAATGTATAAAGTGAAAAGTTGTGGATCCAACACTGAGTCTTGCAGAACACTAGTTGTCACCAGCAGCCATCCTGAGAAGGACTCTTTTCTCCCCACTCTCTGCTTTCTGCTAGACAGCCAAGCATCTATCCATGCCAGCACCTTGCCTCTGACATCATGGGCCCTTACCTTACTCAGTAGCCTCCTGTGCAGCACCTTGTCAAAGGTCTTCTTGAAGTCCAAGCAGATAACATCCAATGGCTCTCCTTGGTCTAACCTGCTCATTATTTCTTCAAAAGAATGCTAGCAGATTTGTCAGGCATAACCTCCCCTTGAGAGTACACACTGACCCTCTGAAGAGGATCACACACAGAACCACCCAACCCCAACCCTGCAGCCCTGAGTTTCCCATGGCTAATCCAAATAGTCAGCACCTTCCTGGACAATATGGGGCAATTAATACAGTAAATGACATTTCGACTTCAGGGAGGGCAGGAAGTGATACTGATGGTTTTTGATTTACCAGAAAACATCGTCAAGGAGGACCCTGTGTACGAGGAATAAGCAAACATCCAAATATCCGATAAGAAGGCAAGCATATCTTGGATCCAATCCACCTAACCTGCACAACTTTGGACTGTGGGAGGAAACCAGAGCACCCAGAGGAAACCACAGAGACAGGGGACGAATGCACAAGCTCCAAAAGACAGTTGCCAGAGGGTGGAATCAAACCCAGGTCTCTGGCGCGGTGAGGCAGTACTGCTAACCACTGAACCACCATGCTGCCCCTCTCCTGATCAGTTAAGAATTTCAGTAAACATTGCAAAAGTACTAATATGGACAACTGTATTTTCTAAAGTTAAAAAAAAACTAAGAGTGCAGGGTCCCTACAGGAAGTAGGTAATTGTGCAAGTCTATGGGCTTGTCATGAATATTAAGTTGATAGCCTGTACCTTGGTCTGGATACAGAAGACAAGAAAGAAAAGGTAAGAGTCAAAGAGAAACCAGGTGAAGGGGAGAGAAGAGTGGAAATTTGAAATACAGTAAATAACATTTCGACTTCAGGGAGGGCAGGAAGTGATACTGATGGTTTTTGATTTACCAGAAAACATCGTCAAGGAGGACCCTGTGTACGAGGAATAAGCAAACATCCAGATATCCGATAAAAAGGCAAGCATATCTAGGATCCATGTGAGTACCCAAAGCAATATCCATTATTTAGAGGAAATGAGTGCTGTTGAAGGTGTTGTTGTTCAATGTGACAACAAATTTAGCCAGGCAGAGGAGAGAGACTAGTGAATAAGAGATTGGTTGGGCCTCCTATAAGACACAAGAATTGGAACAAGAATAGGCCATGAGGCCCCTCAAACCAGGTCCACCATTTAATAGTATAATTAGGGGTGGCTCAGTGGCTAGCACTGCTGCTTCACAGGGATCCAGGTTCGATTCCACCCTTGGGCAACCACTTGTGTGGAATTTGCACATTCTTCCCATGTCTGTGTGGATTTCATCTGGGTGCTCTGGTTTCATCCCATAGTCCAAATATGTGCAGATTAGGTGGACTGGCCATGCTAAATTGTCTATAGTGTCCCAGGCTGTGCAGACTATGTGGGTTAGCTATGAGAATGCAGGGTTACAGGGATAGGGTGGGGGGAATGGGTCTGAGTGGGATGGTCTTCAAAGGGGTTGGTGTGGACTCGATGGGCTGAATAGCCCTCTTCCACACTGTAGGGATTCTATGGTTAATCCAACCCTTTTCAGGTCCATTTTCCTGCTCTTTCCTCAAAACCCTTAACACCCCTACTGATCAAGAATCTATCTCAGCCTTAAATGTCTCCAATGATCTGCTCCCACAGTCTCTGTGGCAAAGATCTCCAAAAACACTGAGCAAAGATTCATCCTCATTTCAGTCTTAAATTGGCACCCCTTTATTCTGAGACTATATTCTTTGGTCCTGGACTCTCCCAATGGTAGAAACATCCTCTCAGCATTTACCCCATTAAGCCACTTAAGAATCCTACATGCTTCATTCTTTTAAATTCCAATGAGTAGAGTACCAACCTGTTTAACAGTTGCTCATTAAATAATCCATCTATACCAGGGATCATCCTAGTGAGCCTTCCCTGAACTGCTTCCAATGAAGAATAAGAGGTCCAAAACTATTCACAGTACTCCAAAAATGGCTTCATCAGCACCTTGTGCAGTTGAAGAAAGACTTTCTTAATCTTATACTCCTTAAAGTAAGAGTCAAAATTCCATTAGCCTTCCTGATTACCTGTCATACCTGTATGTTAGCTTTCTGTGTATCATGTACAAGTACCCCCAAGTCCCTTGTGTTGCAGTTTTTCTGGGAAAGAAATTGAAAAAGCACTTATCATTCTTGTGGAAAGTGATGGCTTAGAGGAAGTGGACATCCATATTGAAAAGGAGGTACTTAGGAATCGGAATATGGAGGTGTTTGAAGTGACATAGGCATTCGAAAAGCCATGGACATAGGTAGGATCAGACAAGTCAAAAAGGGAAAGTGAGTCGAGATAGAAAGAAATAAGTTCAGTCGAGCAGGAACAGGCTGATCCAATTGATTGATCAGTTTATGGATTTTGCAAAGATGGAAGATATGTGTCGCTCAACTTTGAAGGACTATCAGTTTGGAGACTATGGATGGAAGATTTCTAGATAATAGGTCAGTAGATACAAAAGCTTGAAGTCTGATAGTGGGGGTAAAGTCTTGTTTGGGAGGATGCAGATGGGTCTGGAGGAAGGATCAGACAGATACCAACTGTAAAACTGTCAGAAATACAGATCTCATTTGAATTTTAGTTCTACATTGAATAGCAGATGAGTAGTCAAGTATAGCAGGTATCAAGAGTCAAAAGTTGCCTCAAGTCATTTGAATAATACTAAGTCAGCAAGTCACTAGTGAATGATTAAATTATAAAATTCTATTTTAAATTGTAGCCAAAAAAGCTGCTTTGGATCTTGGATAGCTGAAACTGCAATCATTTGTGGTGTAACAATCATGCAATTGTCAGCTGCATGCCTTGATACTAATGAAACTGCATCCACCCACTCCAGAATTTAAAACAGAACAAAGAGTGAACAAGACTGGGAATTTGTCAGACCAGCTGTTCTTGACATCCATTTAAGATTGCAGCTTGGCTTTCTTTATTCATTTGTGGAATATGGACATCACTAGCTGGCCAGCACTTATTGCCTGTACCCTAGTTGCCCTTGAGAAGGTGGTAGTGAACTGCTGCAGTTCATGTGCTGTCGGTTGACCCACAATGCCACGAGGGAGAGAATTTCAGGATTTTTACCCAGTGACACTGAAGGAATGGAAATGTATTTCCAAGTCAGATGGTAAGTGGCTTGGAGGAAAACTTGCAGGTGGTGATGTGCCCATGTATCTGATTCCCTTATTCTTCTAGATGGAAACGTTGTGGGTATGGAAGTTGCTGTCAAGGATCTTGGGTGAATTTCTGAGTGGATCTTGTAGATAGTACACACTGTTGCTACTGATCTTCAGTGGAGGGGGGGGGGGGGGGGTGGATGCTTGTGGATGTGGTGCCAATCAAGCATGCTGCTTTGTCCTGCATGGTGTCAAGTTTCTTGAATGCTGTTGGAGCTGCACCCATCCACTCAAGTCAGGAGTATTCCATCACACTTCTGACTTGTGCCTATAGTTGATGGACAGGCTTTGGGAAAGCCAGGCCATGCCTTACTCGCTGCAGTATTCCTAGCATCCGACCTGCTCTTGTCGCCATTGAGTTTATGCAGTGATTTTTTGGTCCATGGTAACTCAAAAGATGTTCACAGGCGGTGGCATTCAGTTACGATAACACCATTGAATGTCAAGGGATGTTGGTTAGATTGTCTCTTATTGGTGATGGTCACAGTCTGGCATTTATGTGGTATGAATGTTACTTGCCACTGGTCAGTCCAAGCCTGGATGTTGTCCAGATCTTGTTACATTTGAACATGGACTGCTTCGGTATTGGAAGAATCTTGAATTGTGCTGAATATTGTGCAATCATGAACAACATTCCTCCTTCTGGTCTTATGATGGAATGAAAGTAATTGATGAAGTGTCTGGAGTGGTTTGGCCTAGGACACTATCCTGAGGAACTCCTGCAGAGATGTCCTGGAGCTGAGATAACTGATCTCCAATAACAATGATCATCTTCCTTCGTGCCAGGTATGGCTCCAATAGCAGCGAGTTTGCCCACTGATACCCAGTTTTGCTAGGGCTCCTTCATGCCATACTCAGTCAAATAAGGCTTTGATATCAAAGGCTGTCACTTACACCTCACCTCTGAAATTCACCTCATGTTTAAACAAGACTGTGACAAGATCAATAACAGAGTGGCCCTCGTGGAACCCAAACTGGGCTTTGCTGAGCAGGTTATTGCTAAGCAGGTGCTGTTTGATAGCACTTTTGATCTCATCTTCCATCACTTACTGATAATCAAGAATAGACCGATGGAGACAGTAACTCGTTGGGTTGGAATTGTCTAGCTTTATATATACAGAATATACCTGGGCAATTTACCACATTGTTGGCTAGATGCCAGTATTATTACTGTACCGGGACAGCTTAGCTAGTGAGCTGCAAGATCGGGAGCACAAGTCTTCAGTACTATTGCCACAATGTTGTCAGGGCTCAGCCTTTGCAGGATCCACTGTCTCCAACCGTTGTTGATATCATGTGGATTGAATCAAATTGGCTGAAGACTGGTATCTGTGATACTGGGAACCACTGGAAGAGGCCAGGATGAATCATCCATTTGGCACTTCTGGCTGAAGATTGCTACAATTGCTCATCTCTTGCACCGAGGTGTTTGGCTCATGGAGAGGGGGATATTTATGGAGCCTCCTTCTCCAGTGAATTGTTTAATTGTCCAACACCATTCACAAATGGATGTGGCAGGACTGCAGAGGTTAGATAAGAGGAGGCAATAGCGCGATTAATCCAGAGACCCAGGTAATATCCTGGGCACTTGGGTTCAAATCCTGCCATAGCAGATGGTGGAATTTGAATTCAATTTTAAAGAAATTTTGGGCGGCACGGTGGCACAGTGGTTAGCACTGCTGCCTCACAGCGCCAGAGACCCCGGTTCAATTCCTGACTCAGGCGACTGACTGTGTGGAGTTTGCACATTCTCCCCGTGTCCGCGTGGGTTTCCTCCGGGTGCTCCGGTTTCCTCCCACAGTCCAAAGATGTGCAGGTCAGGTGTATTGGCCATGCTAAATTGCCGGTAGTGTTAGGTAAAAGGGGTAAATGTAGGGGAATGGGTGGGTTGCGCTTCGGTGGGTCGGTGTGGACTTGTTGGGCCAAAGGGCCTGTTTCCACGTTGTAAGTAATCTAATCTGATCTAAAAAATCTCAATTTGTCCATTGCCAATTGTCAGAAAAACCAAGCTGGTTCACCAATGTCCTCTCAAGAAGGAAACTGACACCCTTACCTGCTACGGCCTACACTGAAGCTATGAATCAGGTGCAGGGAAAGTGGAATAATGCAGACCTTGGTATAATTTTGGTGGCATCGACTTTGCAGGCCAAACAGCCTATTCTGATGGTGAAATTGAATTCAGCAAAGATCTGGAGTTAGAAGTAATCCCATTGATGACTACTTAACCACCATTGATTATTGTAAAAATCCATCTGGTGCACTGATCTACTCTAGGGAAGGAAATTTGTCATCCTTATCTACTCTGACCGAATGTTACTCCACACTGACAGCAATGTGGTTTACTTTGAATCATCGTCTGAACTTGCTTTGAAAACCACTTAGTTGCATCAAACAGCTATGAAGTCTCCACAAAAAACACAACATCAACTGAGATACTGGAAAGATGGCACTCATCACAGCCTTATCCACTCTGCAAAGTCCTCCTCACCAAGATCTGAGGGCTTCTACCAAAATTGGAAGAACTGCCCCACAAATTAGTCAAGCAGCAGTTATACTCAAAGAATCATATGTTACACACAATGCGCCAATCACCATCACAATCCCTGTATCATCAGAAGCACACTAAAAGTAGCGGCACAGTGATATACAATCAGGAAGGTGTTGCCCTGGGAAATGTCAACATCAACTCCAGACAACATAAAGTATCATGGCATCCAGTCAAACACAGAAGAAAACATATTAGGGAATACCATCTATCGTGACTCTTTGACTGATAAATAGGTATTACTTCACATTGAACAGCACTTGGGAGGATACACTGAGGGTGGCAATGTGAGGTCATCTTTTAATTTCATCACAGGTAGTGGCTAGGTAGTATCACTATTGATTGAGCTCGTTGAATCCTAAAGGTTACAGCAACCAAGCTAGGTCTGCAGCAGGTGGTACAGGAATCAACAAGAGAAAAAAAAACTACTTGTCTTGTCCTCACTAATCTACCTGTTGCAGATGCATTTTCCTCACCAATCTACTTGTCACAGATGCATTTGTCCAAGACAGTTTGAGTAGAAATGACCATTCCACAGTTCTTGTGGAGACAAAGTCCTGTCTTCAAATCGAGCATACCCCACATCATGTTGTGTAGTGCTGTAACTGTGCTAAATGGGACAGACTTCGAACAGATATTGCAACTCAAAACTGGGCACCCATCACGTGAACCATAACCACAGCCTGCAATCTCATGGCCTGATATTTATCCTCACCATCTGGCCTGAAGATCAGTCCTGCAGTACGGGAGGGCATGCAAGAAACAGCTTGCAAAATACAGGGTTCAACAATATCACAACTGATGGATCGGATGTAAGCTGCCATATCTTTTCATGAGTGGTGGCAGACAATTAAATCACAATCGGGAGGTGGGATTCCATAAATATTACCACCTTTAAAAATAGGGGAGGATAGTACAAAAGTGCAAAAGACAAGTTTAAAGTATGTTGAGTGGATGATCCATTTCGGTTTTCTTCTGAGAATCCCAGTTGTCAGTCTTTAACCAATTGGATTAATTCCACATGGTATCAAGAAAATGGCTGAAGACACTAGATATTGCAAAAGTTATAAGCCTGACAACATGCCAGCAATAATACAAAAGTGCTAGCTAAACTATTTCAGTAGGGTTGCAACACTGGGATCTTCCAGTTAATTTGGAAAATTGCTAGGCATATCTTATACACAAAAAGCAGGATAACCGCAACCTGGCTAGCTATCATCACAATCAACTGTCAGTCATCAAAGTTTTCGAAGGGATCATCCACAGTGCCATTGTAGCACCTGTGTACGAATTATCTTCTCACTGAGATGCTTAGTTTAGTTTCCTCCATGGCCATTCAGTTTGTCAGCTCATTATAGCTTTTGTCCAAACATGACAAAAAAGGAGCTAACCTCGAGAGGCAAAGTGACTGTGACTACCCTTGACATCAAGGTACAATTTGACTAAATAAGGCTTCAAGGAACTCTTGCAAACTGAAATCAATGGGAATCAGGAGACAACTCTTCACTGGTTGGATTCATTCGTAGACAAAAGATGATGGCTGCAGTTGCTGTCGGTCAATTATCCAACTCCTCAGGATAGTGCCCAAGGCTGAACCATTCTAAACTGCTTAATCAATAATATTCACTCCATCACAATGTCAGAAGTAGGGATGGTCAATGAAGTCTGCACAACTTGCAACTTCTGAGATATTGAAGAAGCCTGTATACATATGCAACAAGATCTGGAAAACAACCAGGCTGGAGCTAATAAGTAGCAATTAACAATCACAGCACGTGAGTACCATCTCCGGTAAGAGAGAATCTAAGTATTGCCCTTTGACAAACAATGCCATTACCATAATTGAATCTGCACTAATAAAATATCCTGAAGACTACTATTCACTGGAAACAGAACTGAAGCAGCAAAAGACATCCTGAAACTAGACTACAAGAACAAATCAAAGCTCGGAATTTTGCAGCAAGTAACTCACTTCCTGTTGGCTCCATGCCTGTCTATCATCTACAATGCACCAGTCAGAAGTGTGATGGAATGCTCTCCATTTGCCTTCAACTCCAACACTGAAGAATCTTAACACCATCAAAGATAAAGCATTCCAATTGATTGCCATCCCATCCACCACCTTTAATACTCAATCTCTTCACAATCCACATCCTCAGGCAGCCGTGCATATCATCTACAAGATGCATTGTAGCACTTGTCAAAGTTTTATCGATAACACCTTCACAATCCGTGATATCTAGCACAGGGGCAAGGACAGGGGGCAGCAGATGCATGGGAACACCATCACCTGCAAGCTTCCTCCAAGACACACACACACACACACACACACACACACACACACACACAAAATCCTTGACTATATTGCCATTCCTTCACTGGGTCAAAATTGTGAACTCCCTTACTAACAGCACTTTCATTGTATCTATACCCCAAGGACTACAACAGTTCAGGAAAGCTACTCACCATCACTTCCTCTAAGGTAATTCGAATTGGACAATATATGTTAGCCGACCCAGCGATACCTTTCAACATTCCCTTGAATAAAATGTTTTTTAAATAACCCATTTCTTAAGCTGCTAAATTCAGATTTTTGCATATACTTAGTGCATGGGGCAAACCCCTCTGTCCTGTAGCACATGCCCACACTTGCTTATACTCATCATTTGTTATCCTCAAATTTTCAACCTGTTCCAATATGATCCACTTGTAACTAACCTTAAAACTAAGGCAATATAGGTTGCCTTGCAAAGACAAGCAAATGTTTAAGACACACCACATAAAGCAGAACCTTTGTGCAAACAACAAAGGTGACCACCCACACCAGCTATTCACTTTTACATTCAATGTGTAAGTCAATACCTGTTTTTGGAGGAATTTTTCAAGGTTTCAGACGTCAACTTAGATGCCAAAATCCACAGTACTTATGGGGTGGAGGGGAAGTTAACATATTTAGGAAAATAATTTTGAAAACATTTCTTTAAAACTTAGCTTAAAAAGTAATTCATGTAACAATACACAATGATGATTTTTTTTAGTGTCAGTAGTTGTTCAAGTTATATTCCATCATACTGTCATTAAATAATTTGAAACACCCGATTAAAAAAAAATTTAGTTGTTGTTCTAAGGGTGTTTCAAACATCATCAAAGGGACTACAAAATTGAAAATCATTGTCAATTTCAAAAATTATCAATTTTGGGAGGAGTTACCGTGTTGCCGCTGTCAGAATCTGAATGTCAGAGCTTCCCATCAAATCTATCTATGCCCAACATTCTTAAACACGGGTCAGTTTCAGAAGACTAATAATAGTTAATAGTCAACAACCCTCTCTGTCCTTCACACACCCATCACAAGCCACTTCACACCCAAAAGATCCCTCTAGCAATGTTTACTTTGGATCAAATACGATGGAAATTAAACAGATTATACGAACAAAACGTCAATTTTTTTCACTTAGCCAGAAGCTGTAACTTAATGCAAGATCCTCGTTAACGTGGGAATAAATCCATTCTGAACCACTAAAATTAACTAGATTCAAAATAGGTTTCAGACTTTATTGCAGGGGATCAAGACTCCCTTATCAGTTGCAACAATTTTTTTTTAAATTTTCCTTTTTTTTTAGCATAAAACTTTCACATTTACTTAACCTTCATTCACCAGATCAAAAATGAAGGAGAACCAATCATAAACCTTTCATCAATAAGACAGACTGGGTTCATTGACAAAAAAATGTAAAATCTGGAGTCCAACTCTGCAAAAACAAAGTGTTAGAGTGCTCTTTTTATTTCAGTTTTCCTGCATCTGCGACTCTTTGTTTTATTTCAGTGTTTTAGTAATGGTGAAGTTTGCAGATCTTAAGTTCTCAGTGAATGTTGATGTTATCAATTGGTTTTATACCAGCCAGGGTTTCTGTAATTGACTACAGAGAAGAGAGCAAGTTATCAGTCCACATTGCTTTCTCAGTTTTTTGCACAAAGGTACGGTGATATATTTAGTGTTAGCAATTTTTGAGAAGATTTGTAGCTTTTCCAGTTTTTTTTCTCATTTCTGGTTTTTTTTTCAAGGGAAGGTAAATAGGATCTAAATCAATGTGTTTATTGATGGAGTTCTGGTGAGAATGCCACGCCTCTAAGAATTCTCACGTATCTTTGTTTCGCCTGTGTTGCTTTGCAGATTCTAGCATCTGTGTCATTGTTTTATTCCAAGCTGGATAGTTGGAGGCAACCTTTCATCCCTAAACGTGCTGTCATCATGCGAGTCTGAGCAAATTAAGAATGCAAATTTCTTGATACCTCAGTCTCACAGCCAATTGATTAAAATCTTAATTCAAAGGTAGCATATTTTCAATATTCCATGTAAGTTACCTGGACTTATCAGGTCTTCACAGCATCTATTTCTGGTCAACAGTGCCTTTTTAAAAGTCAGCTTTTGTCCATCAAAATCTCAAATGTTAAAGTCAAATGATGGAAGTTGAATATTGATAACCCATTTTCAATACAATTATTCCACTGAACACAATGAGCATTTTGAATGTCTTCTTGCTCTTCATGTAGCTGACTAGTCATAGAGTCATACAGCTTGGAAGCAGGCTCTTCACTCCAACCAGTACATGCTGACCATAATTCCAAATTAAACTCTTCCCACCTGCTTGTGCTTGGCCCATATCCCTCCATACGTTGCATATTCATGGACCTATCCAAATGTCTTTGACCACTTCCTCTGCAAATTAATCCCACACGAGCCACTCTTTTTTTAAAAAAAATTGCCCCTGGTCTTTTTTTTTTTAAATCTTTCTCTTTTCACCTTGCAGTTTTCAAGTACAGTTTTAACTTCAAAAGAAACTGTAAACTATTTCCTTGCTGCTTGCAGGTATTGTGAATCCTCACTTATGTGTGACATGCTATTTTTAAATAATGTAAAAGAAAATGGAAAACTTCAAAAATAGCGATGTAATAACTGGACGAAAATTGTCCATTTCCCACTTAGTAAGCCTTATCCCAACTGAGAACATATTAAAAATTAGTATGACATATTAATATTGGGAGACATTTATGATAAGCTGTGAATTACTTTCAGCCAACAGTCTTTATTTGGATTTTTAAACTTCCTTTTCCTTCTATTCTTCATTCTTGCTCCAATTCCAAATGGGTTTTTCAATTCAAGCATCCTCAAACACACAAGATGGAAATGTAATCAATGAGCTGCAAACTTCCCAACAGAACAATATACCATCACTAGATTAAGCCAACAGGAGGAAGTCTCGGTGAACAGCACATTCACAACCAGCTTGGTGAGCCCAAGCATAAAAGAGCCTCTCATTTTGCCAATCTATTGGGCGAGTTTACCATGGTCAAATCCTTCTCACCGAGCAGCCGACTGAGAACTGTCAAACTAATCATACATTACACTCTGTCACTGAATGTATGCTGCACCACTGCCATCATTTACATCAAGATCTGGAGCTGATCCCAGACTGCTCATTGAAGGCAGGTTTACAAGCCAAACCACCATCAGAGTTCTCCTTGCCAGAGTTACACAGACATTTGGAAACATTTATTTTTAAACTTCACTCTACATTAGTGCCCAAGTAAAAAATGCAGTAAGTGCATATTGTTGCTATGTTATAAACCTTTCTGTACAAATGACTAAAAGGAATCTTCAAACAGACGATGGAAACAAAATAGGTGGAAGCCATAAATTATTTTAACCACATTACACTAACTCCTATACACAAACTGCAAATCTGAATGCTCAGGCAAATCTAAGTCATTTGAATAGCGAAGTTTGAGCTTTCTATTGTATCAGTTAAAAGCAGTAAACATACTATCCAAAAAAACACAAGAACACTGTAAACTAAATATTCAGATTGCACGTGAAGTCTTACAATCCATTTTATGAGTCACGCAACTGTGACGATGCAAGTTTCATACTAATAATTGGGCGTTTTTATGTAGCCTCTTCCAGAACAATTCACAATCACCATTATAAAACTTGTGGATTCAGTGTCCATAATTTTAGAATATAGCTAATAGCCTAGTTTTCCTCAGTCAATCAGAAAAATTATGCTGCACACATCAGCCTGGCATGCAAAATGAAACTCATGCACTATCATGCTTAATTCAACCTGCAAGTAGTGGTTCAGACGTCCAACTAGGTGTTGGTGAGAATGCACTTGGAGTATTGTGCAGAGTTTTGGTCCCTTTTTTTGGGGAAAGGTGTATTGGCATTAAAGGCAGTTCAGAGGAGGGTCACGAGATTGATCCCTGGGATGACTGGTTTGTCATATGACGACAGACTAAACAGTTAGGCCTATACTCACTGGAATTTAGAACAATGAGAGGCGATCGAATTGAGGTATTCCAAATGATACAAGGTGTGGATAAAATAGACATGTAGCGATCCGCCCTCTTGTGGGGCATGTTAGGACAAGAGGTCATAGTCTTTCGATTAGGGGTAGCAAATGTAAAACACAGTTGAGGATAAACTACTGTGGAATTTGCTACCCCAAAGCATGCTCAAACAGTGAGTAAATTTAAGGAGGAGTTAGACAGATTTTTAATTGGTAATGGGTGAAGGAATATGGAGAGAAGGCAGAAAAATGGGGATAAAGAGCATATAAGCCATGATTGACTGGCAGAGCAGACTTGATGGGTTGAATGGTCCAATTCTGCTCTTAACTCTTATGAATTTATGAACTTAAGAATTTGTGCAATGTCTTTTGCTTCAAATTATATTTCAGATTTACACAGGTAATCTCTGGAAGTAATAATGCTGTTGCAATGAGGCAGATTTGTTCTTAGTCAGCTGACACATGTTACTTTATTGTTGCTATGTTATAAACCTTTTCATTACGTATACCTGATATCTGCAGGTGAATATGAGGCACTAATCCAAACATAGGGTTCAGATAAGTAACACTTGACAAAAGCATTGTTCTGAGATTATGAGATCATCTGAACCTCTTAATCAGATTACTTATGGGTTGTCATCATCATTATATGGATTATAACATCCCTAATTACAAATACTTCCTGCCAAATGACTTGCAACATTGGATGACAGGAATATTTTCAGCATCAAGGCTCTTGCACTGAATATTTGTCATGATCCTATTATTCAAGGTTACTTGCATTAATACTTATAATACATGCACAGATGATCACAGGTTGAGTTGCAATTGATTACAGATGATTACATAAGTTATTGCAGATTGATTGAAGGCCCATGTGGTTACTAACACAGTAGAATTAATATTTGTGTTGTACTGCCTTCCAAATGTATGTTTCTTAATGCATAATATCTAAGAACACAATTACAGTGCATTGAAATCCTAACATCCTCAACCCAAATTCAAATTCAGAGGATGACAAATATTTACAGGCATTTGTCTTTAACTAATATCAAACCTCTCAGACACAATTACTTTGAAGTGCAGCAACTAATGGGTACATGTCCTGGATTTTCTTGGCACAGAAACAATTTGCATAGAGTAATGACAATAAATAATTTATTTTTTGGTCATAGTTGAGGAAAGGATGCTAATGAAGACACCAAACAACTTACTGCTTTTCTTTGAATACGTCTTTGAACCTTTTACTACTCCGCATTGAAACAGACAAATATGCTTGGCTGATACAGACACAATCATGCACAGTAGCACAAGCCTAGGTTATGGGTTCATATGTAAATAGGCAGATTTCACCTTCAGAATGGAATTCTATTTCAATACCTAATTGAGGTTTCAGTGATAGAATGTTGAAGGGATCTCCATCAGTGGATGATTACAACTGACCTCAGGAGAAGAGATAATCCTTACTGGTAACAGTTCTCAGTAAATATCACATTTGATGGTTAACTGAACATTTAAATAGTGATTTATCTTCACATGCTTAGATTATATTGCCCACAAATTAAAATAAAGAAAGACTCAAGTGGTCAAGACTGTAAAAAATATACTATTCGCGTTGCTTTGGATGTGGATGTGGACTCTTATCTGGAAGATAGCACGACGTGTGCATTCTGTCAATAGTAATCCTGCACACCCATTCATTTTTCTTTTGATTCTTGACAATTGTTTTCAGATTCTTTAGATATGTATATTTCCTGGTACTTGAAGAACAGTGTGGACACATGCTTGTAAATCCAACACCAAAAGATGCAATCCCAGTTACAATATTTTAGGAGCCCAGGCTAAAATAGGCAAAAGAAGTGTTTATCTGCTTATCTTCTAAGGACATTACTGACAACTGTATGCTGCAGGAATAAAAATTACCTTCTGTATTTTTTTCATTAGACTTTTCTTTTGTAACTGAATGCATAAATCCATTGTTGCACAATGTTACATGTATCATCTTGCTACACCTGCAGACATTTCATAAAGGCTGCCATGTCTCTGCAGTCAGAAATGATAAGTGAACCACCCGTGAATGTTAATGATAGTGATCATTCTGAGGTAACTGTGCTCTCCATCTTCCTCTCCAGCATCAGCAGCAGATCCAGGGTGGCAGAGTTTATTGGAGTAAAATGAAAATAACATTCAAGGAAATTGCCACAAAATACAACAGCAAAGTTATTATGAAAGCAAACATGAAAGGTTCAATGTTATCATTAAAAAATAAAAAGTCTGCTTCCATCTGTCCAAATTAACTGTAATTTGTGTAAATTAAATATACAATGTTAAGTGATAACCAGTCAAATAATTTCAAATGTGTCCTTCATTTATTTTCTTAAAATTACTGCAAAACCAGATGCATTTGAAGTTAATCTCATGTTTGATTTACTGCAAATGTACTGAGGCTTATTTCGCAGCTTGGAACACAATATTTGAACCACACCTAATATTCCGATGCATTTACTATTTGGAAATGAAGTCAAAATTGAAGCAGAACTGCACCAAAGTGGAAATCGGACAATCAATATAATGAGGTTTTGAAACTTATAGCCAAATAAGTAATTACTTTTCATTTGATCCAATATGATCCAAATGCTTTTAAGAGCTCTTGCGGTGCAGCTGTGATGTCTCTGCCTCTGGGCCAGAAGGCTTGTGTTCAAGTCCTACCTGTTCCAGAGATGTATCATAAAATGTCTGAATTGGCTGATTAAAAATATCTATGAATGTTATTATTTTAACTAATCTGCCTTCTCGTGTAAATATAATTTGAGTGCAGAGCTAAGATAAAGGGCATAGCTGTAAATATAGATAGGGGAGAGAGCGAGAGCGAGAGCGCAAGAGCGAGAGAGAAAGGAAGGGGAGAGGGCAGTGAACTCAAAAAAGAGGCCATGGTAAGTTCAGTCGGAGGTTAAAACCATGAAGAATGAGCAGTCGTTCAGAGCAGAGGCTGAGATAGAGGATAGCCAACAAGATTGAAAGGCTGAGAGATAAGCAGAGAAAGGAATGACGAGGATGAATTTAAGACTATGAACTTAACGCTAAATTGAGACAGAAAGAAATAAAGAGACGGAATGAAAGAGTGGATTGAGGCAAGACTATCACTATTCTATAAGAGACCTGTACCCATTTTTAATACTTAATCTTCAGCTAAAGAACTTTTAATCAATTTGTTCAGATATGTGATGTGCACCTGTGGGGCAGAAGGGGATAGAACCCATACCTCTTGACCCAAAGGTAAGGACATAGAAGTCCTAATTATATGTTGTTGAAAAGATTCTTCCACTTCTCATGACAGGAAGAATCTTTCCCTGGCAAGTTCAGCAAGCAATTAATTGGAAATTCCTAAAATAAAAGTCAGGAGGTCAAGGGCGAGATTACCAATTTTGAGAAGCTAAGCAACTGACACATTATTTTTGGATATTTACATTGAACAACATTTGCTGAAACTGCTGTATATTTTGCCCTTAAGTAACAGAAAATTTTGGTTCAAAAAGAATCCAAGCAGGTACATTTTTTATATGATCCACATGGATTGTACACACTATTTTCCACAGGGACAGGCAACACAACCAAATTGAAGTTGGTAAGAATCATGGCTTAAGAATCCACCCTGCTCCAAACTGTTTGCAATAATCATCAGCGAAAGGCACACATAACATTGGAAAGTGGATAAATAGTTTCCTTAGTAGAAAACGCCTTTGCTTTTTGCAACTGTAAAGAACCCCCAAAAAAAGTGTCAAAAGTTCAGTATTTTGTTTGCTTTCTTTCTCTGCAAAGGCTCTACTGATTTAGAACCTTGGTATGTACTTATCGATGACTTTTTATGAATAAAGTATATTTTTGAAATAAAAAGTTAAAAATTGGTAAGCTTCAGGTAATTTTCCAAGCTGGAGCATGTTGCTCATCATTAGTGCAATAGTAATCTGGAAATACATGGGAAAAAAATCTGTCCCAGTAAACACATCTACCATCGAGGTCATCTTCATAACTTAAACTTGCTGATCAATACAGACTTAGAGTAATGAGGTTTTGCATGGCGAAGGTATCAGACTCCTGAGTTTGCCAGAGTTAATTCGGTTACAGTTCTTCTTGTAACCATCACCATCTAAACTTCCCACCCACTCCCACATGAGTTAAAGCATTTGCAATATGATCAATCATTGGTGAACAATTCCAGAAATTAACTATCTGTGATAACGGCATAAGTTTTCATTCAAGTCAATTCAGGAAAATATAGTTCTTAATACCAGCCATCAAGTTATTTATAAAGCAGAAAAAACACACTGAGGCCAAACAAATATGTTTAGCATCATAGTATTACTATTTGCAATCACGAAGAAGATGGATTCTAAAAAAATGCTGGAAATATAGAGGTTGAATAGCATCTGGAAGAGAAACCAAATTACTTCCATTGAAACATTTAACTTATATTTGTCTTCAAATGCTTACTAATCTGCTGTGAATACCAGCCTTTACACTTCAGTTGTGACACTGGATCTACAGACTTGTTGGATTTTATTCAAGAAAATGCACACATTTACAGCTATACTGTACCACTAATTAGGTTCACAGGATTACTATCATTAAAGAAGTTTTTTTTTCCTTAAGGCACAGGTGGAGGATAATAAGGGTTCTCTCCCTACTCAAACTCAATTATTTATCACTCACGATAACCAACATCTTGTACAGCCAACCACATTAAGCTAGACATCAAACACATACAAAGAACTACCTCTGCTGACAACTACTGAGCTTTGCTTATAAACTGGTGTGTAACAGTTTCAACTGGCACAAATTTGGCCAACATTTGCCCAAATAGTTTCTTACTGAAATATTATCCAAGAAGCAATTTGACTTAAACATTTATGCTGTTCCTTTTAATACTTCTTTCCCACCTGCATTCACAAAGTAGCCAAATTCTGCAATTCCATTTCTATTCCATACCTCATCAATTTGAAGTAAAACTATCCATATACTCAAGAGTTTGGAATATTGTTAAGAACATCAGTAAACTAATTTATATATTTCTATTTCTCTTCAAAGGTTACTGGGTTTATTTTTCTAAAAACTTATTTACTGAAGCAAACATGAACTATACATACTAGTTCTGTTTCAGACCAATAATATTTTCAATATTTCTGACCTGTGTATCAAAAGGTAAATATTTTCTTATTGTTCAAAAGTATAATTCTGTGCTCTATTTCTATTTAAAAAGTGACCCAATTAAGTTTTTAAGTTATTAGAAATAAGACCTAATTATTGAGCTTGTTGATTTGAAGATATTTTAAAACTAACACTACAAATATACTAAAGAATCAATGCCACTTCCAGTTAGCATTCCAAATATAATGGTTTTAACAAGCTGCACAAAGAGATGAAAGGTAAACTAAAAACACATATCGCCAGGAAAATCTACACTTTATTCAAACAATTTCTCTCTGCAAAATGACTAGTTTTAAACAGAGCATTCAACCACTAATGATGGTATACAGGAGCCAAAGTAACTGTCCTCAGACTGTTCCTTAAATACACTGCTGCTTTACTTTGCCAAAGTCCACAGAAGTTGCCAAATTTGGTCATGCCTGCTTAGCTTGCTCAACTGATTGTGCCAGAAAAGAAAATAAGACACAGATGTATTTGAATTCTTTGTGATGCCAGTAAAGGACAGTTAATAGCTTTATCTCAACCCTCCCCTCCAGCTGGGCACAGGTGGAGGATAATGAGGGTTCTCTCCCTATTCAAACTCAATTATTTACCAGTCATGATAACCACCATCTTGCACAGCTAACCACATTAAACTAGGCATCAAACACACACCAAGAACTACCTTTGCTGACAACTGCTGAGCTTTGCTCTCAAACTGAAGTGTGTAATAGTTTTAATTGGCACAAATTTGACCAACATTTTCCACAACAATTTCTTATTAAAATACTTCCTATTGAAATAATATCCAAGAAACAATCTGATTTAAACATTTATGCTGTTCATTTTAGTACTCTTTTCCCACTTGTATTCACAAAGTAGCCAAGTTCTGCAATTCTATTACTGTTCCACATTCCTTCAATTTGAAGCAAAATTACCGATACAACTCGAGCAGTTTAGAGAGAAGAGAATATAATTCTATTGTGAGAAACAACTAAAATTGAGTTAGATTTATTTAGAATCAATTGCTAATGGAACCCTCAGAAGGAAAATGAAAATTATGCAAAAAAGCACTGAAATCACCAAGAACAACTGAATATTAAAAAAGGAAACTGCATCCTTCAGCTTAACACAATATAATTTTTGCTTGACAAAGATCAAAATCTTTTTTGCTTCACATTTAAATTTCTAAATTTTTGAAACGTTAATCTATCATAATCGCACAAGAATGATTTGAATTTTATTTCATTCTGTATATGGATAATCACACAACCCAACATTAGTTGAAAGCTGTACCTCTAAAGACCCAAATTATTTAAATAAATGATTGGCTCCAGAACGACTGTTACAAGTTTCAAGACAGCTAAATCGCACAACTTTCTTAGCACACCACTGAGCACTTTGCCGAAAAGATTGAGCAGAGTTGATTTTAACGGTTTAATGTTTTGTAGTCACAATTAAGGTCTGGAAGGATGCAGTGGAAAATTAATATTGCAACATTTCAGGATTTGGATAAAAAGGATAAAACTTATCCAAGATGAGCAAGTCTTCTTGATCATCCACTTCAAAATAAAATCACCAACAAGAACTCATGATTTGGAGATGCCGGTGTTGGACTAGGGTGTACAAAGTTAAAAATCAAACAACACCAGGTTATAGTCCAACAGGTTTATTTGGAAGGACTAGCTTTTGGAGCACTGCTCCTTCATCAGGTGGTTGTGGAATATTTATAGTGCTCTAACAGTTCAGGTAGGTAATTGCCCAAATTAGTATCTGCATTGTTCCTATCTTGGCTCCCAAAAGGAGGAAAAACCTCCAACAGTGTACATACAAATGGATTCACTGAATATTTTATTAAAAAGCAAAGATCCATCAACTCCTGGAGTGCACATTAAGCAACTCTGTCTTGTGCCTGATCACAGTGCTTTCCCAGAAATCAGATTTTCGTTAATATCACTGACCCAAAAAACTCCCACACACAAACGTAGGTACAGTTACAACATTTATAAGACAGTTGGACATGAATATGAAAGGTTTAGAGGGATATGGGACAAATACAGTCAAGTCGAGTCTGGGAAACTTGGTCAGCATGGACAAGTTGGACCAAAGGGTCTGTTTCTGTGCTGTATAACTCTATGACAGAGTTATGAGATCTACAGCACTGAAAAAGGCCCTTTGGTCAATTGCGTCTGCACGAGTCAAAAACAACTACCTGATGTTCTCATCCCATTTTCCAGCACCTAGCCCACAGCCTTGTATGCCTTGGCATCATGAGTGCTCATCCAAATACTTCTTAAAAGTTCTTGCTTCTACCATCCCTACAGGCAGTGAGTTCAGATTCCCACCACCCGATGGATGAAAATGCTTCTCCTCTCATCTCAAAAATGTCTGCCTTTACTTTAACTTTTTTCCCCAGTGGCCACCAATCTCTCAAGGGGAAAAGTTTCTTCTTGTCTACACGATCTTTGCCTCTCAATTTTATACATCTCAAAACCATTTGCTCCAAGGAAAACAATCCCAGTCTGTCCAATCTCTCTTCATAACTGAAACTCTGCAGTCCAGGCAACATCCTCGTAAAATACCTCTTCACCTACTCCAGTACTATCACATCCCTCCTGTAACGTGGATTCCCGAACTGCACATAATACTCTAGCTATGGCCTAACCAACATTTTATATGATCCAGCATAACCTCCCTGCTCTATGGTTTTGCTAATAAAGCAGAGTACCCCATGTGCCTTCCATACCACTTTATCTATATGTCCTGACACTTTTAGGGACTCGTTTACATGCACACCAAGGTCCCTCTGAGCTTCCCACAGACCCACCACTCTCCATGTATTCCCTTGTGTCCTTTGTCCTGCCCAAGTGCATCAACTCACATAGATATCCAGATATTTATCTTCAAAAATCAGCCCTTAATTTTAGTTCCATTGGCAACTACTTTCCTCTCGCCTCTTTTCCTCAGTTAGCATTAAAAGTGCAAATGAGGATGATTCCCTGTCAGCTTTCCTGGAACTACAAACTGAAATTCATCAACTGCTACACCAAATTAATTTAATCCTTAGAATTTTCTTTTACAGAAAACCAGAGTGAAATAAAAATGAATTGAATAAATTTACTATGTATGCAGCTTTTGAATCTTATTATGGTCATACATAAATCTGATTCAGCTTTTAAAGTTATGTAATATATGTAAATAACTACAGTGCAACTAAAGAACATGCAGATATGAATAGAAAATTAGTGAGGGAGGAAGTGAGCTCAATTTCAACACACAAAATTCAAGCTTAGAAATTTCATGTTCCTTTCAAGTTCGGAGATCGATATGAACACAAACTGTGTCAGTAGAACCCAGATACCATTTTTAAATATTTCATTTGCAGAACAGCAATCAAACTATGCCAGCAAAGTGTGAAAGAGATTATTACTTTCCCTATTTTTCTCAGAAGCATTATTTAGTTCACAGTAGGCTAAGCAATGTTCTTCTCAAGTTTTAATCCTGACACTTCACGATTAAAAGCATTCTTTTAAGATTTGCAGGCACATTGAATTTGAAATGAGGACTACAAAACAAAGTGACAAGACTAGTCTTATTTCTCACTTCAGAAGTATAATATAGACGCAACAGCATGTTATCCTTCAAATGTTGCAATCTAAAAAAAAGTTCCTTTCCCAGACAGAATCTCCTGCCAAAAAGGAAACCATGTCAGTTTTGCTCCCACTAAATCTATGTTAAGTCCATATGTAAAATTTCTGAACTGGAACAACAACCCGGACTTAGAATAACAAACTATTGTAATGCTCCAAAAATGTAAAAGGGCAGGATCTGCAGCTGGCATGCGGCCAGATCAAATACTAATACACAGTAAAAGGCAATAACAAAGCACTTTGGCTCATAAAAAGACATTACAGTTGTATTATCTAATTTCTCAAAATAAAGCAAAGCTCAACAACACTTATAAAGTAAAAAGATACTGCAGCAAAACATATTTAGTTAATTGAAAGGGTATTAAGTTAATAAATGATTGAATAAATTTGCTATCCCGAAAGCACCTTCCTATTTGTTCACAATTTAGTGGCATACAAACTTACAAGTATCTTCAACATATTAATGTTGTAATAGGTTATATCTAGTCTTCTAGGCTGTATTAGTAAAAATCAGTTTCAAGTTTGTTGAAACTTCAAAAAGTAAGTTTCAAAATCTATATTTTTAAACTATATTTTCAAAGTTTTCTACTTGGTTAACAATGTTAATTCATGTGACTTTATCCTCTAAAGGTGAAAGTTAAAGCAATCTTTATTGATTACAATTAATTGTATAAACAAGTGAATATTTGTATTGGGTTATGCTTATTTCAGATTTGTCTTCATAGAACATTCCATGGGTAATAGCAAAAGAATAGCAGGAATAAAAATACTGAGCTAATACCATCTACCATTATTTTTCAATTTTAAATATAATTTATAACAGGAAATTGTTAATTTAACAAGCGTGTTATTTGGATAACACTCCAATAAGCACATCGATCTGGACCCAATATACTGACCACTGCAACTGACAGCTGGAACTGACAACCGGAAGCGGCAGATTCAAACCACTACAAATGCCTGAGGAAAGATCACAGAAGCGCTTCACAGGAGGCTCCCAAGCACTGAGGATGTCACCTAGACAGGGGCCGAAACGTCTGCAACACAAATTCCCAACTCGGCGAACAGAACCACAACAGTGTTATTTGGTGAGTGCCTTGGTAGTTTTTCTTCATCAATTTATTTAACTTGCCAGTGGCACTGCAATTTTATTTCACGTGTAATATCAACAGTGTAGTTCTAATCAACACTTTCCAAAGACCTATGCAGAATTAAAACTGGCATGACATAGGTGATGGTTTTATATAATTACCAATACTACGGACAATTAAAATCAAATGCAACAAATGTTTATCTCAGTTTTGTGATTGTAATTGAGAATCAAATCAAAAGGATGATTTTAAAATCTTTAAGAAAAGAATTGTGCAACTGTTTGCCGACCAGTAAATATCAACTGCAGAGACCCTCATGAGAATTTTCCAGTACTCTGGGAGACAAGAATGGTTAAAATAAACACTGCAAAGGGAAGCTATGTAAATATGATTTGTAGCAAAATAACACACAAATTATTCTTGCATGGAATGTCAACTCCAGATTATATGATTTTAAAAACTAAGGCAATTTGCGTTGCAGTTTTTACATTGGTTTATTTTGATCAAGTTCAAAAATTGCATAGCTGAGAAAAAGGGTATGCAATGAATTAGTTCTATTTTAAGAAATAACAGTTTTCATATAGAACTGATTAAACTTATCAAACCTATTAAAATAGACTTGTGTTTTGCAATAACAAAACAGGGTATGACAAAATGAAGGGTGGGTTCAAAGTGAAAAGGTTAATTTTTTTTAAAACTTACATCCGAACAAAGAGAGACTGTTTCGTTGCCAGCCCAGGCGGTGAGTACTTCTCAACTAGTGCCAATGTGCTGAAGCCGAACTTGTGAATAGGTTCATTGGAATCTAATGGTGGAAAATCTCCATCAACTTCCCCATCGTCCTCCGCAATATGAAGGCAGTAGACATCCACATTTTCACTGCAGTAAAAAAAATAGCAAGCACTTAAGAAAAAGTCAAATCGACAAATGGTCAAGTAATTGCAGTGGTGTAGGTCTGGCTGCAGTAACCTCCTGCTGACGAAGAAAAGCCTGATTGGGCAATGAGTGCTCTGTGCAGCAAAACAAATAGCAGAAAAAGGTGGTGTGTTTTTAAATAATAAAAGATTAATTTGTTTTTAAAAGGAAAAATCTTAAAATAAACAAATATTGCATTCAATAGCTTACATTTTAACACATTAACCTCACATTAATGTTTGTAAGCAGAGCATAGACTTTGGCAGAAAACAAGTGAAAACCCACTATGCAACTGGTATTTTTGCCAACATTATCTTCTGGCGTTATTCCCATTCTTGTCTAAGCAAACTGCATCATGGCTCTCCCAGAATGCAAAAATAAGAAAACACAACGTTCAGCAGAGCCAGAGTATTTTTAACTATTAAAATGTTTAACATGAAGAAAATACATCTAAAATAAATTTATTTAGCAGTTCTATGGCAGCTTATTTTCAAGACTAATAAACATTTACTTTCTCTCAGCAGACAACAAAAACTCATGAGCTTTATAGAAACATACTGACAGATGAACCACATTTTAGCCAGAAGACAAGAGTGGTGGGAGAAAGAAGCAGTAGCTGCTGGATCAATGAGGAATTTGCAATTGAGAGAAAGATATAACAATTGTTTTAATAATAAACTTCTACATTTCTTTATTAAAAACACATTCAGAATTGCACAATATTGATATAAAATATCCCACAAGCTGTTGTAATCCCATTAGGAATACGGAGATCACATTAAACATTACAGAAAAAAAACTAGACTTGTTTTGAGTGCAACTTATCAAAATCACTATTAATTGTGTATATTTAATAATCTCAATAACTTTGGAATAGCTCGAAACTCATTTAACTCTTCTAGTAAGTATTAACAACATTTCAAACAGATTACTTCTTTCAACTTCTTCCTAAATTTCCATTTGTCTCAGGCTTCTTCCTGCTACGATTGCAGTGCCTGTCAGTTGGTATACTGAACATTCAACAGACGTTTGAATAATACCTATGAGTAGCGTCTATGGATTCAAATTGAGCAACCAGATGAGAGTAGTGTAGTATCTGGCCAACAGATACAGCTGGCCAATTAGCAAATATCTTCTTTCCACGTTCTCAATACCCATGCTCTCACTTGTTTTATTTCATACATCAAACATTTATCTCCAGTTAGTTGAAATTGTGATGAAGGTGCTTCCATTGTTAATATTTTTTGAGGACCTGTGTCTAAATAAAGTGAAAATTGTTTCATGTGAAGTACTAGCATGATACCTGGACCAATTTTCTTTTGGAAGTGATCACGGACAGGACACTGCAGGAGACTTCTGTTTTTTTTAAACAAAGATGCTGAGTGACGTCAAGACACATGAATTAAGCTAACTGCTTGTACTTGTTTACTGGAAGTCACACATCTGAGTTTATGGTTGTCAGAAGTGAGGTTTTTTGAAATTATTTGGTGATTTGTGTTCACTTGGTTGATGCTTGCCAAGAGAGAAGCCTTTTGAATATTCTGAGCAGCTCATTTGGACAGTTAACTGTGACAGCTGAAAACTCATGCAGCCATTCTCCTCAGAAACTTCCAGAAGATTTCCTTGCAACCTTTCCTAAATGAACAGCATTTAAAAAGTTACCAAGGACAACCACATGCGTCTAGTGACATTTGTATGCATGTACCAGGATACCAGATCAAAAGCCACATGGAATATGTCACATCTTATCCTTTTATCTTCAAGTAGTAAAATAGATAATCTCTGAGAAAGTTTCTTTATTTTTTTTCTGTAATTGGTGGATGCCCATGTTTGGTTACTTAAAAGGATATATATTTATATTGTCATATTTTGAAACATATTAAATAAAGACAAAGGTTGTTGCGATATGTTTTGTTTAATAATCTAACAATAATTTTGCTGTTTGTTAAGTAAATCTGGCTGGTGGATGAATATTCTTAAATGGCCAGCTCTGTAATGTTTAAACATTATAAATCTAAGACATTTTTGCAAATAACACTTAAGCGGTTTATAATTTAAGGGTCATGCAGGGCACAAATTACAATTATCCTTCCGGTGACCAAACTTCAAAATTGGTCATGAGATAATAAATTTATTAAGTTACTATACCATAAGGATAAATAGTAAATTCAAGAAAAGGGACCCCCAGTGAACTTCTATCACTGTGTTACTTTCATGATAAGGTTGTCTGGGCCAGCAGGTCAGGAAGTGGAAATACTCTGTTGAGATAACACTTTATGGTAACCATGTTCTCAATTTCAGCAGTGGAAAGTTTTTATCAGGTGATGAAGCCAAAAAAATTAAAAAGATTCAGAAAAGAAAAAGTCTTATTAATCACTCTCATTTACATCTGATGACTCAAATGTCGAGGAGATCAATGCTTGAAACGGTTGTAACAGCACATCTCATTAGTATCAATTTTTTCAGTTGACAGTTTTCAATAAAATGGAATGCCATAATATTGCAAACCAATTTCCACAGATTACCGAGAAGATCCATGGTTTTTCAAAAGAGGGAACAAATTGCAGGTCAGGTTGAAACAAAACTTGCAAATGCTAAATAACAACTCCAACAACACTTTCTCTTTCATGCTCTAAATGTCATGATGGTCAATATTTTAATTCCTGTAGTGGAGGCTTGATTATCTCAACAATGCGCATCAAGTACACTTCAAGAGGGCACAAGATCATAAGGAAAGTCATATTTATCCAGACCTGGAGAAATAATCTAGCCCAATACGATTAATGCAGTACTGAAGTTGTACAGATTTGTGAGACATACTCCCATTCAAATTAAACAGAGTCATAGAGATGTACAGCACGGAAACAGACTCTCGAGTCCAACTTGTCCATATGCCAACCAGATATCCTAAATTAATCTAGTGCCATTTGACAGCATTTGGCCCATATCCTCCAAGTCCTTCGTATTCATATACCTGTCCAGGTACTCTCTAAATGTTGCAATTGTACCAGCCTCCACCACTACCTCTGGCAACTCATTCCACACATGCACCACCCTCTGCATGAAAAGGTTGCCCCTTAGGCTTTCCCCTCTCACCCTAAGCCTATGTCCTCTAGTTCTGGACTTCCCCTACTCCAGGGAAAAGACCTTGGCTATTAACCCTGTCCATGCCCCTCATGATTTTATAAACCTCAATAAGGTCACCCCTCAGCCTCTGACGCTCCAGGGAAAACAGCCCCAGCCTATTCAGCCACTCCCGAAAGTTCAAATCCTCCAATCCTGGCAACATCCTTGTACATCTTCTCTGAGCCCTTTCAAGTTTCACAACATCATTCAGTCAATAGGGAGACCAGAATGGCACATAATATTCCAAAAGTAGCTTAACCAATATCCTGTACATCCTCAACAGGACCTCATAACTCCTTTACTTAATGCTCTGACTAATAAAGGAAAGCATACAAAATGCCATCTTCACTATCCTACCTGCGACTCCACTTTTAAGGAACTATGAACCTGCACTCCAAGATCTCTTTGATCAGCAACACTCCCTAGGACCCTACCATTAAGTGTATAAAGTACTGTCTTGATATGCCTTTCCAAAATGCAGTACCTCACATTTAGCGAAGTTTGACTTCATTTGCACTCCTCAGCCTGTCTGATCAAGATACCGTTTGTACTTGGAGATATCCTTCTTTGCTGTCCACTCCACCTCCAATTTTAGTGTCATCTGCAAACTTACTAGCCACACCTCCAATGTTCATATCCATATATATAAATGACAAACAAAGTGGATCCTTGTCGCACACCACTGGTCACAGGCCTCCAGTCTAAAACGCAACCCTACACCATCACCCTCTGACTTCTACCTGTATTTAAATGGCTAGTTCTCCCTGTATTCCATTTGACCTAATCTTTCCAGTTAAAGGAAAACCTCATTCTCTATACATGTAAAAAAATCTTATAGCATTATTTGAAGATAACCGGGGAGTTGTTCTGAGCATCCTAGCCAATAATTATTCTTTAATCATACTTATTTGGTTATTTATCTTACAACTATTAATGGAATATTGTTATGCAAACTGTCTGCTCCATTTACCTACATTGGCTCTGGAGTACACATGTCCTTAAGTGTAAGGAAACTTCGAACTGCAAGTTACTTCTTTACTAATTAATAAATGGGATACAAAGAAACAATACATTAGGATCCCAGTCATCATTACAAAGGTCATGTACCGAACATAAAAAATTGTAGGGCATGTCAAATTTTAAGAAAGTCAGCATTTTTACTACACAGAGAATTTTCCAAGATTAAAAGTTAGAAGCTTGCTGAACTGCAATGTTGCCCAGCACTAAAAGAACCCTTGCACTTATCTTCCGACTGGGAACCCTCCAACCACAGGGGATGAACTTGGACTTCACCAGTTTCTTCATCCCCCCTCCCCCCCACCTTGTCTCAGCCGAATCCCTCCAGCCCGGCACCGCCTTCCTGACCTGCAGTCTTCTTCTTGACCTCTCCGCCTCCATCCTACTCCGACCTATCACCCTCACCTTGACCTCTTTCCACCTATCACATTTCCAACGCCCCTCCTCCAAGTCCCTCCTCCCTACCTTTTATCTTCTCCTGCTGAACACTCTCTGCTCATTCCTGAGGAAGGGCCTGTGCCCGAAACGTCGAATCTCCTGTTCCCTGGATGCTGCCTGACCTGCTGTGCTGTTCCAGCAATAAAGTTTCAACTTTGATCTCCAGCCTCTGCAGACCTCACTTTCTCCTTGCACTGTTTCCCTTGTATGGCAAAATTGTATTTGAGTACAGCAAAACACACATGCAACTGATTAATCCATAAGATGCACTGAGGAATCATGAGGAAATTTCTTTGTTGGACTGTGATAATGCCTAACTGGTACAAAAGCACAAAATTCCGTCAGAAAAATGCATAATATTTTGTACTCCGAATTTAAGTTTCAAATCATGATCTTTGCCTATCTGTTAATAGGTTGATGGTTGTTATTATGTATAGTGAAGATCAGTTGTATAGAAAATCTACAAAATAATATACAAAAACTACAAGACCAGAAAATTACTTGCATTTCTTATTTGAATATAATAACTTGCTTGCAAAAATTTGTACTGAGCAGCTATATCTTTGATTTCGATTTGCACTTGGAGTTCTAATAACTAGAACTACCTGTGCATAATTTGCACAGTTATATCTTTACTAGAACTATGGAAATACTTTGCACACACAGTGATACCTTTATTGTATCATGTACTTCAGCATATATTTACAAACATACTTGTAAAGCTTTTCCTCCCAATTCCCTTCTACTCACTGTTCATGCCTTGCTCTTTCATGTTGTTTCCTCCTTTTGCCCATCTCCATTGTTCACACTTTGTTATCCAATAACAGAGGTGATTTATTTTAAAATAGCTTTCAAGCTTTTTTTGACAGAAAACATCTTTTTAAATGAATCAGAAAAAATAGAAGTGGCCATGTGTGCTATAATTCTATATATTACTCATTGATACCTGGACAAATTAATATCTTGGTATCTTTTGTGTTTTAACAATATTTAAAACATTTATAAACTCTCCTCTCCTGAACAAGACTCATTTGACATCCATCAATAGCCTTGGTAACTATGCTCATTCTTAGCAATTCCCTGTTGCTCTCATCCCTCCTCCAGAGTCGAGGCAGCCAGTCCACGCAAGGCACATGGTTGCACTCTGCTTGCATCTCACAGTTGTACAACATCCATGGCCTATTTGCATACTGTTCAACTACTTCATTACAAAGGTCATGAACCTCCTGGAGAGTTGCTACCAACCCATAAGGAACTTGCCAAAACAGTTAATCCAACATTGTTGGTACTTTTCTTTGTATTCTGATCTCATGGCTCCAATTGGTATGGGGAGATATCCAGTTGGTGGGAGTACTGGACAAATTTGGTTCCTTAGAGGAGCTTGGCAGGAATTATTCTAAGTGTTTTAAATTTTTTAACCAAAGTGATCTTTTACTAAAGCATAGACAATCATTATTACAGTCTTTGTTTTAACAATAAAGCAAATCGAAAGTTATGAACAGAAATGAAGATAAACAGGAGGAAAAAATCTATTCCTTTAAAGATTTTTAAACATATAGTAGAAATCAATGTGGAACCAGTACAACCTGCCACAGCTTCCAAATATTATTGCAATTCCGAGAACAAAAAGTATTACATTTCGCACAAAACCCAGCTCATTTCAAAGAAATTCTGCTTGATATAATATTGTTATTGGCTCAAAGTGATTAAAATTTCACCTCATCTGCTGCAACAGATAACTGTTTAATTATTATTACGTTCCTGATTTAATTTTTCTTCCTATATGATCTTTGCGGCAGCTCCAATTCCCTTTTTATCTCTTCTTTGAAACTTCAAAAAATTAACTTCATTTCCCCTTCACCACCTGTATCGCCACACTTTATACAAACTTATTCTGAAATAATTTAATTAAACTCTTATTTTTAAAAGGATATCTACTTGGCATGTTACTTTATGCAAATACTTCTCCATTCTAATACATATTCTCTCTCAACTAACTCCTCGCACAAACGAAATCCAAAATGTTCTCTCCTTGAGCCTTCTCGGTTATTCCCTGGGAACTCTGGGTAACTGCTTCTCACTTGGAAGTATGGGTATTGTAGGTTTTCCCTCAAAAATCAACTGTCGACTCCGAATACACACGACAAACCAATACATCCAACCCAGAACTCAACCACAAATGACAGTAAAATATGCATATGTCAATCTCAGTTTCATTACATCTTATCAACTAATTAAAGTTCTCCAAGAATAGGGGGTTATTAAAAATATTCAACTTAATTACAAGGACAATAGTTTGAGGAGGAACTAAGTGTAAATGGGAACTATTACAAAAACCACAGAAACGTATGGAGAAATTATAAGGAGCAAATACGTATAGACGTTGATAACATTTGTCTGAATTAAAATTTTAAATGCTGCGCATCGGAAGGAAAAAACGTGCAAAGATGCATGTCATGAGGGGTCTTGAAGTAGCTATGGATAAACTTGAAAGAAATGCAGGAATCTGAACTGACTTAATGCTCAGCATAGCAAGCTAACGCAGAACAGTTACCAAACAAGCAGAACAATAAACTGTATAGTCAAAGCAGTAGAGTCCAGATGGAGAAAGTAATAATTAAACTAACCTGTATAGATCACACATTCTGAATCCAATTCTTATTGATAAAAACAGTAAAGACAACTCAAGTTGCCAAATGCAGTACACAAAAGATCCATGAGGTGGCTTTTCAAGAGAAGTATCACAGAAAAACAAGTGAAGATGGCACTCGGCAAAGTGCATGATGCTGCTAGATATTTTACCAACCCTGTTCAGAAATGGCATTACATACCTTCATAGCAGGCGGGATTTCAACCCAGGTGTCCCAAGCTGCAGTAAATCTAATTACACATTAGGTAGTTCTTCCCTCTTGGTTAATGCACTGCAACTACAAAACTGAAAAAAAAACTAAACTTTCTATTAAAACTTCAATCTCACTGAGGTGACTTCAGGCCAATCTATATCACCAATAGGCTCTGAAACCTTGCTCACATTTTGGCATCTATGACAAAATCCACCACAGCAGCAGAGACAATTCACATTATGATTCTGAAAAAAAAAAATATTTTCCACATCTCCCAAATCGAACAGATGGTTTAGAAAATTCCAGGATGAGGATCTATATTTCTAACAGAGCCTAATCAATTGTACCTTGGGTCAAATCCTGTTTTACTACGTTTCACTATGACCCATACATTAGTTTTTCAGAAATATGGCTCATAAACAAACAGACAAATGAAACCATTGCCTTCATCCACTTTCTACTGGTTAGGAGATCAAAGCTGGGAACTAAATTCTCGGGGGTGTGATTTTCAAGTGGATAGGCAAGAAGGGAAGGGTGGTAGATAACTCTGTTAGTATGGGATAGAACAAGTACCTTAGCAAGAAATTACTTTAGATCAGATGATGTAGAATCTATATGGGTGGAGATCAGAAATAACAATGGGAAAATGACACTGGTGAGAGTAATGTATAAGCCCGCTAACAGTAGCTGTTCCATATGGTAAAATAAGACAGGAGGACATGCAAAAAAAGGTAGTACATTACTCATCAATAACTTAAAGCTTTACACAAATTGGAAAAATCAAAGTGGCAGAGGTAGCCAAGAGAAAGAATTCCAAATGTACTTGGGCAGTTTTCTCGAACAAGATAATGTAGATCCAACCCAGGATCAGGGTAGTTTGGTAATGTGTACCGACGCAAGTTTAATAATCTCAAAAGGAAGAGATCCCCTAATAAACAATTACCATAATATGGAAGCATTTAGTGCATTGAGCTAGAGCGGGAAAACTTGGTCAGAAACAGTTGTCAAAATTAAATAAGGGTAACTACATGGACATGACAGCAGAGTTGGTCAGGGTGGACAGGAAAGGAATCCTTAGCAGAAAATACAGATGAGACACAATGGCAGACATTTAAGCAAATAGTTCACGGCTAACATCAAAAATATACTCTCATGAGGAAGAAAGATTCAAGGAAAGGGTAAACCAACCATGGTTAACCAAATACGTTAAGGATAGCGTCAAACTGAAAGAATATAAACATATAATGTAGCAAAGATTAGTGGCAAACCAGCAAATTAGGAAAGTTTTAAAAATCAACAAAAGATGGTTTTGTGCTATGATCAAAACGAGAATTAAGAGGGAGAAAATAAACTGTGACGGTAAACCTTGCAAGTAATACAAAAACAAATGTTAAGAAATTCTTTAATCATTTCAGGAAGAGAGGGGCCAAAGTGAACATAAGCCAATAAATCCTCCGACCTGATGGGCTGCATCGAGGATATTGACGGAAGTAGCCACAAAGATAGTTGATATGTAATTATTATAAAGGATGTCATAGCAAAGCACTCATAAGTACATAATATAATCAAGCAGAATCAGCATGGCTTAATGAAGGTGAAACCATGCCTCACATTTGTTGAGCTCTCTGAAGTGGTAACAAACAGGAAAGATAAAGGGAAACCAGCAGATGTAATATATTTGAACATCAGGCTACTTAAGAGAAAAGCCCATTATGGTAGCGTAGTATATCAGCATGGACAGTGGATTGGCAAACTAATAGAATGGCAGAATAAAACACATAGGTGGGCGAAGGGAGACATTGTCAGGATGGCAACCTGTAACTAGTAGAGTGTCAGAAATCAGTGCTGGGGTCACAATTATTTACAATATATAACAAAACTTGGATGTGACACTATCACCAAGCTTGTGAATGATATAAAAACAGGTGGGAAGGCAAGTGGTGAGGATGACAGTCCAAGGAGTGATAGAGACTTATTAAGTGGGCAGAAACCTGGCAAACCAAATATAATATGAGAAAATATGAAGTTATATACTTTGGTAGGAAGAATAGAAGAGCTGAATGTTATACGAGTAGAAAAGGACTGCAGAAAGCTGAAGCACAGATGGATTTGCAGGTCCTCATGTGTTAATCACAAAAGGCTAGAATCCAACTTCAGCAGGTAATAAGGAAGATGTCTGTCGGCCTTTCTTTCAAAGGGAATGGAGTATAAAATGAGGGATGTCTTGCTAAAACTATACAAGGCACTTATCACACCATACCCAGAATACTGTGCAAAGTTTGGTCCCCTTCTACAAATGAAGAAATACTGGCATTGGAGGTAGTCCGCAAGCAGGTTCACTAGGTTAATTTCTACTTGAGAGAGACTGGATTAAGAGGGGGAAAACAGAATTCAGCTTGCGGGGAACATGCAACCTGACTGTAAAAGCTTCTGGAGGTATCGGAAGAGAAGAAGATTAGTGAAGATAAATGTAGGTCCTGTACAGTCAGAAACATGAAGATGTATTGGAAGGAAAAAAGAAATGGCAGACCAAATTCTGGTTCTGACTTCACAAAGAAGCTTCTGTCATAAATAACATCCCAAAAAAAAATGTTGAGGAACTCAGGGTCTTGTAAGAGGGTAAAAGTGAAGGAAATCAGTATCAGGGAAATGATATTGGAGGAATTAAGCACCAATAAATCCCAAGACTCCGATAATCTACATCCCAGAAACAGTGGATGCATTGGTGATTATCTTTTCAGATTATGTGCTCTGAAACAATTCATATTGATTGGAGAGCAGTTAATGTAACACCACTATTTAAAACAGGAGTTTCAGGTCATTCTGCTACATTGCGCAATTCGTTAATGCAAATTCACTATAACACAATCGACAAAGTGGGAACACTGCTCCAAAAGTGAGAACTTTTAAATACATGTGTTGGCTGTAACACTATTACCTTAGCAACACTTTAAGCCCTGTTTCTAAAGCATGATTTTTCTATAATGTGGGGTTGCACAAGAATGCAACCATCACGTTACAGAACTACGTGTAGAGAGAAAACAGGGGGAAATAGACCAGTTAGTCTGACATCAGCAGTTGGTAAATGCTCGAGTCCATTATAAAAGATTTAATAGTAGGACACTTGCCAAACAGTGACAAAATCAGATAGTGAGCACGGATTTATGAAAGGGAAATAATTCTTGACCAATCTGCTGAAATATTTCAAGAGGATAATCAACAGAGTTGATAAGGAGGAGCTAGTGGATGTGGTTTACTTGGACTTACAGATGACTTTCGAAAAGATCTAAGATCTCGCATCAGATATTCGCATGTAAAGTTAAAGCGCATAGATTGGGGCGAGTGTACTGAAAGACAGGAAGCAAAGAATATGAATAAACAGATCTTTTTTCCCAAGTGGTAGACAGTGATTAGTGAGGTACCACAGGAATCAGTACTTGGACCCAAGCTGTTCATATATATTTATATCAATGATTTAGATGAGATAACTAAATGCAATACCGACAAGTCTGCAGATAACACAAAACTGGGAGGGACAAATGACGTGGAAGATGTAGACATGTATTCGTTAGAGTTCAGAAGGTTGAGGGGAGATCTGATAGAAACCTACAAGATAATGCATGGCTAAGAAAGGGTGGACGCTGGGAAATTGTTTCCCTCAGTTGAGGATACTAGGACTCGTGAGCACAGCATTAGAATTAGAGGGGGTCAATTTAGAACGGAAATGAGGAGACATTTCTTCAGCCAGAGAATGGTGGGCCTGTGGAATTCACTGCCACGGAAAGCAGTGGAGGCCAGGACATTGAATGTCTTCAAGGCAGAGATTGATAAATTCTTAATCGCGCAAGGAATTAAGGGATATGGGGAGAGTACAAGCAAGTGGCGTTGAAATGCCCATCAGCCATGATTGAATGGCAAAGTGGACTCAATGGGCCGAATGGCCTTACTTACACTCCTATTTCTTACGATCTTATACCCTCTTCACAACTGGCCTATACAAGCTCCTATTTTTGATTATTCTTATTAGGAGAGCTCAAGTTAGGCGTGTACTCATTAGAGTTTAGTAGAAATGACAGGAGATCTTATTCAAACATGTAAAATGATTTACGGTGGTTGAAGGATCGATACAGAGTAATTGTTTCCCCTTGTGGCTGAGTATAGGTCCAGAGAACATTATCTTAATGTAAGAGGTCACCCATTTCAGACAGAAATTAGGAGGTTTCTTTTCTCCTCAGAGGATAGTGAATCTGTGGAATTCATTACAGCGGAGGGCTGCTAAGGCTGGATCATCAAGACTCAGCTCGATAGATCAGGAAAGAATGTCAAGAGTTATGGAGAAATGGTCGAAAAGCGAAGTTAAGAATTACCATATTTGCAATGACTTCATCGAATGGTGGAGCAAACTCAATGGGATGACAGAAATAAATAACATTAAGGGGATGCAAACAGATTCAAAGCGACAAAAGGCAATTTTGTGGCCAATATCAGAAAATTCTCCATTAAAGAGTTATCAACTGATGGAAGGGATTTTGGGAAAGTGTAAAGACTTACAAATGCACATATTATGAGATCATATATTACAGAATCACTACAGTGCAGTGGTGGCCATCTGGTTCATTGTCTCTGCACTGGCTGTAATTGTCGGGCCTATCCTTACTTTGCTTGAATATTAGTCTTAATTTGGAACAATAATTTTTAAAACGGAGGTTAACTGAAAGAATGCCTTGTCTAAGACAGGCCTAGGATAATTACTGATCAAAGAGATGCCCATGATATATTAGTGAACATCAGGTATTCAAAGTTAAACATTTAGAATCCTCACAAAGAGTTTCTCTGAAGGTTCAGGACGGAGTTAAAATTATTCATTTAATTCCCTAATCAGAGATGGTTTGAAGGCACCTGGTAAACCAGGGAAGAAGTTGAAGTATCTATATATATTTCAGATAAATGGAGAAGTTTAGAATTTAGGATATTTGATTTTCATTCTGTCTGAAAATAAATGGTATGTCATATTGCTGTGAAAATGGGATGAGTGAATAAGGTTCTTTTCTTTTACTATACCGGTACTGTTAGAACCCATGCTGATTTTTCATTATTGCATATTTATTCTTGCATCAATTTTGATTTGGAGCTGCGAACTGGGAATTATGAGCTGGAGATAGCCTTTGAATTTTGGGCAACAGTTCGTGGTTAAATGGAAAGAATGGACCAAATACATTTTCGTTTGTTCATGAGGCCAGGCCTGGAAATTAACTGCAGGCTGATTCTTGATGAAAAGGGTTCCTTCAGATACAATGATCACAGGAACAGCATTTTGTTTAAACAGATTGCAGAAGTTGGATATACCTGGGAACGGGTTCCAACAAATCTCGGAGAGAACTTATATTGAAGTGGATGGCAAAAGTTGAATAGTAATTGAGGCCTGAGACAAAGATGGTCAGTCTATCAAGTCAGGACTAGAGTTGAAGTTGTTTTTTTTTTAAAACTATATTTTCTGGGGAGGAGAGCTTTGGCTCCTGATGACACAGCATGAAGATTGTGAAAGCTCCTTACCTAACCTCCCTTAACAGCTTTTGGAAGCTCAAGAGTAGAAAACTTAGCTAGAAGTATTACTACCTGTACCTGAGTGAAATGAAAAAAGGACTCTAATAGACATCTGCAGAAATGGAGTCCATATCTATGCCCGTGAAACAATACACCTTGAAAACCATTCAAATAATCTGGCCTGTTTTGCTGTTTTCTTTTATTTATCTAAATTGTGTTTCCTTGTCTCTGTCTTGTGAGAGAACAGAGGCTGAAAATAGACGTTTTGGGTTTAAAGCTTAGACGTTACTAGATTCATTTGTTGTTTAATTTTTCCTCTGCTAAAGTTCTAGTATATTTAATAAATTGTTGAGTCTTCAGTTTAAGCTGCAAAACTAAAATGAATTATTTGCAAAGTCTGGGATTAGTTATTCAAAAATCTGTTTAGGAATCATTGGAGTAACTATTGAGGGTCTTCTAAAGCTGCAACTGCACTGTGTTGGGAATACAGACATAAAATGGTTGATATGGTTTGGTTGTTTGCCTCCATGTCATTACACTATGTTTTAATATATATGTCTTGTTTTCACAGCCTGTGAAGCAGTCAGCATGGGAGGAGTCTCGAGCTGCACCAGTGGTGCTTGGAGAGGGAGGGCACAGGTGCTGTGGGAGGGGGAGCAACAGAGCACTTGAAATGGAGAAGGACAGAGACAGCCTGTGCAAAGATGGGATGGAGAGGGCAAGCAACAGTGGTGGGGAGAGAGGGCGAGTGTGAGAGAAGGGTCGAGGCAGAAAAAGGGCACAAGAGAGGGAAAGGGCGGGAGAAGAGTCGAACGGGAGAAAGGGCACGAGGGAGAGCAAAAAGAAATGACGGAAAAAAGAGAGAGGGAGAGAAAAAGAAAGGACGAGACAGAGAAAAAATAAAGAGAAAGAAAAAAAGAGAGAAAGAGATAGAAAAAAATAGAGAAAGAGGAGCAAAAAGAGAAAGAAAAATAGAGAAAAAAGGGAGAGATAGAGAGCACGTGAGAAAGAGAGCACACGAGAAAAGAGCGAGAGCGAAGGAGAGAGACTGAAGGGGAAAGGGGAAGTGGGGGGGGGGGAAAGAGAGATGGAGAAGAGGGGAGATTTCCTTTATTGACATAAAGATGAAAATTTTACTGACTTGTGAAATGTAATCAACCTGAGGAATAATTATCCAAAGCCTTCCTAACACACCACCAAACACTATGTTGGGCGAAGAGGCAGAAAACTAGCTACCAGGATACATGAACATCAACTAGTCAAAAAACGACATGTTCCTCTCTCACCAGTATCCTTGCATACAGATGAGGAAGGACATCATTTGGACTGGGTCAACACATCTATCCTAGGACAAGCCAAACAGAGACACGCACAAGAATTCCTCGAAGCATGGCATTCCAACTAGAACTCTATCAATAAACACATCGAGCGAGACGGAGAGAAAGAACAGGAAATGTCATTACCGCCCCAAAGAAACCCAAATATATAAATAGAAAGCAGATATCATCAGTGTTTTGCCCGGAGGCCCACAGAAGATGTTACCTAGTCGGGTGACGAAATGACTGGAAATGAACCTTCCAGCAGCAAGCAAACCTATATCCTAAACACAAGTTGTTGTTATTAATGGAGATTCCCTCTATTGACATAAAGATGAAACTTTTACTGACTTGTGAAGTGTAATCAACCTGAGGAATGATTATCCAAAGCCTTCCTAACACACTACCATCCTCAAGCTGCATAACCAAAATATCCCAAATGTCTTGGTATTGTAAAAACAAAGATCAGGAAATAGTCAGACCTTTCCAATTATGCCCGCAAAAATGAACATAGCAGTCTGCAAATAAACTTAACTAAATCAAAAAAACCTCTGTAGTTTGGGCCACTGATCTGCCGGCACCAACAAACTTTGCAACTGTAATCTATTTACAGATACATACCATAAATTGCCATTAAAAGTCATTGCTTATTCATCATGATGAACATTAGTATTTTGTTGAGCTTAAAATAATACAGTTTTAAAAATGCATTTCTTGAAAATTATATTTGCTATTTATTTTACACAGCCTAGACCTGAAAATTTAACTTGAGGTTGGTCAAGTTTAGACTCATAGCATCTAACCTTGGACCTTGGAAAATATGGTTATGAATATAGGATTTCAAAATGCAAAGTTCAATTTATCATAATGTTGCACATGTCATGTTATAACAATATAGGTGGAATTATTAAAACTAATATTCACAACTGTACATATTTTCTATTCTTCCAAAGAACCTTGCACAATACAACAGTAGCATGACTGGCTTGCTAGTGAAAATGTTATGAAGGTGTAAAATATTAGATAGCTATTTGTTTCTGGATGTTTCTGCTATGTGTAATTTTGAATTCTGGATTTTAATTAAATGATTGATTTCTCAATTAACTAATAACAAAGTACATGCTAATTGTTTAAATGGTCATTTGATCTATACATCACTTATGAATAAATTGTGCCGATTTACAAAGTCTATTGATTTGGCCTGACAACGAATTATTCAACTCATGAACTGATTTGTAGTTTCACCAATTAAATTTTCACATAAAACTGTTCAAATAGGACATTTTAATACAGAAAATAAACTGATAAGATCGCTTGTCATGACTCAGTTCTCTATTCAATAAAACAGGTAATGACATTAATAATAATGTAATGTGCATTTTTTTCTATGAGATGACTAATAAGCTGAAATGTAAATGGTAACACTGGAACTAGAAAAAAATACCATTGATAATTTAACAGTAACCAAGGAAACTATGCATCCCTCTTGCTTAACAAGGTTTGTGTATGTAAAAGGGATTATTCTTTCTCAGAATTCTGACTAAAGTTCATGGACCTGAAATGTTAACTCAGTCTCTCTCCACAGACATTTCCAGACCTGCTGTGGTGCATTTCCAGCATTCTATTTGTGTTTTTATTTCAAATTTACCGCATCTATAGTACTTTGTTTTTGCTTTGTCAAAATTCCTAAGACTGGTAACAAATTTCTTGTAAAGTCTCTTACTTCAACAGTTTTACTTCACTGAACAGGATGCCCACTTCACTTTCACAAAGAAACAGAGGGAGACACGAAACAGAAACAAGCAAATTCAGAGCTTAAATCTTCTCTTTTGGCACAATGCCTTTGAAAAGATACAAAACATAACAAAATATTCTTATTCAATTCTTTTACATAACTGAAATACCAATTTGTATCTTTCACTCTAACATTTTGGATTAATTTCTAAATCTCTAAGTTAAGTTCTATTTAATAAAAAGATGGGACAGTTCCTCCTTAATGGTGACAAAAAAAATAATGTTCAGTGGCTGGGAAATCAAATTATCCCTTTGGTGATGATGTAGAAGTTGAACTATTGCTACCAGCAAAAAGCTAGAATACAATATCCCAATTTATTACTTAGTCAAAAAGAAAAGTGAAAACATTTTTTAAAATAAAATGAATTTCAGTTTTTACAAATTGGGATTCTTCAAGTTCTGACAAGAGAAGGTACCAGAGTGCATCCATCATTGTAAATTAACATGAAAGCCCACTGAATTATGCCTTAGAAGTTTATATCTTAAAGACCATAAGACATAGGAGCAGTAATTAGGCCATTCAGTCCATGGAGTCTGCTCTGCCATTCAATCATGACCGATAAGTTTCTCAATCCCATTCTCCCGCTTTCTACTCGCAACCCTTGATCCCCTTGACAATCAAGAATCTCTCTCTTGCTTTAAATATACCCAATGACCTGGCCTCCACAGCCTTCTATGGTAATGAATTCCATAAATTCACCAATCTCTGGCTGAAGAAATTTCTCCTTATCTCCGTTTCAAAGGATGTTCCCTTTACTCTAAGGCTGTACCCTCAATCAGAGTCTGTCCTACTAATGGAAACATCTTCCGAATATCCACTCTGTCCAGGCATTCAGTATTCTGTAAGTTGCAACTAGATACCCCTGCATCCTTCTAAACTCCTTTGGGTACAGACCCAGAGTCCTCAAACATTTTTCAAATGTTAAGTTTTTTATTCCAGAAACCATTCTTGTGAACCTCTTCTGAACACGCTCCGGGGCCAGTACATCTTTCTTGAGGAATGGCGCCCAAAATTGCTCACAGTACTCTAAATGTGATCTGACCAGAGCTTTATGGAGCTTAAGAAGTACATCCCTGCAATTAAATTCTAGCCCTCTCAAAGTAAAATATACCAATATTGTATTTGCCTTCCTAACTACCAACTCAACCTGCAAGTTTACCTTAAGAGAAATTTGGACTAGAACTCCCAAGTCCCTGTGCACTTCAGATTTCTAAATTTCCTTCTCATGAAGAAAATAATCTGAGCCTCTATTCTTCCTACCAAAGTGCATAACCTGACACTTCCCCACATTGTATTCCATCTGTTACTTCTTTGCCCACTCTCCTAACCTGTCTAAATCTTTCTGTTAGCCTCCCCACCTCCTCAATACTGCCTGCTCCTCCAATTACCTTTGTATCATCTGCAAATATAGCCAGAATGCCCTCAATTCCCTCATCTAGATTGTTAATGTATAAAGTGAAAAGCTGTGGTCCCAATGCCAACCGTTGTGGAACACCACTAGTCACCGGCTGCCATCCTGAGAAAGACCCTTTTATCCCCACTGTCTGTTTTCTGGCAGTCAGCCAATCTTCTATCCTGCTATTATCTTGCCTCTAACATCATGGGCCCTTATCTCAAACAACAGCCTCCTGTGCAGCACCTTGTCAAAGGCCTTATTGAAGTTCAGGTAGATAACATGCATTGGCTAGCCTTGGTTCATCTGCTCGTTACCTCCTCAAAGAATTCTAACAGATTTGTCAGGCATGACCTCCCCTTCATGAAAGCATGCTGATTTTGCCCAAATTAACCATGCACTTCAAAGTATTCAGAAATCCCATCCTTTATTATACTCTACAAAATCTTACCAATGACCTAGGTCAGACTAATCAGTCTGCAATTTCCAGTTTTTCTGCCTGTTCCCTTCTTCAACAGCGAGGTTACATTAGCAATTTTCCAGTCCTCTGGGACTCTCCTTGACTCAAGTGATTCCTGAAAGATCACCACTAACGCCTCCAATATGTCTTCAGCTATTTCCTTCAGAATTCTGGGGTGTAGTCCATCTGGTCCAGGTGATTTATCCACCCTTCAACCTTTCATTTTTCTAACAACTTCTTTGTGATAGCCACCATACTCACTCTGCCCCCATACCCAACTCTCTTAATTTTTGGGATATTACTCATGGCTTCTACCGTGAAGACTGATGCTAAGCACTTATCCAGTTCCTCAACATTTCTTTGTTCTCCATTATTACATCTCCAGTGTGATTTTCCAGTGGTCCAATGTCCTCTTTTGCCCTTTATATAATCTAAAAAAAACTCTTGCAATCTTCTTTTATATTACTGTCGAGCTTACCCTTCTATTTAATCTTCTCCCTCCTTATTTGTTTTCTCGTTACCCTCTGTTGGTCTTTGTAAGCTTCCCAATCCTCTAGCTTCCCACTACCCTTCGCCACATTATATGCTTTCTGTTTTGCTTTTATGTGGTCCCTGATTTCCCTCGTCCCTGATTTTCCTAGGGATGAACTTTTGCTGTGTCTCCTGAAGTACTCCCAGAAACTCCTATTATTGCTGTTCCACTGTCTTTCCTGCTAGGCTCCACTCCCAGTCAATTCTACCCAGCTCCTCCCTCATTCCTATACAGTTGCCTGAAAGACTGCTACATCTGATTCCATCATATCCCTCTGAAATTGAAGAGTCAATTCTATCATATTATAGTCACTGCCTCCCAAGGGCTCCTTCACCTGAAGCTCCCTTATCAAGCCTGCCTCATTGACAACACTAAGTCCAGGACTGCTTGTTCCCTAGTGGGCTCCACCACAAGGTGTTCCAAAAAGCCATTGCATAAATATTACACAAATTCCTTTTCTTGCGATCCACCACCAAGCTGATTTTCCCAGTCCACCTGCATATTGAAATCCCCCATGATCACTGGAACCTTACTTTTCTAACACACCTTTTCTATCTCTTGGTCCAACTTGTGCCCCAAATCCTGACTATTGTTTTGAAGGCCTATACATAACTCAGTTACGTCTTTTTACCTATGCAGTTTCTCAACTCTACCCACACAGATTCCAGAAACATGAGGATTGCAGATGCTGGAGATTAGAGTCAAGATTAGAGTGGTGCTGGAAAAGCACAGCAGGTCAGCCAGCATCTGAGGAGTTGGAAAATCAATGTTTCGGACAGGGGCCCTTCATCAGGAAAGGACCTGCCTCATTGATCGGCTCTGCTTTTCTAGCACCACTCTAATCCACACAGATTCTACATCATCTGAACCTACTTTGTTTCTTGCTATTGATTTAATTTCATTTCTTACTAATAAGACAACCCCACCCCCTCTGCCCACCTGCTTATCTTTAATGTATACAATGTATATCCTTGGATATTTTGCTTCCAGTCCTTATCCCCTTGCAGCAACCTCTCTGTGGTGCCCACCCTGTCATACCTGTCTATTCAGATCTGTGCTGTACCTTATTTCATATACAGGTAGTTCTCCTATAACAGGTGTGTTTCTGTGCAACACTGTTATAAAAAAAAAATCACAATAAAAATAATGGGGACGATGGGAGAAAGAGAGTTGGGGCGAACCACCAAAGATTACAAAAATAAAAATAGTTAGCCTAACACAAATGACAGTACAGTCTAAGTAAATCTTTAAATCATATATTTTAATGAAATAATACAGTAAATTTAGCACTTCATACAGCACTGTAGCTTTCACAAAGCTCTCCACAGGAAGCGGGCAAGCTGACTGAACACATATTGCCGACGCCCAAGTCTAGCCCTCCTCAAGATTCTCCCCTAATTTGAAGTAAAGTTCCTTCTAAATGTAGACTGCAGTTCCGAATTTCAAACTAAGTTTCAAGGCTTGCAAAGCTGATTGCATTCGCATTTTAGCTGAATACACTGAATTTGTATTTTGCAGACAGAGAATTGTGAGGCTAAGTTTTGCTGTTCTGTTAAACGTCAGGGATGGAATCGTGTCACAGCGAACGGGAGTTCACTTTATTAAAAAGGTAGGCCATTCAGTCATCACATTACAGCCAAAACGCTTTTAATAAACACATATTATAGGAGAACTACCTGTACTGCGTGCATTCAGATACAACACCTTCACCATTCTCCCAGTGTCTGCGTGGGTTTCCTCCGGGTGCTCCGGTTTCCTCCCACAGTCCAAAGATGTGCAGGTCAGGTGAATTGGCCATGCTAAACTGTCCGTAGTGTTAGGTAAGGGGTAAATGTAGAGGTATGGGTGGTTTGCGCTTCGGCGGGTCGGTGTGGACTTGTTGGGCCGAAGGGCCTGTTTCCACACTGTAAAGTAATCTAATCTAAACCTTCAGTCCTGTATTAATCATCCCTCTTCTCATTGTCATTTGTTTATCCAGTGAGCCTGAATTCCTAAACCTTTCCAAACACACCGCCCTATTTTTTTGTGGAGATTTTAATAACCTCTCCAGAGTTCTCCTTTTCTTTGATTTTTTCATATGTTTCCATACAGTTGAAACTACCTCCACTGATGTTAACCTGCTGCTTTGTTTCTCACTGGCCATAAAATCAGATATCATCCTTGACTGACGCAAATGGAATCATGCATTCGTGATATTGACTGGCTGTTGGGTGGAAGGGATCATCTATAGTGGCATCAAGAAGAAATAATCTGATCATTGATGCTTAGTTTGGTTCACCAGGGCCATGCAACTTCGGACGAAGGAGTTCTAAACCACATTACAGCCTTGGTTAAACCTGAATAAAGCAAGGTTAACTCAAGGTAAGTGACTGCCTTTGACGTCAAGGCATTGTTTGTTCAAATATGGTATGAAAAGCCCTAGCTAAACCAAATTGAATAGGGGGAGGGGGAGGGAGCTCTCCTATGACTGGAGCCACATAAAGAACCATAGAAGGCCAAGTGTGGAAGCAGGCGATTCAGCCCATCGAGTCCACACTGACCCTCTGGACAACAACCCACCTGGACCCAAGCCCATACTCTATCCCTATAACCCTGCATTTTCTGTGGTTAAACCAGCCTAGCGTGCACATCCCTGGACACTATGGGCAATTTAGCACGGCCAATCCACCTAACCTGCGCATTTTTGGACGGCTGGAGGGAACCGGAGCACCCGGAGGAAACCCAAGTGGACATGGGGAAAATGTGAAAACTCCACTCAGACTGTTGCTTCAGGCTGCAATCAAATCCAGATCCCTTACCCTAGCACAAAGGCAGATAACTCTGGTTGTTGAAAGTTAATCTCTCAACCCCAGAGCATTAGTGCAGGAGTTGCTCAGTATATTGTACTAAGCCCAAATTTCAATGACCTTCCCTCCTTCATAAGGTCAGAAGTGGAGATATTCACCATCTATTTCACACTGTTGAGCACTATTCAAGGCTCCCCAGATACTGAAGCTGTCCATGTCTGTATGCAGCAAAACTGGGAGAATATCCAGACTTGGGCCAGTAAGTAGCAAGTAACAGTCATAACAATCTCAATTTCCAATAAGAGACAATCTAACCGCTTCCCTATGACGATCAATGGCATCATCAATGTTGAAGCTCCTTCTATCAACCTTCTCCAAGTTATCATTAAACAGAAACTAAACTGGACCAGCCAGACAAATATTATGGCAACAAGAGCAAGGCAGAGGATGATAATTCTGCAGCAAGCAACTCATCTCCCATCTCCCCAGTGCATCCCCATCATCTACAAGATACAAGTCAAAAGTGTGATGAATTCCCCCCATTTGTCTAAACAGGTACAGCTCCAAAAATGCTAAATAAGCTTGACACATCAGAGGCAAAACATTCCACTTGATTTACACCCCATCCAGAACTTCCACTTTCACAATGATGCAAGGCTCCTTCCTTCTTTATCACCCAGAAGGGCAAGGACAACACCTGCAAGATCATCTCCATATAAATTCCGGACTTGGAAATATCCCTTCCTTGCAGTATTAGGTATCTGTACATTTCAAGAACAGCAGTGGATCAAGAACACAGTTCATTATCACTTTCTTTCGAGAAATTAGGAGTGGGCAAATAATGCTGACCCAGTCAGTAATGCCCACATTCCATGAACATGTTTGCAAAAATCTAAAATGTAGCTAAGTTCATTGCCTTGGAAAAGTTTTTAAGAAGTGAGTTGGATGACACTGTTCTTACAAAATTTCTTCCAGAAAGGAGAACAATGCAAAGGTAATAAAATTTAAAGCAGTAACTACTAGAAGTTTAAGATACAATTTTAAAATATCAGTTCACAGGGTAATGCATCCGTAGATAAGGGCAGCACTGTTTCTGTCACTGGCCCAAAGCATATTCATGCACTAACAGGTGATTCCTTTAGACGAAACCTAAAAGGGAGAATATGCTGGAGTCAAAGCCAAACCCAGATGACAATGAATTGATTTTGGAACAAAATGCATCAACTGTGTTGCATTTAAACATTGCAGATCTGCTAAATTCTGTCGTGTACAATAAATAATCGTGTTGTGATTTTGTTCTGGTGACACAGGGTTCACAAAACAATGGGGGATGAAAATGCTAATATATACATTGGTTCTTTAAATAACTGAAACAATTTTTATGGTTTAATGGTTGAATTGACTAAACATAAACTCACCAAATCAGGCATAGGTAGGAGGATTGAGTGACTCAGTAAATATGCGTCTCATCTTTCAAACATCCAAACAATTCTCAGCTTCACAATTGAGCACAAATACTCAAATTTGTCATTTGGATGCTGGTTCCTGAAACTAATTATTTCAGCTTTGCAACTTACTCACAGGATTCCACTTTCAATGGTCAGGATTGCTTTGCACTGAGCAAATGATTCTTTGTTGACAAGTTCCAAGGTTACTTGCCTTAGAAACCACTCATGCTGCTCTGACTCACCCAAAATGATGAATTAATGGGCAAACAGAAGAAATATTATAGTCCTCGTGAATTGCAATTTAGGTGATTGACCAAATGAATTACTAAAACAAAATAACGTCGGGGATCAGGTTTTTGGTTTGTTAGCTGAGCTGGTGAGTTTCCTTTCAGACATTTTGTCACCATGCTAGGTAACATCATCAGTGAGCCTCCGGTGAAGCATTGGTGTTCTGTCTCGCCTGCTATTTGTGTGCCTTGATTTGTTGTGGTTTGTTCTCTCATTTCCGGTTCGGTTTCTAAAAGGTTGATAAATGGGGTCCAAATTTATGTGTTTGTTAATGGAGTTCCAATTTGAATGCCAGGCCTCTAGGAATTCCTGCATAGGTCGGTCTTTGCTTGGCTTGTCCCGGGATGGATGTATTATCTCTCTTTGCCTGTGTGTATGGATACCAGTCAAAAAATGTTAGAGGCAGTTGAGAAAGGCTGTCGAGGTGATGGAAAAGCAGCTCACCTCACGATTAATTAAAATACCTAGCTTTGAAAATACCTAGCTGCTTCAGCTTCAGACAGTGGCAAAATTAACGAAAGGAGCTTGAGAAAGGAAGCTTGTCAAAATTTAGTTTGGAGGAAAATTCTGCTCACAGAAGTGGATCTCAGACAATCTGGTGCAATGAACCAGAAACAGTGGACATGTTGAAAGAAGTGATGGCAAGGTAGAATTGTGTGTTGTCAGTGTGCTTGTGGAATCTGACCTTGTGCTTTTTGATGATGGTACAAAGAGGCTGCCTGTGGATGGAAATAGGAGCACGATAGATCCTTGCAAGACATCAGGACTATTTAGGTGGAGCAGAAAGAGAAGCCGATCCAGTTGATTCTCTGGCTATGACTGGATAGATAAGAATGGAGTGAGGCTGGACAGCTCCACCCAACTGGAGGTGTTGGAAAAGGACTGCCTATTTCCTTCTCTAAAATTATGACAACACCGCAGGTATTTTGTTTTAGGATAATTACAGTGGAAAATCTTGAGTCGTACCATTGGCTTGTCTTTCCCCAGAAAATAAAGTCAGCAATTCGTTGCAGACTTTTGCTGCAGTAGCTACTGTTTCAGGAGAATGTGATGAGGATCAGCAAAGAAATCGGTCATTAGTCATTAACTTTTTATGAGCTAGAGCATGCCCACGGTCAATTTGTGACAAAACAGATATAATTTAGTCAGACATAGTGAGCAAATGGTTTCAATTGCCTGTATTTTTTGAAATTGTCTCCAACTGAAATAGAAACCAAATCCAAGTTCTGGTGTTTGCTGTTCAAAGAGTCTGCTTAACGGTACAAATCCCATCAATTGCTTGACTGTCCTCACATTAATCAATTATGCAATGACCAATGGTGACAACAAGTGTAAGCAAACGTTTTACAGCTTTACAAGTTGATCAGATTTTGTGCGAGATACTCTCACCTCTGTCCATGTAGTTTGGATGTTCAGTTGGAAACTTAAATAGCTTTGAGAAGATTTTTAACTTGCAATGTTTTCCACATCACCAACTTTATTAAATTAGCAATACTGTAAGATTTGGTTGACAATTAAAAGATTCCACATTCAAAATGTTATTACCTAAAAGCAAATGGAAAGCTATGACTACTTAAACTTCCTCTGCAATACCCAATAACATAACCAGTTAATTACTTTCTTGAAGACTGCAAGCCAAAGTTAAGCATGGTCAAAGGCATACTGCAAAACACAGAATCATCTTAGCAGATTGCCCAGTACTTAATTCAATTACAATTTCTCATATATCTGCATACAAGAAACCAATATCAATTTCCACTAATCTCTTCCTTTTTACATACCAAATGAAACTTTTACAAGCTGTTTTTATGTCTTATTTTGTTCTCTATTTCACCTTTTGTTCAATCTGAACCCATACAATCCTTAAGGCTTATTATTCATTTTTGCAAGGTTAAAGCCTCTTCTTTTAATTTAATACTATATTAAACACTGTTAGATCACTTAACCCATGGGGTTTGAATTTCCTAAGGGAATTTTATTTGTTGGAAATTACAACTTAGTTTCTTAAGCAATTGGCATTGCTTATCTGCCATCATACCTTTAATTAGCCAACACCTTTATACAATGCTTTGTTCAATTTATTTTCACACTCAATTAAATTACACTCAAAATCAACACAAAATTCTATCATACTCCAGTCACTCTTCTCCAGAAACTCCATTATAACAAGGTTCTTAATTAACTCTAACTCATTGCACAACATTCGAGCTAAAATGGCCTGGTTCCTCAGGTGGATTTCTCAACATATTGACCAAGAATGCCATTAAAATATCTTTTCACTCCTCCACACGATAATTACAGATTTGGTCTGACCAGTTTAGACAAAGATTAAAGCACCCCATGACACTATTACCTTTGTTACATGTGCCTCTTTTCCTTATTTCCATGACACTACAATTACCGACTGGGAATCAATAGACTATAAAGTTGTTCCCACCAGTCTTTTCTTTCCCATGTTGTTTGTTATTACCAACTAATCTCACCCTCCATCTAGATACTATGAGGCAAGGTCCTTTTCCTTCAGTGTCTTTATCCCAGCCTTTACTGAGCTAACCACCAAACCTTACACAGTCTGGCCACAACAATGGTTGACCCTTGACTGTCATTTGAAATGCTTAGCAAGCCATTAAGATGGTGGGTGAAGTGTCAGTCAAATAGGCTACTTAACAGTGTCAAGCTTCTCAAGTATTGTTGAAGGTGGACTCATTCCATTCGACCATACTCCTGACTGCATCCTGCAGTTAAAGGACAGGGTTTTGGGAACTTTAGTGAGTTACTCAGTACAACAGATCACACCCTCTGACTTGCTCTTGGCGTCAGTATTTGCATGACTTGGCGAGTTTAGTTGTTGGTCAATGTTTACCCTCCCAAGATGTGTTGAAGGTGAAGCATTCAGTGACAGCAATGCCACTGAACATCAAAGGTAGTCCACACTCAGGTACAACAGACCTGGCTAAGTGCACAGCACGTTTTCTTTTTGGCTCTAAAGTGCCGGTTAATGATCAACTCCAACAAGACAAAATTTACTGGCTCTCTATAATGTTAAATTGTATTATTATTGTCGAGTGCTCCACTGACCAGAAATGTAACGAGATGAGCCATATAAAGAATGCAACAATAACAGCATGTCAAAAGGCCAGATATTGCCACCTCGACTTGCCACCATCAGAAGGCATGAATCAGGAATATGACAAAATATTTAGCATTTGCCTAGATAAAGGCAGCTCCTATAAACAAAGTTCGACACTATTCAGCACAAATCAGCCTGCTTGGCTACCATCACCCAACCCCTCAACTATTCACTCCCTCCATTCCCAGTGCACCATGACTGCTGTCTGCCATCAGTTCTACAAGATGCAACTCTTTAAGGCTGCTTTGACAGCACTTCAAAATCAGCGGCCAGCTAGAAAAAAAAAAGGACAGGAACATATTGGAGTACCATGAAAGCTAAGTTCCCTCAAAGTCATGCACCGTCCTGATGTGGAAATAATTTGCCATTCTCCCATTATCACTGGATCAAAATTGTGTAAATTCTTTACCTAATGGTATTTGCAGGTGCCCAATGCCACATGAACTACAGCAGTTGAATGTGTCTCAGTACTACGTTTCAAACTCAATTAAAAATAAAGAAGAAAATTATGGCACAGGAACAGGCCCATCGGCCTTCCAAGCCTGCACAGATCCAGATTCTCTATCTAAACCTGTCGCCTATTTTCTAAGGATGTGTTCCCTCTACTCCCTACTCTGTCATCTATCAGTCTATATGCATTTTAACTGACACTATCATGCCTGCCCCTACCACTTCTACTGACAAGGCATTCCAGGCACTCATCACCCTCTGGGTAAAGAATTTTCCACACATATATCTCCCTTAAACTTTTCCTCTCTCACCTTGAACCCATGACTCCTAGGAATTGAGTCCCCTCCTCTGGGGGAAAAAGCTTCTTGCAATCCACCCTGTGTATACCTCTCATGATTTTGTAGACCTCAATCAGGTCCCATCTCAATTTGTGTCTTTCTAATAAAAATAATCCTAATCTACTCAACCTCACTTGATAGCTAGCGCCCTCCGAAACGGGCGACATCTTGGTGAACCTCCTCTATACCCTCTCCAAAGCATCCACATCGTTTTGGTAATGTGGCAACCAGAACTATATGCAGTATTCCAAATGTGGCCGAACCAAAGTCCTGTTCAACTGTAACATGACCTACCAACTCTTATACTCAATACTCCATCTGATAAAGGAAAGCATGCCATATGCCTTCTTGACCATTCTATCAACCTGCGTTGCCACCTTCAGGGAACAATGGACCTGAACATCCAGATCTCTCTGCACATCAATTTTCCCCAGTGCTTTTCCATTTACCACATAATTGTGTCTTGAATTGGATCTTCCATAATGCATCACCTCTCATTTGCCCGGATTGAACTTCATTTGCCATTTCTCTGCCCAACTCTGCAACATATCTATATTCTGTTGCATTCTCTGACATTCCCCTTCACTATCTGCTTCTCCACCAATCTGCAAACTTGCTAATCAGATCACCTATACCTTCCTCCAGATCATTTGTGTATATCACAAACAAAAGTGGTCCCAACACCGATCCCTGTGGACCACCACTGGTCACAGTTCTCCATTTTGAGAAACTCCCTTTCAGTATTACTCTGTCTCCTGCTACTCAGGCAGTTCTCTATCCATCTAGCTAGTACACCCACAATCCCATGTGACTACACTTTCTACATCAGCCTACCATGGGTCACTTTATCAAACACCTTATTGAAGTCCATGTATATGATATCGACAGCCCTTCCCTCACCAATCACCCATCAAAAAAGTCTATGAAGTCAGACATGACCTTCCCTGCACAAAACCATGTTGCTATCACTGATAAGTCAATTTTCTTCCAAATGTAAATAGATCCTATACCTCAGTATCATCTCCAGAAGCTTCCCTACCAGTGATGGCACGCTCACCGGTCTATAATTACCTGATCATCCCTGTTACCCTTCTTAAACAAGTGGGCAACATTAGCAATTCTCAAGTCCTTCGGGACCTCACCTGTGTTCAAGGATGCTGCAAAGATATTTGTTAAGGCCCAGCGATTTCTTCTCTCGCTTCCCTCATTAACCTGGAATAGAATGCATCTGGACCTGGGGACTTGCCCATCTTAATGGCTTTCAGAATACCCAACACTTCCTCCCTCCTGATGCCAACTTGACCTAGAGTAATCAAACATCTATCCCTAACCTTTTATCATGTCCCTCTCCTCGGTGAATACTGATGCAAAGTACTCATTAAGAATCTCACCCATTTTCTGACTCCGTGCATAACTTTCCTCCTTTGTCCTTGAGGTGCCAACCCTTTTTCTCGTTACCCACTTGTTTCTTACATACGAATAAAAGGTTTTGGGGTTTTCCTTAACCCTGTTTACTAAAGATATTTCATGGTCCTTTTAGCCCTCTTAATTCCTCATTTCAGATTGGTCCAACTTTCCCAATATTCTTCCAAAGCTCCGCCTGTTTTCAGTCACTTAGACCTTACGTACGCTTGCTTTCTCCTCTTAGCTCGTCTCACAATTTCACCCGTCGTCCATGGTTCCCTAATCTTGCCATTTCTATCCCTCACTTTCACAAGGACATATCTATCCGGCACTCTAATCAACCTCTCTTTAAGGACTCCCACATATCAAATGTGGATTTACCTTCAAACAGCTGCTCCCAATCCACATTCCCCAGCTCCTGCCAAATTTTGCAATAGTTGGCCTTCCCCCAATTTAGCACTCTTCCTTTAGGACTACTTTGATCTTTGTCCATGAGTATTCTAAAACTTATAGAATTGTGATCACTATTCCAAAAGTAATCCCCTACTGAAACCACCTGGCTGGGCTCATTCCCCAACACTAGGTCCGGTCTGGCCCCATCCCGAGTTGGACTATTTACACACTGCTCTATAAAACCCTCCTGGATGCTCCTTATAAATTCTGCTCCATCTAGATCTCTAACACTAAGTGAATCCCAGTCAATGTTGGGAAAATGAAGATCTCCTATCACCACCACCCTGTTGCTCCTACATCTTTCCGTAATCTGCTTACAGATTTGTACCTCTAACTCATGCTCACTGTTGGGAAACCTATAGTACAGCTCCAACATTGTTACCTCACCCCTCACTGCTCAGGTCCTCCATTGTGCCCTTCTTCAGCACAGCTGTGATATCGCCCTCTGACCAGTAATGCAACTCCTCCACCCCTTTTACCTCCCTCTCTATCCCACATGAAGCATCTACATCCTGGGATATTTAGTTGCCAATCATGCCCTTCTCTCAACCAAGTCTGAGTAATTAACATCATACTCCCAAGGTACTAATCCAAGCCCTAAGTTCATTTGCCCTACCTACTACACATCTCGCATGAAAACAAGTGCACCTCAGACCACTTTTCCCATTGCATACATCATCTGCTCTCTGCCTACTCATCCCCTAAGTCACGCTGACTTCATTGTCTAGTTCCTTACAGGCTTTCGTTACTACTTCCTTACTGTCCACTAACCTCCTCATTTGGTTCCTATCCCCCGTCACATGAGCAACAAATGTTTGCCTTACCACGCACATCCCTATTTCATAAACGAATAATAACATTGCCAAGCAAAACTGGATTACATTGTCGATCGCAGGCTGAAACTATCCATAAACAAAATAAACTGATGTATAAAAGATGGCACTTCTGAAATTAGTGGCACAAAATATATTTAAATACTAAAGTGATTTCATATTGCCCAATTTGTAATACTGCCAAGTCTGTAATTAAAAAGGCTCATTTATATCAGAAAGAGGTAAAGGGCAAAGAAGAGAAATGAAAGACATATTTCATGACAAAAAGAGTAAAGGTATTCCAATTACTTCAACTTGGGTTCTCTTCCTTCACTTGTATACTGCCAACAGAGCAAGCCAATCAGATCTTGAACTCTGGCATTTGCCATTGTTATCACAGTCATTGGCTGCATCTTGTCTTGACTTGTTTGCATGGGGAGGTAGACATCAATATTTTTGGTTGCTGTGGTACCTATGTGGCCCTGTGGAACAGAAACAAAAAAAAATAAGCAATCTGAAACTGCAAAAACAATTTCTGGTTATTGATTAGAATTTGTAAATTCATGTACATTTGCAGAATACTACACAATATCATACTTTGGATATAAGTAACAGAATAACTGAATGATTATGGTGGTATTTGTTCCCTTAGCATCCCAAAATGGTATGTTACTTCAAATTTATCACAATGGCGTTATGAAGGTGCAGAGGTGTACTGTACCTTTAAGAGAGCTGAAAAACTAGCAAGGACTGACAAAGCACAGAGAGTCCTGAACAAGTAAAAATGTAACACTTGGTCAAAACAAATAGCTGCAGCTGAGTTGCCATGAAACTAAAACAAAAAATCAAATTCAGCCAATCAGTTTAACTTATGCCCCAAGATACCAAAATCCAATTAAATGTGAATTTAGTATTTTGAAAAATATAAAAACCAAAGCAACGATCCAATGTTTTGTAGTATAAAACCGGACATTTTGAACATTTAGAGGGAGAACTGCCAAGGACATCCACATATCGCGCCTGCGAGCTTACGAGCTCTCTGAAAGGTACCAGTCTATAAGAAGTTTGTGCAGTTGAACATCAAAACTGAGCTGGGGAAAATCTACAAAGGAGAATAGACAAAGCTGACTGTGTTTTGAAACATGATTTTTTTCTTCTTTGGAGATTCTATTCTGGACCTTTTTTTACTGGACTAGTACTGTCGAGTTGGGGGGGGGGGGCGGGTAAAAGATCAGTTGAAGAGAAAGGAATTGTGAATAGTTGTTGGTTTTAATATTCTCTGTTGGACTTAAAGAATAAAGTTGTTAATTTTTACTTCAAATAGTGATCTTTGGAATAGTTCTTTGCCTCTCGAATTTTAATAGACTATGGTGCAAGGTGCGCTTCTGTGTTTCGAGGTTAACCCTGTGTCGTAACAATGGTCTTTTTCCTGCACTGTAATTTTTTTTGAAACAATAATCAGATATGAGCATCGCTGGCTGGACCAGCATTCAATGCCCATCTTTAGTTGTCCTTTAGAAGTTGGTAGCGAGCTGCCTACTTAAACTGCTGCAGTTCATTTGATTCAGATAGACATAAAATGCTGTTAGAGAGGGAGTGACTGGAGTTTGATCCAATGACACCGAAGGAACAGCATGTGCTTCCAAATCAGGATAATGCCGTGGCCTGGAGGTAAGCTGGAGGTGGTGATCCCATGTATCTGTAGCCGCCTTCTTCCAGGTGTAAGTAGATGTGGGTTTGGAAGATGAGGTGCAAGAAGCCAGTGAATTGTTGCAGTGCATTTTACAGCTGGCACACACTGCTGCGACTGTGGATGTGGTGCGTACAAAGCACAAGTCTTCAGTATTATTATCGGAATACAGTCATGGTCCATAGCCTTTGCATTATCCAGCACTTCCAACTGTTTCTTCATGTCAATAAATCAATGAATTTTAAAAATAATTTTCTTGACCTATATAAACAGAGTTGCGCAGACAAAGAAAAAAATCCATTCTGAAGGGTCATTCTAAAGAAATGTTCACTCTGCTTTCTCTCCTCAGATGCTGCTAGATCTGCTGTGTTTCTCTACAAATGCCCATTTTTGTTTAAAATAAAACAGATTTGTCCATTGGTTCTTCACTGACCGCTGGCAGCAGCACCATTACTAACATGCCGCTAGAACCAAAAATAGAAGCAGCCAATGTTTTTTTACATGAATAACCAAACTGCACTACCTCAGGATCACATTTGAGTGCAGTTATCTATTTAATTTCGTCATCAACTAGGGAGATACTGCAGTAAAACATATATAAAGAGAGAGAGAAGGAAAGTCAATCAATGGCAAAGAGAACCTTTCTCACTAACTGAAAATACATTTTAATTGACTTCAGAGTGTAGATTTTCCAATCAGTGTTATTTTAATACAGGCAGGAACCCATTTAAAATAAATGCTCTGCTCTACAAAGCATGTACATGGAATTCTGCCAGCAATAAAATAATGTTGATCGGAAAATCTAGGTTCAGAAGTCACATTGCAAAGAAGTATTAAAAAGGGCATTCTAACCTCAAATTATAGATCTACATGTGAACAGTCTGCTCCTAACCGATTTAGCAATTCAAACCAATCAGACCTCTCAGTGTTAGAGGGTCAAGCTCACAGTACACAACGCTGCAATTCAGCAGGAAAGGATATATTTTACATTAGACTGCTTTTGTGTCCCATAAACCAATTCATCTCACCCCAACATTATACATAAGGTTTCAATGCTGGCACTCAAAGATTATGGTGGCAGTATCAGTTTACAAAAGTAATCACAAAGGCTCATATATAATCATATACCAATGGAGGTAATGGACCAGTTGTCTCTATGTTTGTTCTTTAGGAGTACCAACAAATTAATTCCACTCCTCTGTTCTGTCCCTACTGCCCTATAAATATTTGCCCTTCAGATATTGATCTGAATCTGTTCTGAACACTGCTGCTATTTAAGTAAAAAAATTCCTATAGAATTGTTTTCAACTTTTTCAAGTACATGCGCTTTGGAAAAAAAGTCACAATTACTTGGCATCTCTAATATTATCGTAATATGTTCAATAAAATCCGAAGTTTTAAATGAAAGGATGTCTTTACTCCACCAAAATATCTATATATTAGTGAACACATGCCACTATTGCCTCAGACGGCATATAACATCTCATAAGATTATTAATATTTTAAAATTAACCCTGGAGCAATCGACACATTCTTAAAAACACAAAAATCCACACCACAATTATTCTTGAAACCTTAATACTTCAGTGCAGTTCCACAAGGTAAATTTACTAGACCTAGATCTTTCTGTATGACGGATGGATCACATTCCATAATTCCTACTCGAGCCAATTCAATGAGCTAATTCCAGTTATGTTGAAAGTTACTGATAAGTCTATTTTTGGAAGTTAATACATACCAGGTGAATACCTAATAAAAGCAAAATACCATGGGTGAGAAATCTGAAATAAAATAGAAGAATGCTGGAGAAATGCCTGCCTGGCAGCATCAGTGGAGGGAGAAACAGAGTTAATATTTTGAGTCAGATATGTCTTTTCCTCTGAAGATTATTGTGAGTGTTGCATTTGAAAATTGCACCTGATGAGACCGTTCAACTGTGAGCCCTTTATGTCAATACAGAGATAATTACCAAGTCGATTAGTCTGGGTTGAACTCTGATCTACTTTCCACAGGTCCACAGAATCATCGCACCAAAATGATATCAATTTCAAGAAATTTAGTTCTGATGAAGGATGACTGAGCCTGAAACATTACCTCTGATTTCTCTCTGTAAATACTGCCAGACCTGCTGAGTTTTACCAGCAATTTCTGTTTTTGTTTCAATAACTTTAAACGTTTTCAAAAGAACATTTTAAAAATGTAAAACACTGGTCATATCATCAATATTAATTAATACAAAAATAACCTTGCGCCTTTTACCAGTCAACAAATTGCTAAAATCTGCCCCATATTTTTATTCAAATGCTATACTTCTTGAGCTGATAAAATACACACTTTCACATGGACTGAGGAAAGTAATTGCAAAATAACATGATCTGAATAACATTACAAACAAATTATTGCAAAAGGATTAATTTCAAGTTACCATCATTTACCAAATGCAAAAAACAGCCTTGTTCCTGAACACGGCATCCTCTATTAAACCAAGCTAATAAAGGTGAAAGGAACAGTCGTATATAGTAAGTTAGTCATTCAAAAAATGAGCAATCACCACACTCGGTAGATAAAACCCCTGCATTGAGAAGATCGGGACCACATAAATAATTCACAGTTACATGATCCATTCCATTAATGCCCTATTCCATACTGATAACACAATATCATCACCAAGTAATTCCAGTGGCATTCAGATGTAATTTTTAAGACTTCTATCTCTTTCAATCATTTTCCAGCAAAATCAATAAGCTTTAAATGTTAAAATAGGATTTTTATCACTGTAAGAATGAATTACACATTCTAAACTCTATTAATCCTTAGAGTACGGGGTGTCCCTCAAAGACTTAAATATCGATGTAAAGATTTAATCAAATACCATCGGAGAAACATATTCTTCAATCTACTATCATATGATGGATCACTAGATAAAGGTTGCAGTACAGTCATTAATACTCTTGTAAATTACTAAGAAGAACATAAAGTATTTCATAACATTCAATAGCTGAGAGCCATTCAAAATGACCATTAAAAAAGGCACCAAAATTTACATTTACGATGTAGTTGATTTTAAAATTGCAGTAGTTTCATTAAATAAATTCCCCTGAATGGACAGGAATCTCAATTTATTTTAAAACTCTAATTTACTTGTTTATAAGTAGGAAATATTCTTGCTTGGTGTAAGCATTTATGCTTTGAAAAATCTATTACATACTTCAAATAAAACATTCCAAACTATTTCTTTCCAGGAGCTTAAACCAAGAGCTTCAACCATTCTCGACATCAATTAACCACTGCTTCCTGATTTTTAAAATAAATCAAAACTACAATTGTTTGCTGATCTATAAATTAAAAAAAAGTGTTGAGTGCTGTATTGGCTTATTCTATTATTATTTAATGTATCAAATAAAAGCAGTAGATTTAATCACTGGGAAATATAGCTAATCTTATGGATGAAACTGAAGGACTGTTCGTGAAACAGTTGGACAGTTCACAAGAAGTAGACCAGTAACTCATTTATGGAGATAAAGGTTACTTACAATTTTATCAACCTCTCCACTAATTTCAATATTTAGCTGTCATCCAGTTGTGCCCACGCAATCACCTGCAAACGTTTCTCCTCCAGCTCCACATTAATTTGCATCACACAATGATCCTTCATCCTATTTCTTATCTACACTCTGCCTGTTGACTACATGATCTGAAACACAGTATCAGTTTCCATATATAGACTTACATTACCCAGCCTGATCTCACCACCACCTCTTTTGATCCTTCCCCTTGTGAAGTTGATTGTTTATATCCAGGACAGGATAAACACACAATTTATTCCAACTAAATATTGGAAGGACTAAAAACATTGTCACCTCACCCATCTTTGTAGCAAGTGTATCAGGCTGAACCAAACTGCTAACACCCCTAGTATCAATTTGATCTAAAGACTGCTTCTAACCAATTAATTGTCTTGCCTGCTCTTATATGTATAATCTCTTCTTGTCCAGATAGAGCAAAACCACTCAGTTTCAGCTCCTCTGGAATTTGCTTGTAAATTTGTTCCTCTTGAACTTTCCCGAGCTACCTTGAACTAGCTGGTGTTCTATAAAATATGTAAAAGTTTAATGGTATCTCTATTGTTTTTTGGCTGAAATCAGACAAATTATTTTCTTGATCTCTCTGGGACATAGTCTCACTGAAGCATTGTAAGCATTCCTAAAACATTTCCACCATATTTCTTACTTTCCTTAATACCTTATGCCATGGCTTATTGTTACTCCTGCCAGGAGGTCTGATATCATGGTATACCTCACTTGTCTGTCTTGCACCATTCACACACATCCACTTTAGCCCATTTGCAATAACTCCGACAGCTGTTATCCAATTATGCCTCGGTTGACTTCTCTTTCTGCTACCCTACACTTGCCTTCTAGAACAGCTCTCTGGAGCTTTTCAACACTGAATATTTAATTCCCGGTATTGCCCCTTCTGACCCTGTTTCAATTACATTCTAATTTGGGAAGTTCTGTCAATCATTGGAACTACAACAATAGCAATTTAAAAGGAACTAAATAAAGGTGGATACAGAAAAAATAAAAGCTGTGCGTGACTGTAAAATACACAGCTGGCAGAAGGGTAGCCTTATGAATGTGTGTTTCGGTTATGTCAGTAACTGCAAAGTTATTTTTGTTATTAGTTTGATGTATTAGTTATCAGTTAATTAATGTTTGAACTATATGGATTTTAATTTACTTGCTAAACTAGGGATCTTAAAAGTGAAATTTATCCAATTTATTGCTGCTGGTCATTTGGGAAACTTGTCTGTCTTTAAAAAAAAATCAGTCACTTTAGGGATCATAACAGTTGCTAAGGGGTTGTCAAAGAATGGGTGAAGGGACATCAACTTGAGACTGATAAAATTTGGGAGTCAATAATTAAACATTTTTCAAAAATTAGAAGTGAAAATTAAAGCAGCTGAGAATGATGTGGAAAAACTACAACCGGAGAGAAATATTCCACAAGACGCTGTATTTAAAAGTCAACTGGATTATAAATAGAAAACATCTGGTCCTGACAGGTCACCACACCTTATATTTAGTTAGTGTGTTTAATATCACCAAGCATTCTAAAGTGGGACATGAACTTCAATGCGGTGCAGTGCGGGGGGTGGGGAAGATAGAACAAAATCACAAATCATTATTTTCATAAAAACATCTCTGAAAATGGAAACTGCAGAAGTCAAGTGGATGGCAAACACTGCTCCTCTACTTAATGAATGAGGGAAAGAATAAAAGAAAATTGCAAGCCAATTAATCACTTGTGTGTAGTCTTCTGGGGCTGAGATTTCAGGTCTTTCCGGGGGGGCAAGGCAAACACATGGAGGGGAGGAGAATGGCCCCAAGAGCCCAGCCAATCTATAAACAATCTTAACTGATACTATTAAAGAGGTCATCAAGGTACAACTTCTAATTTTAAGAGGGTTTTAAAAGAGGAGATGGCTTTGTGGTATTATTGCTAGACTTTTAATCTACAGACCCAGATCCTGGGAACGTGGGTTCAAAACATGGCAGATGGTGGAAATTGTATACAATTAAGAAAAATCTGGAATTAAGGATCTCAAATGATCATGAATTCATTGCCGATTGTCAGAAAATTCCATCTGGTTCACGAATGTCTGATAGGGAAGGAATCTGCCATCCTTACCTGGTCTGGCCTACATGTGACTCCAGACCCACAGCAATGTGGTTGACTCTTTACTGCATTCTAGGCAATTACATATGGACAATAAAATGTTGCCGAGCTAGTGACACCCTCATCCAGTAAATGAATAAATACATAAAAAATCATGCTCTATCTGGGTCAGACCAAGTGAAAGGAGGCAGATACATAGTGCAAGGTTAGCTATTGCTGTCATGTGGAATTAAATGTATCTCCCACAAATAAATGGTACAGACGGAACGTAGCCATCATTACACAAGCACTGTCAATTCAGCACAGGTTGCAGGGAGAGTGGGTACTAAGTGATCAGGCAATGTGGGGGTCACCACTTTCCATGCATCACAGAAATATGGCAGAAGAGCAAGCACAAGTGCTGGTAGGTGGTGGAGGTAGGGTTGGGAGGTGGAGCAAGGCTGAAGACAACATAAGCAATTCAGGGCACAGCTCTCAAAGTTTAGGTTCAATGGCAATGAGAAGCAACAGCCTCTACAGGAAGCTCTGAGATCAGCTACTCCGGTGGGCAGAGGAGAGGGCCAAACTGCTTTTCTCATTGCCAAATCCAGCTACTGTTGAATTTTCAAGATATCAGGGCCAATAACAGTATCTCTCTGAAGTCTCAATTTCTGTCAAATATCCATGGAAGGAAACTCCTGACTCTAAACTCCAAATTTCAAAAATAAAAAGTACTTTGAAAACTGCTTTTTAAAAATATCACAGTATACTAAAGTAAATATCATACAGTGAAGAATATATTTTCAGAAGACATTTGATAAGATACAACATAGAAAGCATGTTAGAAAAGTTAAGTACATGTTGGAGGTAAATAAACACGATGCAAGTAACGAGGAGCTTTGAAATAGATATGCCTCCAATATAACGTAAGTGCTTTTGTTTTCAATTTATATAAATTATTTGGACAAAAACACAAAGAGCAATTTTAAAGTAAATGGTAAATGAAGGAATAACAAAATAGGGGCTCTTTGGCACAGTCGTAATGTCTCTCACTCTGAGCCGAGAGGCGTGGTTCAAATTTCATATGTTCCAGGAGTATGTAATAACATTTCTGAACAGGTTAATTAGACAAAAAGGAATAAGGTAAATTGTGAAGGAAGAGTACAGAAAACTGCAAAAGACAATTAGCAAGTCAAATAGGCAAATATAGTTCATTTCTGGATGGGGTGAACAGAGGGCAATCTTGGGGTACAGAAATTACCAATAAAAAGTAGAAGTGGAGATAATCAAAAGGTCTAAAAAGGCAAATGTAATACTAGGATTTGCACCATAGATATTGAAACATAAAAAAAATTAGGTAAAACTGATTCAAAGTCCCAATTACGTAAAACTGCTTGGAGTTCTGGTGTGAGAAGATTAACACAAATCTCAGAAAGGAAACAATGGTTTATCAAAATGGCAACTGGAATCAGAGATTAAAGCTATGAAAGAAATCCCAGAAAACCGGCTTTTTCACTAGATAAAGGTGCAAAACATGCAGTTTTCAAAAACTTATGTGAAAATAGGTTATCCCCTTCTGACCACAACTTTCCTGATCCTAACAGTGTGCAAAGTGAAAGATGATTTCGACTCGTTTGCAAATTGGTAATGAACTAACAATTAATACTGGAAAATAAAGTATAAAAAGTTTTGGAGACTTTTATCATATGGAATTCTATCAGTGGCAATGAAGGTAGACACAAATCATATATATATCATACACACATGTATACATGTCGCGTCAAGCACCGAATGCAGAAGTTCTTAAAAAGTGCATCAGCATGCTTTCAAATATTGAAACATGGCAAAAGCCTCAAGTAGTATGGTAAATACTGGTAATACATAACAGTACCAACAAACAAAACTGTATTTTAAAGCTCACGAACAGAAGTTTTCTTGAAAAAATACTTGACACAAAAATTCTGACAGCTAATAAGCATCATTTTTTGCAGCACCTTAAATCGACTTCTTCACACCTGTTCATTCTCGACTCTTAACTGAAATACAAGAGACACAATGGAAGATGGAGGCCAAGTTGCAGATGAGTATCAATACTGCAGTATGAATTATAACAACAGGGTTAATTGGCAAACATGTCAAGATTGATCTTTACAAATAACTCAAATAACCACAGAATAAAGCTAGCTATTTTGTTGAACAGATGAGCATTAGTGAGGTTCATGTCCACTAAGTGTTGTGACACAGATGTTAAAAGAAACAGTCTACAAATATTCACACTCTATTAATTCAATCAGTCTATTCTTCCATCTCAACTTTAAAATTTTTATGAAGTCTGTTTTGCACAAATCAAAATATTGAATTGCTGTGGGAATAAAAAATTGCACTGATTATTACTTGTAGGCAGAACTACCTCAGCTCTGAACAACTGTTGGCCAGTATAGAGTTACTGAATTTTTCAATTAAATATAATTTAGTCCTGAAAAGTTAATATACATACGCAGAAAACAAGACAACCCGCAATGGTACATTACCTTTAACATAATAATGTGTCCCAAGGTGTTTTACAGGGGTATCATCAAACAAAATTTGACATCAAATCACAACCATGGAATATAGGGCACATGATCAGAAACACTACCAAGAAGGACATAAAATAAATTTTAGTTATTTTAGAAAAAGAAAATTTACAAAAACTGAAAAATTAATCCCACATCTGTGCATTTGGTTCAGATTTTTTCTGGTAAATGGGAGAAAGGTCTCCATGAAGGAATGTAATCATCGTTTAGTTAGAAACAGTAATAACATTTTTATTGAAAAACATGGGTCTAATTATCCATGCCTCCAATAAACACTCCTGAACACTCTTTCCATCAACAAGGATATACAGTTTCTCAAGTACGCAAAGCTTCTGTTGATTGCTTGAATATTCTGGACCAAGTCTTGAAACATCAACATTGGCATTATAAGAAAAGTCTTACCCAATACAGGTAAAGTCACCGCAGTCCCACAGGGATGCTCTCTCATGTCACCACGCCTCATGTAAAGGGAAAAGGAGAGTCCTTCATGGTAAACTCAGTTGATGCAGGAAACAAACTTGTGCCGTTGGCGTCACTCTGCTCAGCCATCCAGCCAACTGAGCTACTCAACTTCTTTTTAAGCAAGGTTCTGAATCAATTCTCGATCCAGCTTTCAGCTATTTATTTAGTATAAGACCTAAAACTTCAGAAAACAGAAGTGATGCAAGAATAGGAAGTCTAATCATGATTTTTACAATAGGTCTGAGCTGATCCAGCATGTCTAAAGTAAGTTGATGTTAGACACTGTTCTTTACATTCTATTTCTACTTCTCATCAATAACTTCCTTCTCTCCAATCTAACCTTCTGACGATGCCACTTTAAATTCAATTTCTTTGTAGTTTGAACAGCTTCAGAGCTTGGAACCTCGAGTTTACACAGCAAAACAATACATCTTGATTACCTCCATCTCTTTCAACAAGACAATGCAAAATTTGCTTTTTCTCTCTCAGGAGCTTTCATTTTTCAACTTTGACAGCCTGAAGTCGTTTTAACTTCTTTATTCCTAAAGCTGCTTTGATAAACATGATTTCCTGCCAAAAACATTTTCCACTCTGTAACTCCATTCTCTGAAGAGCACCATAACAAGTGTTACAGGTCTTCAATGCCCACGTTTCTCAAAGATATTATTTTTCCCACTGCCAAATAGGTTCTTCTGTCACCTCCCTCATAATCCTGCATAAAGACATTCTCTTTGTCACTATTTGGTGCCATTCCTTTTTGTTGCCATTTTATCTATTCCATTTTAGTTAGTGCTCTTCAGAGAGATTTCCTTGTTGTTCATTCCAAAGTATAAGAGTATAACCTATTCCATGCCTCCCACACCTACTTTAATTTCCAATATGTCAAAATCAAGGTTAAAGTATGGACCATTCTTATCCATATTGTTCTTAACTTTAAATTCCGGACCTCAAATCTGCAGAATTCCCTACACCTCTCAGCATCATGTAGCTCCTAGAGTTTTTAAAGATTTGAAAACCAAACTTGGCACACCTAATCAGAAATTCTGGGATTTACCTGTTCTTTGAATTCCTTTTAAAACTTCAGCATTTAGCTCCCCTCTTGGAAAAAAAAGTACCAACACAAATATAAGTACAGAAGGAAAATAAAGCATCCAACTCAAAAATCATATGAAACAAATAAAAAGATCTCCGCTTTATCAAAATGCCTCTGCAAATACCAAGATTAAATATTTGTTGATATAATATACAAAGAGATTATCTGTTATATTTTGGCAATGAGAGATCGAAAAGGACAGGAATCAACACAATGAATCAGTTTTGTTTGACAAAATTTGGTTACTATTTTGAAATTTCTATTCTTTCCAAACCACATCTATACAATGAAATTGTTCAAGACATGGCAAGCAATTAGAATTAACTGTCAAAATACAAGTACATGCCTCTTCTTAATATTTGAAGGTTTATGTTGGATATCTTGTCAAGATAAGTGTTATATTCACTCTTGTAAATAGAAGCTTCATATTTCTTTCAGTTCATATTATATCTTCTACTGCCAACTAGAGTTAAAATAATTGGATAAATCCTTGCTTCACCAGCATTACTGGTATGGGATGATATGCCATGGAAAAGTAAAATGTTTGATCTGACATCCCCAGTAAATGTGTAACTTCATTTGTCTAAAATTCCTCCAAAGATTCAGTTAGATGTGGGCTGTTAAGCCCTTGCGACCAAGAATGTTGAAAATTAAATAATTAAACAGCAAAAAGGACAATTATACTTACCCACACCCAAGTTGGGTACATGTGGAGGAGGAATCAGCAAGGCTCCTACTTAAGATTACTGTTGATTGCAAATCAAATTTATACATGGACAGTGACTGATGTTACGACTGGCTTAAACTACAAAGCCTCTGTGGCTTGGAATAGAAGTCATACAATTTAGAGCAGTGGAGAAAATTGGCGAGAAACAAGTCACAACTTCTGTAACTTTTGTTTAAATTCATGCATAGAATGACCAGGCCAGCATTTATTGCCCATCCCTAATTGCAGTTAAGAGTCAACCACAATGCCGTGGTTCTGGAGTCACAAGTAGGCCATGCCAGGTAAGGATGGCAGTTTCCTTCCCTAAAGGATGTTAGTGAACCAGATGGGTTTTTCCAATCATCGACAATAATCGTTTCATGGTCATCATTCAACTCTTAACTTCAGATTTTCATTGAATTCAAATTCAACCATCTGTTATGGTGTGATTCAAACCTAGGTCTCTGGATAAACGGTCCAGCAAAAATACTAGTAGGCCATCACCTCCCAAAATTAAAGCAGTAACTGAGGAAATTGCTGTTGAACCGCAATCTGCTTTAGGTCATTTCAATAAAATTCAAACCAAATCTTAATTCAGCATTCACCACACACCTGCAGGAGTAACATCCAACAATATCAGTATCTAGGACAATATCTTGCTAAATAATCTTTCAGGGACAGAAATGCAGACACAATTGCTGGCAGTATAACATTTTATACTTCTGTGTGGCACTTCTGTCATGCTCTTTAAAGCCTCTCTTTGATCACAATGTTGACAGATTAAATGAATGGACAACCTGTGAGAAATAAACTTCAGTGCAGGATCATACATTTTGGGCATTAAAAATAGGCTAGAACAAAATACTTCTGAAATCGTTAAAAAACAATACAAGTCCAAAGAAATTTGGGTCTTTAAAATGTCACAGAAGGGGACCGAAAATGTGGCTCAATATCTAAAATAAAAATGAAGGAGTAGAAGCATTCCTTTACCTGTGCAAGTCCCTTAGACAGGTAATATTTGGAGCACCATGAGCAGTTGAGTACAACACTCAATATATCATATTGCGTATGCCTTGGAGAAAACTGTGTAGATTTACTAGAGGAATGATATTTGGCCTCCCAATGACTAAAAGAGACTACAGAAATCCAGGTTTAGGTTGCTTTAAATTTAGATAGTTAAAGGTGATTTAATGCAAATTTTCAAGATACTTGGGGAAACAGAAGTAGAAGATTGAAAGAAGTGATTTCTGTCATTGGGAAGTCTAGGACTGGGAGATAAAAAATAGAACCAGGCTCTTCCAGATAGACTTTAGACAACACATTTTTATTGATAGGGGACAGCAGTTTGAAACTGCTTTCCACAAACTGCAATTCAAGCCAGACTATTGATTCATTTTAAAGCAGAGATTGATAGCACTTTTATTTTCCAAAAGATAAATGGCAAAGAATTAGGTCATGGATGAACTATAATCTCATTGAATAGTGGAATGGCTTGAGCAGCTAAACAGTCTTCTGCCATTCAAAGTTCCCTCTAAACTGCACAGCCAATGGGAAGCTCCACTCAGTGTGCCAATGTTTAGCTTCTGTTTCTGGAAGCTGCTGACATGGACAGACCTCGGCGGTCCACACAGCAGCATGAAAACTTAGAGGGAAACCTGGTCTTGTTCCGATGTTTCAAGATTTTGGTCAATTCTTCTAATGACTCCTCAGCTACATTTCTTTCTCTCCATATTGTAGTCTGACCTGAGTCTTTGCTTCAGGGTAACAACATGTCCACAGGTTTGCTTTTCTGATGCAGAGATTTTGTTAAATTGATTTAACAGTACTCCTATTAAGTGCATTGGGATGATTTGCTGCACTGAAGACAACATATCAATCAAAGTTGCTATTTTGATGGAACAGAGAGCAGTAGAGATTATATACGAAAACTGCTGGTAGTGCAAAGCAAAAATGACTGAATATCTGGTACTACCAAGAAATAAGATAGATCCAGAGGATGTTTAACTAGTTAGCAGAACAGAGCGTCTCAGAAGCAAGGAATATTTAGCAAAGAGAATTCCGACCAGGAGGCTGAATGGAAAAAGCTGGGGTGCGGATTACATCATTGACAGTACACTAATAGGGGATTCTGACCCTAAACACAAGCCCAAATTCTCCACTCCCAGTAGCTCTTCTGCACTGACACTGTTAGATTAGATTTTTAGATTACATTACAGTGTGGAAACAGGCCCTTCGGCCAAACAAGTCCATACCGACCCGCCGAAGCGAAACCCACCCATACCCCTACATTTACCCCTTACCTAACACTACGGGCAATTTAGCATGGCCAATTCACCTGGCCCTGCACATCTTTGTGACTGTGGGAGGAAACCGGAGCACCCGGAGGAAACCCACGCAGACACGGGGAGAACATGCAAACTCCACACAGTCAGTCGCCTGAGGCGGGAATTGAACCCGGGTCTCTGGCGCTGTGAGGCAGCAGTGCTAACCACTGTGCCACCGTGTTGTCGGTAGCTGTTAGTTAAGAAAACTGAATTGGTGGATAAGATCTAAATTTGTGAAACTCACTGTTTCAGAAGGCCATGAAATGTCTAATGAAAAGGTGAAGATGAGTGATACCCCTCAAGCAGACATAATTCTGCCAATGCTACATGAAATGCTTTATCATACTTAAGAGAAAGGTTACCATTATTCCTGAAATGCCTCATTTCTCAGTTCTTTTTTCAAATTAGCTTTGCACTCAATTCTGATCAAAATCTGAAGTGAAGAATAAGGAAATTAGAATGCAATGATGACCTTAATGCAAAAGAATGACTATCGCTGTACAGCTTGAGTATAATTCTCCTCCTCATTCTCACAAATATAAATTTATAAATCTAAACAATAGGCTTTAAAAGGGGAAGGCATTCAAAGTGCTTCAGCAGTCCTGAAAATGACTCCACCAAACTGCCTGCCCCCAGCTCTTTCCAAACTGAGAAGATACCTTATGTGAAAGTTCACGGAAAGTCCAATGGAACCTCCTTAAAAATCACTGTCCCGTATTTGCAACATACCACTTCCCAACTAACTTCAACTTTTCGGTTCCACAGGGTCTTGATCACAAATATTGAAAGTTTAGAAGTCAGTTGGTCACCACTTTGTGGCTGTTAAGAGACACTTCGCTGGCTAGAAAATGTCTGCCTTGAGATGATGCAAGAATTGCAAGGGATTGCGCAGGCAAAGAGATAAAGAGGTGAGGCACAAATGCAACATTTAAAAATTATAATATATTTGGGAACCTCAACTTAATGTAGAATGACAATGGGGGAAAAAATTCTGGAGGTTGGAATATACAGAAGGCAACCATCAAGGGAAGCATTGGAATGAGCCATGGAAACAGAGAAAAGCGGTAGCATAAACATTCAAGGAACCTTGATTAGACTGGGATCAGTTCGAGGCCTCATATTACCAAAACAATTAGTGGTATTGGAGAAAGTACAAAAAAGATTCACAAGGGTAGAATAAAAACCAAGAGGTTACAATTATCAGGAAAGACAAAAGGCTGCAAAGCTCTTTTCTGTTAAAGATAGTGCAAGCAGAAAGGAGACCTGATGGAGCTCTTACAACATCAAAGGGTTGGATAGGTTTCTATTGCAATCAGTGATAAACTATGGACAATAAGTACAAGATTGTCTTCAGTAAAGAATTCAGAAGAAACTGCTGCAGTTAAGAATGTAGATTTCACAAAATGTGGTTGTTGAAGCAAATGTCTTTAATGGAAACCTACATAAACATAAGGGAGAAAGAAATAGGATACATTGACAGGGTGAGATGATAAAGCAGGAGAAAGCTTTTGTAGCATACAAGCACCAAATACCTGTTAGGCCAAATAGATTAATGTATCACAAATAAATTATGAGCAGAATTTTTCCAGCTCCTGAACAGTGTGAGAAATGCCAAGTCACTTGGGATAATGTGGTAAGATGAGAAAAATGAAATTCATGAACTCGAGGAAAATATCCAATTTTCCACATAAGAATTTAACAGCTGGATGAGATTTCTGCTCTTGAGAGATAAGGGACCTATTTGCATGCATTAACATCTCATTATTATGTAATCTCACTTTATTTATGTACAAAAGTTGCTGTTGTCCCAGGGTGACCCAGAACCTTCCATCTTGAGCTTACAGATATCTTCTCCAAGCCCCCATCTTGATCATCATTCCACAGTACCTCTGAGCATGCTGCTTGAGCAGTGACTGCCTACATTCTTTATCTATGGAGGCTGGCATAAGACACCAGAGTCACCATATCATCTCCAACTCACTTATAATACAGCACTTCAGAGCTCATGGACACATTTCGTGGTAATGCTGCTGCCAGACCACTTTGCAATTAGTGACAACCAGCTGTCATGTACAGTGGAACAAGGGGCTTTTCAGTAAGTACTTTCGCTACTGGTGGATAAGCTAGCACTGAGTCTTGAAGTCAGAATACCTTGGAAGGACTGGAAGCTCGGCAAAGATGAAGGGCCGAATCTGTTAGCTAATGACAGTCCTAACATACAAAAAAAAGTATAACCCAAGCTCAGGAAACCAGAATGTGGAAATGGCTTGGGCAGAGGTAAGAGATTTTAATAGCAAAAGTCGTGGGAGTAGTGTACAGATCCCTTAACAGTTATCACAGAGTACAGTGGGATATAAATGAAGAAATAATTGGGATTTATCACAAAGTTTCTGTGATAATCACAGGGGATTTTAATCTACACAAACTGGAAAACTAAGATGTGCAGAGATAGTTGGTTGGGATAAGGTCTTCATAAACTGTTCTGAGGACAGTTGCTTCTAACAGTATGCCCTGGAAGCCCAAAAGCAGGCTATGTTAGAGCTGGTATTATGCAACAAGATAAATTCATGATCTCTTATGAAGGTACCCCCAGATAGCAGCAACCATAACATAACATCTTTGAATTTGAGATTTAGTTTGAGAGAGAAAAGAGTGGGTCTGAAAGTGCATTTTTGAAATTTAAATAAGAGCAATTATGAGGATATGGAAGTAGAGCGGGCTAAAGCAAATTGGCACATTAGATTAAGTTAGGTTAACAGAGATACAGTGGTAGACATTTAAGGTTATATTTCAGAATAGAACTTTCCAACCAGTAAGAAAAATTCCAAAGGACAGACCCACCATCTGTAGTTAACTAGAAATGTTAAAGATAGCGTCCAACTCAAAGGAAAAGCATATCATCATGCAAAGACCGATGAAAGTTCAGAAGACAGACTGCTGTTTTAAATATTCTGCCCAATTAACAATGAGCAGAGTACAAGAGAAAGCAAGCCAGAAATACAAAAATAGAAACTAAAGGTTTCTATAAACACTTTAAAAAGAAATGTGTTAACAAAATGAGCATTGGTTGTTTGGAAGAAGTGAGACTGGAGTATTAACAATGGAAAAGAAGAAGATGGCAGATGAATTGAACAAATATTTTTTATCATTCTTCACTATAATAAACATTACTAATAGTAACACTAAGTAACATCCCCAAAGCACTCATAAATAAGTAAATTAAAGCGAAGGAGGAACTTATGAAAATCACAATCAGAGAAGTGGCACTATTAAATTTCTGGGAGCTACAGATGACAAGCGCCCAGGTCCTGAAGTAGTTCATCTTAGGGTTTTAAAAGAAGTGGCTCATAAGATTAATTTCAATATTCCAAAAATCTCTTATTTTGTAGGAGACAGTCCCATTACATTGGAAGCCAGCAAATGTTACTCCCTACTTCAGAAGGAAGGGAAACAGAAAGCAGGCAATTATATAGCAGTTAATCATTTGTCCCAAGGAAAATGGTAGAAGCTATTGTTGAAGTCATTACAGGTCACTTAGCAAAGTTCAAAACAATGAGGCAGAATCAACATGGTTTTGTGACAAGAAAATCGTATTTGATCAACCTGCTGGGAGTCTTTGAGAAATTAATAAGGAGAACTAAAGGATGTACTACACCTTCCAGAATGTATTTGATAAAGTGCCATTTCAAAAGATTATTGAAGAAAGTAAACATTCATGGTGTAAAAATAGCATATTGGCATGGATAGAAGACTGGTTGACTAACAGGAAGCAGCAAGTCAGCATAAATGCTTGTTTTCAAGTTGGCAAGATATAACAAGTGACATGCCACTGGGATTGATGCTGAGACCTCAACTGTCCACAATTTACAGGACAGAAGGTACGGTTGCCAAATTTATCGATGGCACAAAGATTGATATAGGTTGTTCAGCAACCTCATACGATAGAAAATCATGTTATAGAAAACCGCCACAGAAGATTGCTATAGAAAGTCACTATACCCATTCAGTAGAAAGTTGACGTTATCCAAACATTGTTCACCATTCATCAATCACATTATAACCAATTTGTGTTGATGGAACACACGCTATAACAGAACAACCTGTAAGTACTTAAGAAAGATGTGAACAGGATGTAATGAGGGTACAGAAAGATATAGAAAGGTTGAGTAATTGGCCAGAAACTGGCAAATAGAGTATATCAAGGGAAAATGTGAAATTGTTCATTTTGGCGGAAAAATAAAGAAATATCTTATCTGAACAGTGAAAGATTGCAGAGATCTGAAGTGAAGAACCTGGGTGCATGCATCATAAAAGGCTAGTACGTAGGTATAGCAAGTAATTAGCAATGTTAACAGAACACTATTTATTGTGAGAGGAAAAAGGTATATTAGTTATGCGGCAGTAGTATACTGCACCAGTGAAATCACATCTGGAATACTGTGCATTGTCATGATCTCCTTAAGGATGTAAATGCGTTGAAAGCAATTCAGAGAAGGTTCACCAAATTAATTGCTGGAATAAGAGGTATCTTATGAGGAAAGGGCTGTACAGGCTAAGTTCGTATCCACTAGGTGTTTAGAAATGTATTTGATTGGAACATGCAAGATCCCAAGAGTCTAAACCATAGACAGGACATTTCCTCTTCTGGGTGAATTTAGAACGACAGGGTAACTGATTAAAGATTAGGGAAAGAAAAGAGAGTATAGGTAAATCTTCCTCCCAGAGGATTGAGAATCTTTGGAAGTCTCTACCTGGTAGTTAAATTTTGACCAAGGTGCAAGCCAAACTTTAGCACCAGAACCTACATTTGAAATGCCAGAATCTATTATTAGGGTGTTGTAACAGCACACTTAGGAAATAAGAAAATCATTTGGCAAACAAATGTGGATTTATCAAGGAAAAATACAGTGTTTGATAGGGATTTGATTGGGTAGATATTAGAAAGATGATTCTTCTGACTGGGCACCCTAGAACTTTGGAGTAATAAGTATCAGAATAAAGGTCAGAGATGAGGGAAAATTTCTTCATTCAAATGCTTATGAAATTTTGGAATTCTTTACCCAGAGCAATGGAAGCTCTGTTGCTTAGTCTATTCAAGACAGAGATCAACAGATCATAAGAGAATCAAGAATATGGGAATAACACATGAAGGTAAAGGTGAAATAACTTCGCTATGATTCTAGAGAATAGTGGAACACACTCAAAAAGGTGAAATGGCCCCAAGTCGCCTTTTCTTTCTCAAAAAAAACATTACCTTTTTGCCTTTCGTCAACCCTTGCAAAAGGCCGACAGAAATAGCTCAATTACTTGAAGGTAGAACTGCTGCTGGGTGATTAAAAAAACACAATATACTTTTTATGCCGGAGATCAAGTGTTCAAACTGAGCAAAATGCTTCGTTGTAGCATTCTGGGCATCTTTGTTTTAAATCCCATGAGTTACACATCTGTAAAATTGTGATTCAGCATTTTACTGAAGCAAGCAGTGCCTTAAACCTCACACTTTTCAGTATTTACTTTACGAAGATTTAGTGCGCTTTCACAATACAGGCTTTAATGACAGCTTTTTTTTCTTTTAAAAATTCAGGACTTGCAAAATACTTCATATGTTTAAAAACAAAGTTAAAGAAATAGGCTCTTAGTGCGTAATGACAATAATTATGAAATACCTACCCAATGGCTTTCATTATGGGGCTTCCTGTCACTTGAAAAGGTTTGCCATACTTCTGAGAAGTTTTTGATTTCTATGCAAAGCCACGAGGTGGTGCACACTGCACCTGGGACATGATAAACAAAATAGGTCTACTTTTCCCCTCAGCAACTCCACTTCCTTCAGATAATTATGGGCTGGATAGTCAGAAGACAATTTACTCTAATGGTTATGCAAAGGTTGAGAAGATCAAAATGATGGTGAAAGTGAGAAACAGAAAACATCAACATACCTACGTAACAGAAGGAAAATTATCTCTCTAATGGTGAAAATACTGTCTCATAAATCTGATGATTACTATTTTTAAATAAAGGTTTAACAATGTGAACATGAAAATCCATCATTCTTTTGAAAGGTTTTCTTCCAGTGCTATTTGAGAATTAATTTTCAGCCAATTTTAACAGTAATTAGAAGGAAATTACAGATTTTGGGTGGGGGTGGCAAAGCAGATAGGGTGACAAACTCATTTGTTGACATAGCATTTCCCAAATAATTGCAACGTTGTTTAAATGCTGGACAAAAAATTTAAAATTAAGTTTTGAATTTTAAATACCGAAGATAATCAATTATGAAAGATTTTAAACAAATACAACTGCCGTCAATTTGTGCAAGAAATGCTAAAACATTGGATTTCATCTTGGGTTGTACAGTATGTTTAGCATAAGCACAGCCACTGCACAGCACTACACTCTTTTTCAATTAAAAGGTCCAGATGTTTATGAAGCTCCAGTAGGCACAGACACTTACTAGAAATGCTTTATCTGCATTGTAATAATCACTACAACATCAGTTCTCAGCTGCATTACCATATTCATGATTTTTCAGCCTATTATTCCACCCCACCTCCTAACATACCAGTTAATTATACAGTATACTAAACAAAGGATGTATTTTGATTGCTCCAGAGCATGTAGGTTTGATGAAGACTTATTTGTCCTGCAACAAAATATGCAAATACCTTTAAATGGAAATTAACAATTTACATATTTGAAAGGTTTCAGGTAGCAAAAACAATTGTTATAGTATCTAGATGTGGATTTAACTTAGATACTAAGAAATATAAAGTGAAAATTCCAAGAATTACTGAGAATTATAAAATAAAGATTTCACAAAATATACTTAAAAATCATGGTAGCACATTTCTTCATAATTCCATCTATTACTCACAAGGCAAACTAACAGGGATTTGTAAAATGTGTTTCATAGCTCTGCAGTGGTGATTAATTAAATAAATAGCCACTGTTTCACAAATCATTCCCTTAATTAGCCTTAAAAAGACACATCACATACTCTAGCTTTAAAACCATCTGAAACTCACAGAAGGAAGTGAACGATACCACGACAAATCTGTGCTGTTCCATACCCATCGTCACTAGGCAGACACAGTTTCCTATAATACCATGCAGCCCTGAGGCTCTCTCACAGTTTTCACAGGTGCTGTAATCAGCTGGAATTCAACTCCAGCTGCTCAGAGAAGATGTTCGATTTAATTATTCTCCGCTTTCCCAAAGGAAAACGAAAATGAAGGGAACAAAAGAGCACAAGAACACAGCCTAAAATCAAAGACAGGCTGCAAATGTCCTTGACAAAGATTTTGACAACAATTATGTCTAATATATAGAATTAGGTTGAATTACGTAAATATGAAAGGATTTTACCCTGAAACAGCGCGAGAACATTCCCAGACATTCAAATTACTTATACAATTTGAATAATTTTAATTCAAAACAGTATGTTGAAAAGCCATTGCCGTACAAGTTAACAAAATAAAATTGAATTTAACATCCCAATCTAATACAAGTTAGACACATCCCTGCACAAAAACACTTTTCTCTCCTGTGGGATTACACTACATTATTTCAATAAACTCATTCCGGGTTTATAATTTTGTTATGTTTATTTTCAAAACAGAACTCTCAAACAAACAAACTGCAATCAACTGCAAAAAGACGGGTGAAAAGTAATGACAACTGATCATGAGAAGCCAGATAAAGTACAAGGGCAGAAACTTGAGAAGTAAACAAACAGACTGAACATTCACAAATTGCTCAAATTTTCATCCTTCCATTTGTAATGACATCCGAACCCCTCGAGTCTGTTCCAGCCTCATTACATTCTCAGCCATCTGCTATTTGCTATCTTATAAACTGAGGTCCAATTTTAAGGTCTCTGATAAGCTGTAATATGGAATCCATTAGGTAACTTGTTCATTATGCGCGAATGCTCAATACATTCAGTTTTACATTTAAACACCTACAATAAACAAAAACCATTCACTACTTCATGAGTTTCAAACTTGTACTTACTGTTAACAGTATCTTAAAGTTTACTGAGTGAAGTAAAGTATTTGGATGCTAAACTGAAATGATGAGTTCAGGAGGATGAAGCCCCATACCAGCATTAATGAGGGTTTTACAATATTACGATTGAAGTTTAGAAAATTAGCATTGCACATTAAATGTTCAAGAATATCAACCACTTGCTTTGTTTCACAAATGCATATAAAAGAAGTATTTTGCAAATAAAACTATAGTTAAGGTTTTTTTTTGACAGTTTGGATATCAGTGCATTCAACAACAGCCTCTTGCATTCTCCCCAGCAGCTGGAGCACAAAAAGGCAAAAAAAAATCTTATGGGATTTCTTCTCGATAAATAGTTTAAAAGTTCCATTAATAACTGTTACTGTACTGTAGCAACAAAAGTGCCATCAGATAATAAAGTGGTTACCAAAGTGCTTTCTCTGAAAGAAATTCTGAAGAACATTTCTTTGGACAGTCCTCAATGAAGCAGAAGCACCGCAACGCATTCAATTGGTCTGCAATTACCCAAAGTACAGTTTGTATCCCTTATGAATCAACATTAATGATTAAAATTTCCTATAATTTAACAAAAGGAAATAGATAATGATATTTTAGCTACTGGATCAAACATTTACTTTGTTAACATAATTCTGACTTTTCGGTCATAGTTTCCACTGACTATTACAGCCAATTTAAAGCAGTTAAGATGTCTGCTTCTCTAAAAGTGTTTCCAACTAGCAGGTTTTGAAAGAAAACCACAATTATGTAAACTGCCAGTTTGCAGTTTCGCCTGTAACAGAGATAGCCAGAAGTGACCTTTTCGTTCACCAAAAGAATTAGTCAATGAATCCCTCTGTCATAGTTGCATCGTTCATTGGCTTCTCTGGCAGCTCCACAAGAATCATTTTTACATGGTTGTGACATCATATTGACCCAAGGCACTCAGCAGTGAGGGAACCCTGGGTAATCATATTGCTTTTTTAATATGCATATTCACTACATTCAAAACTTCAATAAAGAACGGTATTCTGACATCACCTCAAGTGGATACAATCTTCACATAAGCCATCAGAGTTGAACAGTACAAAACATAGACCCTTCAGTCCAACATCCTAAATTATCCTCAATTAATTTAGTCCTATTTATCAGCATTTGGCCGATATCCCTCTAAACACTTCTTATTAATGTACCCATCCAAATGCCTTCTAGATGTTATAATTTTACCAGACTCCACCACTTTCTCTGGCAGCTCATTCCACACAGGCACCAGCCTCTAAGTTAAAAAGTTACCTCTCAGGTCTTTTTTAAAATCTTTCCTCTCGCACCTTAAACCTATGCCCTCTGGTTTTGGACTCCCTCACCCAAGGAAAACTATCTTGACTATTCACCCTATCCATGCCCCTCATGATCTTATAAACTTCTAGGAGGCTCTGACACTCCAGAGAAAATAGCCCCAGCCTATTCAACTCCATCTGAGAGCTCAAACCCTCTAACCCTGGCAACATGCTTGTAAATCGTTTCTGAACACTTTCAAACTTCACAACATCTTTCCTGTAGCAAGAGACCAGAATTGAGTGCAGTATTCCAGAAGTGGCTTCACCAATGTTTTATTTGACCATAACATGACATCCCAACTCCTATATTCAACGCAATGACCAATAAGGGCAAGTGCACTAAATGCCGTCTTCACCACCCTGTCCACCTGTGACTCCATCTTCAAGGAACCATGAACCTACAACTCGAGGTCTCTTTGTTCAGCAACACTCCCCAGGACCGTCCCATTAAGTGTATAAGTTCTGCCCTGATTTGCCTTACCAAATTGCAACACCTCACATTTATCGAAATTAATCTCTTTCTGCCACTCCTCAGCCCATCAGATCAAGAGCCCTTTGTACTCCGAGGTAACCTTCTTCACTGTCCACTACACCATCAATTTTGGTGTCAACTGCAAACTACTAACTATACTTCACATGTCCACATCCAATCATTTATATAAATGACGATCCTTGCAGCGCACCGTCGGTCACTGGTCACCAATCTGACAAGCAACCGTCCATCTCTTACCTTGGAGCCAGTTTTCTATCTCAATGGCTGGATCCCCCTGTATTCCACATCACCTAATTTTGTTTGCCAGTTAACCATGCTGTACCTTGCCAAACGCCTTACTTAAGTCCATATAGACAACATTTACTGCTCTACCTTCATCAATCCTCTTTGTCACTGCTTCAAAAAATCTTCAGTTCCTCCCTCTCACTAGATTCTATAGTCCCTAGCATTTTTTGGGACTTTGTTTACAATTCTTTGTAAAGGCAAAACCAAAATATGCATTGAATTAGTCTGCCATCGCTGTTCCCTATTGCAACGTCCCATTTGGTGAGACCACATTTAGAGTATTGACAGCAATTTTGGGCCCCTTACCTCAGGAAAAATGTATCAACCCTGGAACAGTTCCAGAGGAGGTTCATGAGAACAATCCCAAGAATGAAAGACTGAACATATGAAGAACATTTGAGTACTCTCGGATTGAGTTTAGAAGGATGGTGGGAGAATCTGAAAGGCAGCAGACCTGAGGATTGAGAGCAGTTTCACATTTCAGCAAAGGAGGGGAAAGGGATTGATTTAAGAGGAGGAAAATAGAGTACAACAGTAACCTTGCAGGGAACATATAAATTGATTATAAAAGCTTCTAAGAGTGTGTGAAGAGAAAAGTAATGAAGACCAACATCGGTTGCTTACAGTCAGAAATAGACCAGACAGAAATTAGGCCATTGTCTATCTCTATTTCAATGTACTCAATAACCTACACAGCCCTCTGTGATCATGAATTCCACAGATTCACCACTCTGGTTGAAGAAGTTTCTCCTTATAAAGGAGTAAAGGGGAGACTCCCTTTACTCTAAGGCTGTGTCCTGGGGTCCTCGCCTCTCCTGGCAAAGGAAACATCTTTCCAACGTCCACTCTGTTGAGGCCATTTAGTATTTGATCTATAGGGAGAGGTTGAATGGGCTAGGGATGTTTTCCCTGGAGCGTCGGAGGCTGTGGGGTGACATTGTACTAAAGTATTTTAACTACTATTTCATTTACCAATCTAAGTATTTAGTATTTAAAAGTATAAATGTTTAATTTCTGCTAAGGAAAGCTCAACTGTACCCATTTCCACTTAACTACATTAAATTATTTAAATTTGTGATCTTCAGGAATATAATCACAACTTAAGTGAAGATTTCCGACATGAGGAAGATTCTTGCTTCAAGTTGGTATGCAGGCTGGACTGCTACAATCTGCATCAGTTCCTAAAAGGACATGGGCAGCAAGTACCTGCTAACTCCACCAACCAAATGCTTTCCTCCAAGTTACACACCACCTCAACTTGTAGTTCTATCACTGTTAGGAGGAGCACATACATTATGCAGCCTGCAGCAATTGAAGAAGGTTGCACCTTCTCAAGGACAATACTGCAGAATGCCATGTCAGTTACATATATATTCCATGATTAAATTACATTATCAACATAACAACCATTAGCCTTCACCCATTTCTGCTCATGAAGGGTCGTTTTAAACTACAGAGCTTCCCAGATCACATGTACAGAATGTACAGAATGAGCTGTGGCACACTCAACAAAGACAGATGCACAAAAATAGCCTGGTTCCCAATAGAGAGTCGAGTGTGTGGTGCTGGAAAAACACAGCAGGTCAGGCAGCCCTGATGAAGGGCTTATGCCAGAAACGTTGATTCTCCTGCTCCCTGGGTGCTGCCTGACCTGCTCTGTTTTTCCAGCAGCACATTTTCGACTCTATATTGGGTCAGAGTACAGGAGTTGGGAGGTCATGTTGCGGCTGTACAGGACATTGGTTAGGCCACTGTTGGAATATTGCATGCAACTCTGGTCTCCTTCCTATCAAAAAAGATGTTGTGAAACTTGAAAGGGTTCAGAAAAGATTTACAAGGATGCTGCCAGGATTGGAAGATTTGATCTATAGGGAGAGGTTGAATGGGCTAGGGTTGTTTTCCCTGGAGCGTCGGAGGCTGTGGGGTGACTTTATAGAGGCTTATAAAATCACAAGGGGCATGGATAGGATCAATAGACAAAGTCTTTTCCCTGGGGTGGGTGAGTCCAGAACTAAAGGATATACGTGTAGGATGAGAGGGGAAATACATAAAAGAGACCTAAGGGGCAACATATTCACACAGGTGGTACATGTATGGAATGAGTTGCCAGAGGAAATGGTGGAGGCTGGTACAATTGCAACATTTAAAAGGCATCTGGATGAGTATATGAATTGGGAGAGTTTGGAGGAATATGGGCCAGGTGCTTGCCAGTGGGACTAGATTGGATTGGGATACCTGGTTGGCATGGATGAGTTGGACCGAAGAGTCTGTTTCCATGCCGTACATCTCTATGACTGATCTTCATTATCTGCAGTACTCACTTTCTCCTGGTTCCCAATGCAGTGGAACGTACTGCAGGAGATCTATAATCAGCAGAAGCATCAGTAAAGAGGAAGAGCATAGAAGAGAAGTAACATCTATGTATCATTTACCTGTACTATTAAGTGATGATGTGACTAAAGAGATGCTGGGGCTTTGGAAGGATTACAAGAGCCACTCTAGTCTTTCAGGCAAATAGGTGGAAAACCTGAATCAGTTTGAAATGACCGTGCAAGCTGTGAATTCAGTTAGCACCATGGGAAATATGCTCACACGGGAAGCAGTGAAACTTGTCACTGGATGATTTATCAAAACTAATCAGATTAAAATCAACAGTGTTGTCAATGATGCAATCTATAAGTTGACAAAATTGGTCGCTGATTCAGTTTAGACAAAAGTTTTTTTTTTAAAAAGAAAAGATCAACTAAATAACTGACATTACTAATTTTCATCTCTAATAATAAGGCTACCAAAGAGTTTAGTAAAATCATGAACAAAACATTTGTAAAACAGGGTATTTTATAATGTGGTTCATAATTTCTTGCACAGAAGTGCTGTAAAAACATATATATCAAGGTGTCCATTCAGAAATGTCATTTGATCTAGTTGACACACTATTCAGAAGCCTGAGCATTAACTTGCTATCAGCAACAAAATTCAGATACAACATCTACACAACATCTATGTGAAGGTCGCATTTAATTTCGGCACAACGTTGCCAGAGTTTAAAGTAGGCAATTTAGAATAGTAATAATCAACAAGATGTGTTAATATTGATTTTAACAGGACGAAATTCACTTTTAATATTTTACTACAATCAATCTAGCGTCATGAACGCTTAAGAAAAATAGCACTGAGTTTTAGTCAGTGTTCAAATATATGGATTGTCAAGCTTCTGCAAAATAAAAATGTAACCATGGCGCAATAGAAACAGAAAGCGAAAAAAAATTAAAGGCTAAGAAATCTTGGCTGACAGAAGATCTCAACCTTTAACATTAACTTTACATCTTGGATGCTGTAAAAACACTAAAAACATAAGATGTTTATTATCAACCATTTCCATTCAAGCCACTTAATTATATCTTTTGGGTTTTAAAAAAAATGTGGCAATGGTATTCTGTAATAATCAGGTGAATGCATTCTCAGATTAATATTCTGGAATCCAATGTGTTAATTTGATGCAAGTTTTTGCTGACAATATGTGATTAATGTGTTCCAATGCGAGCTGAGCTTCTGCCTCTGACAGTTTCAAATGCTAGGTTTCTTTATCAGTATCAGTATTTGACACGCCTTTGCCTGCTGCTTTGCTAGGACCACCACTAATTTGTAATGAACTTGCTTTTCATGAAACACCATGATTTTTTTTATTCTGTCAGTGTCATTTCCTTGAAGAAAATTACAAGTTTCTATAGGTGTGATTACTGACAAGCATTTGTGGTTAAGAGGCACAGCTTTACAAAAAGGTCTGTAGTTAATAATACTCATTTAAAACAGCTCATTATTAATGGTTGACAACAAAATGAGGAGAAACTTTTTTGAACTTTCCTACAGACAGATTGAGAAATACATTTAATTTCAGCTAGGACTTCTGGGATAAAAAAACTGAACAATTTTTTTCATCTGTAGATAAGCATACAAATATTGTAGATGAAGTTTGCTTATTTAGGTTTTGAATATCGATTATAAATTCAGAATGAGAAGTTGTCCCATTCCCCTATATCCTGACTTTTTTGCAAAAGAAATAATGTTTTGCAGTTATAAAAAGGCTTATTTCATTACAAGTAATCACTCTGCAATAGAAGTTTCAAGATACAAAAGGATTTTGCATATATTCCTCATTTAAATAATAAAGCTAAATTTGTAAATCACTTCTACTTTCTTAAAAGATTCACTCACAAAACAAAGGAAGAAGTCAGTAGTTTCTTGAAACAACATTAAAGGCCATTACAGATATTAAAACTTGTTACTTTTGGTACCACTATCAAAATATGATATTACAACATTGCAGCACTTTCATTAATATGACCACAATAAAGCAGTTCTTTAATTGTTGATGTGTACTGGTATGACCAAAGCTAGACAACTACACTTGCATTCTGATCCCACAGTTTGCTCATCACAACATAAAATAAATAATCTTTTCTGGTTACAATTACTGTTTTTTCTGAAAATAAATATTTTTCAATGAAAATACAATAACCAAGTTATACACAGACAGTAATATAAAGTAGAAACGCTTATTCTTATCTAGCCCAAAGGGCGCACCGACATACACTTTGAGAAAACTTTGGGGGGACACAGCCTGACTATGAGGAAAACAAAACATTTTGCCCGATGGGTTATTCTTGATGGCAAGCGGATAATACATAGAATGTTTCTGAGTATGTTGCTTTGACATTCTGGCACATGTGGTTATGTCACTCACATATGGCACAGAGCTCCTGTTGACACAGTTTGCTCAGATAATACAACTTTGACATCTTTATTCAATAATTCACTCAAAAAAAATAGGTTTGACCTTGACAAAACAAGAGGGTTTTAATTTCAGAAATGGGAGAGCTCAACTGGGCAGCTTGTTCCTCCAACTAAACCAGATAAAAAAAAGAACCTCTCCAAACCTGTTGGTGTTAAAACTGCCATGTCAAGATCTACAGCAACGCAAGCAGTTGATACCATTCATGTGACAGGAAGCCTTGTTAAAAAAATTCCAGAGTCACCTTTAAGTTTAAAATGCACTTTAAAACAAACACTGCAGGTATTTGCATTAAACTTGAAATAAATAACTTTACTTCAACAATCATTCAGAACTCCTCCAAGCAAAATCAAATATGAACCATCTTCACAACATGTGGTAAACACACATGCCTACATATCTTCAATGCGTTCACATGACGCTTTATCAAAGATCAAGTAAGAATTAAAATTAGCAAAGGCAAGTTTTAAAACATTTCAATAGCTGTTGTATATTAGGATACAAGCAGTAAAGGTAAGTATTTAAACTTTCCTGATCATCTGCTTGAAAGAAGAATGCCAGCATTGCTGGACAGAGAATTCCAGAATGTGAAACTTAATACCATTATAAATAGGTATAGTGAATACTTAAGCATTTCTATTTTTAAAAGCCAGTAAATATTATGTAGAATGAAGAGTAAATTAAATCTTGACACATTGGTCCAACTAAGTCCTGCTCTGTAACTTGACTATGCTTGCCAGATACTGAAGTCAGTACAGTGTCTTCTTTGGAAACCACAAAACTATACAAAAGTTACAGCAAAGAAAGAGGCTATTCAGCCCAAAAAGTTAGCACTGGCTAAATAAACTAGCCCATTCTGATCCCACTTTCCAACTCCTGATTTGGAGTTTACAGTGGACACTGGAGATTACAGTGTCCATCCAGATTCCTTTCAACCCTGTCGCATGTTACTGCCTTAACCACCAAACTGGGCAATGTATTCCAGACTCATTTTAACCTTAGTAATCATATTCTCACAATTCTGTAGCTCTCACTATTGCACGTAGAAGTCTCAGAGGAGAAAAGCGACATCAACGTTCATTACACTTCACTTCCCTAAACAGTAAAGCTAAATCTTGCTTCCCAAAAATCTCTGCACAGGAAATTCATCCAATTTTCGAGTACAGAAATGCCAGAAATACTAGTATTCAGTTGCGACAAAAAGTAATTACATGTACAGGGCAGTTGGAGAAAGAGGCTTGTGAAAACTTTGTCAAGAATGTCTCACAGCAAAGGAAACAACATCCAAGAAAGCATCTTAGACTGATGACATCTCCCTAGAAGAGCTGCATCCAAAGCAGAATATATGATGGTCATGAAAATCATTGTTGGTAAATGATGACAAGCATTGTTCCAAATCATTCGGAAGGATCTGTCCAATTTGTGGTGCACCTATAAATCTAGCACATAGGGCAGGGATTGCCATATTGAACACTGCAAAATAACACAATTCTAGATGCTCATACCACAGAGATCAGGTTAAGCAACTTAAAGAGCCGAGAAAATTTCTTGGAGACTTCAAATTGTGTGTTAGACTCATACAACGAGCTCTGTACAATAAAAAAAAATCAAAAGAGACTTGTTGTGAACAACTCCATTGACAACTGACAGAAAGGAATTAAAGTATCATTCAGAAAAAACATTCTCTACAACAGCATGTGGAAAACAAAGAGGAAAAAGTGAGTTAATTAAACAAATAAATTTCCTTAAAAGGGATGAAGGTACACGCTTTGACATTCTCCTTATTTAATGATTAAGTATTCATTTGCATTTGGGCACTAAACAAATGGAAAAAAATCTAGTTATCCATCCAAGTAGCATTCTTTAAAATGTGATCTTGCTGAATGAAGTTACCTTCAAATGGATGCTCATATACTTTTAAAAAGTGTGATAACACAGAAAAAAAAACAATGTATACAGAACATATAATAATGGCCCTTTGAATATGAACATCTTCCTCTTAATCCCTTCCATCATGCCTTTGTCAATTACTGAGTTAGGTCATTCACAAGATATAAATTATATATGGCAGTTCTTCATTATGTTTCTCTTGAAGTGAGAGCAATTGCTTTTCATGGTCTATTAATCTTGCCTTAGTCTGAAAGCAAAAACTTCTACCATAGCTTATTTAAATATTTAGTGTCAAAGTTTAGAGTTCTGGCAAGCATCAACTTCTAAGTTACATGGAGAAAAAAAAACCCTGGAGTGATTTTAAAAATTTGGAAGCCACTTGGGTCTTCCAGTTGGATAAGTTAACATGGACAAAATATCCTAGCTGAATCATTTTTACTGTGTGCTCTTAAACGAAAGGGTAGTTAACAGCTTTCTGCCTCCAGTTTGTTTTTTAAATTTGGTAGGGGAGGTCAAGAGGCCCATTGTAATTTTTTTCAAACAACATCAGTACTAAATTGTACTTTGAGTTTATCAGATTATCTGTGATACAAAATAAAAAGCTGAAAAATGACTTCAGATTCATTTAGATGAATTGTGCGGCAAACTTTTAATGACCATGATTCTTGATTGAAAATGTTAAAGCAAGATTTGTATTCGAGAAGAATGAAGTATACATCACACAAGTACTAGGATGCACGAAGGGCATTTTAAGATTGGAAAACTGAACCAAGCACACATTCTCAATTTTGCTGTTTCCACCATTTGCACATTTCTTCATATAGAAGATGGCAGCAAGACTTTCCAATCTCTGAATGCTCACTGCCATTTACCTTTTAACAAGTGCTTTTGGAAGTCATTATCTATATGAAGTCAGTTAAAGCAAGAGGCACAAAGGTTACTTTAATGGTAATGATGCCTTCACAATATACTCAACTTAATTACTATTGAAAATTGTAGCTCTCTTTTAATTTAATGGTGAAGACTTAAAAAGAAAAATCTGCCACTGCAGCAAAATTGACAAAAACTTATTCACGTCCATTAGGCCCATTTGTATTATGTAGGATCGAGTGTGCTTTGCTATCAATTGTCATCGCATATTGGTGAGGCTATTTAACAGACTATTGAAATGAAGCATCTGCACAAAAATTCTATGTATTGGATTGTAACATCCGAGATGGGGTAACATATTCCAAGTTGACTGTACTCTTGTTCAACACTGCATATATTTGTATTGGATATATATTTTTGTTGTAGCAGGTAGAATATTCTAATACATTAGGCATTTTTACAAATACCAAGACAACAGAATTAACTTGCATTTAAATTGCGACTTTCACAACTTCAGAATATGCCATAGTGTGATCTTTGGAAGTGAAATCACTAATGTAATTCATCAATTTCTGCACAGCAGAGTTTCACAATCACAATGCAATTAGCTATCAGACAATTGTTTTTAGTGATGTTGGATGACAGAACAGTCAGCCAGAATGCCAGGAGAAATCTCCTGCTTTTCTTCAAATAGCACAATGGAACATTTTACATTGAAGGGGACAATTGAAACCACAGTTTAAAATTGCATCTGAAAGACAACACCTTTAGATGGAGTGTTCTATAAATGCTTTTTTGAGAAATATTTAACCAAACTGAATAGGTGCCGATCTACAAGGAGCTGTCTTTGTAGATCCCAGTGAAAACTTTTGCTCCCTTTTATTCAACAATTTCTGATTCCACTTCAGAGTCACTAATTTTTCCTCTTCTCCAACTCATGCCACAGTTATCGAATATGGGGCAGCACAACTGACATCAACACTGATATTACCATTGTAGTCACAACAGTTGCTCCTAGCAGTTAATAATGAACCTGGATCTACTTCATCTTGATTTTAAACTGCAGACTTTAACTCTCTTGGAATAAGACTTCATGTAACCACATACTGGGATACTTAAAATCCTGGAAATTTGTAATTTGAGGTTCGACTGTCAAATAAGTGGTACATTTTAAAATTTCAAAACCGAGTCATCAGGTGACTAGAATTCAAACAGACTTGCGTGACATTTATAAAGAATTTAGAAGTTTGAAGTTAATTCATTATATCCCATTTTAGTTCTCAGAATTTAATTCTTACAAAACTGGTCCTCCACAAAACAGGAAGATATCCATAACTATACTCCCTTGTTACTTGATCAATGTCATTTCATTATCCTTATTGCTTTTGAGTCAGATTGCTCCTTCTTTCAAAGCTTATATGAAACTATGTGAAAATTTAAGTGAAGGGCCTTCCTGTGCAATCGTAGCAGGTGTAACATCTGCCCATTTACTTCCTCCATCCTCACTACCCAAGGCCTCAAACACACCAGCTTTACCTGCATTTCACCCAATCTAGTATACTACACTCACTGCTCAAAATGTGTCATGAACAAAGGACAGCCTGGGTGACCACTTTGATACCTACGTTCTGTCCAAACAAAAGAATCTGTGTTCCCGAGCTATCCTCTCCATCTCTGGCTTGCTGCAGCTCTCCAGTGAAGCTCAGTGCAAGCTGGAAGAATAGCAACTTTGTTTCTACTAGGGAACTCTGCAGCCTATAGATTTCAACAATTTTAGGGGTTGAGAACATGTCCTTACTCTATACCCCACACACCAAGCCTTGTCATCTCAAGGACTGCCAGCACAAACATCCATTGTCAGCCACTGATGGCCCCCATTAGCAACTACTGATCCTCCCTGGCTGACCATTTACGCATTTCTTTGTCTGGTCAACTGTTTATTTCTCTCTTTGGGTTCTATCACCCCTTATCGTTTACTCTCCTCCCACCCCATCTTCTGTATAAATATCAACCTTTTTTGTAGCTAACATCAATTCTGAAGGTCACTGGACCAGAAACGTTAACACTCATTTCTCTCCATAAATGTTGCCAGACCTGCTGAGTTTTTCCAGCAATTTGTTTTTGTTTGACTTCCAGTATCGAGAGTTTTCCAATTTTTTTTTAAATATGAAACCATGCCCACAGCAATAACTGAACTGAGTGAGCCCAATTCCAACTTTAATTCTGCCAAATAAAGTTAAATTCCTTTTAACTTCATCAAGTCAAAACTGGATTTCAATACAGTCAAGCAAGTGAAAGGATGCTATCTTAACCTGCTGTACAAACTATCAGAAAAATACAGGTTTTAACAGAACAATACATAATTTGGTTTCAATCATTTTTCACCAGTAATCCATCATGCAAACACAATTTAGATAATAATGACAGCCACTTGAAGAGTTAAGAAACAAGTTTTCTTAACATAAAAAGTTCCAAAAAATTATTTTATCTCCACTACTGCTACTTTGAAGAATCCAATTAACTCCTCACCCACATAAACACTGTCAATTATTGAAATCAGTTCTGAATCAGCTTTTAGAAATGATTCTGAATACATATCAATTAAAATTCACAGGCTCCAATGAGTTTTGCTGTGTCCGAGGGATATGCTAAAGCACCAAAAAAATGCATTATTTTCTCCACAGTAGTCTACAGTGATGTATAGTGAAACACAATGGCATCTACACATGTATAATATGGATAACATAAAATTCCCATGTAGCATTTTTCCTGAAAATAAAGTCACTTCTCAATTACATTATAGTTTCAATTCAAGGTAAAGGCACATTCAATATGGTTCTCTCAAATTTTACAATTTTATTTTTAAGTACTAAAAGGTCCAAAAGCTTAATTTTTCAGTTCTAATAAATAATTAAAATCTGAGGTTTAAACTGACATTTTGCTAAAACAGGCTAGTAGTTTAATTTAAAACGCGTGCAGTAAAGCTCAAAGAAACAGCATTGATCAGCCATAAAATTGCAGCAGTAATAGGAGTAAAAACAATTATTAGTCGAAAGCTCTGTGGCGATTTGAAAAATTGTGGTAACAGTACTTCTATTTAGTAGAAATGTATATAAAGCATTGAAAGCTGTCAGCACATATTGTATGGCAAAATACAGTGAAGTGTCTAATGTGCATAACATTTAAAATGTCAAAGCATTTCATTAACACAGAAGATAATGATAGCGGTAATAAATTAGACAAAGTCTGAATCGAGCTATGAAAGAGTGAGCTAGTTATTTAGTGCAAAATCTTTAGGATATTTGTGTTTAAAGCAGAAGTAACTTTCCTAGCATAAAGCTATTATACACCAGATGAAGACAAGCTAGTGAAATTTTATCTCTGCAACGGCTATTCATAAATCTTGTATCTAATTTAATTCAATCTAGTAGTTGCATCTGACTTGCTGCACCACAATTTGATTACTGCAACCATACTTTTTAACCGCTGTCAGGAAAGACAGTACCTTATGTAAACATCTGCTACAACACATGCCGGCTTTCTAAAGCACTGGTGTTAAATCAAGCTACAAAGATGAATCTTTATTCTCTATACGAGAATGGATTTTCAATGAGATAACCAAGAGTTGCCTCACTATAGCAGAGATAAACTAGAAACATAAGCAACATGCAAAAAAAACATCAAAATCTTCCTATAGACGGGACATAGAGTGAAAACAGACCTTAAAGGTCATTCAAAAAAAAACAAATCAAGACACAAAACACGTGTCAAAATATTCAGAATTGCTCATTATTAAACAGGAATATTAACATAAATGCAGTTTGAAAAACAGTTGATAATATTACAGAAGTAGCACAACACAACGTCTCTCTTAAATAATTAAGGAAATTGCAAGTCAAAAAATTGTGCATCATTCCAAATATTTAATCATGAATTTCAGTTGGTCCAGGAGAGTCCTAACTATAATCTTTGGGTAATAGATCATGAGTAGCAGCAATCTGGCCCATTAACCACAAGCAACTCAAATGCTTAAATTTCTCACTTGTTGGTTTGTCTTATTCATAACTTAGAGTCATAGAGATGTACAGCATGGAAACAGACCCTTCAGTCCAACCTATCCATGCCGACCAGATATCTCAACCCAATCTAGTCGCACCTGCCAGCAACCGGTCCATATCCCTCCAAACCCTTCCTATTCATATACCCATCCAAATGCCTCAACTTGTGTGCCTAAAAGTTTGGAAAGGGCAGATTCAAGAGTTACTTTATTAAATATGTAAATTTACAATCAAAGCACCATCTCTTCAAGATCATTGCTCAGATCATTCAGTACAGGAAGTTGGCGCATCATGTTGAGGTTGCACAGGACATAGATGAGGCCTCTTCTGGACTAAGTTATCCAGTTCCGGTCGACCTGTTATAGGAAGGATATTATTAAACTGGAGAGGGTTCAGAGACCATTTACCAGAATGCTGCTGGAAATTGACAAGGAGAGCATGGATAGGCTGAGACATCTTTTCACTGGAGAGTAGTAGGTTGAGGGGTATAGATAAGATGAATGGCAGGTGCTCTTCCCTACAGTAAGGGAAGGCTAGGGGACATATTTTTAAAATGAGAGGAGAAAGATCTAAAAAAGATACGATAGGCATTTTTTCCTTTTTAAACAGAGTAGTTTGCATATGGAATGGACTTCCAGAGAAAGTGACAGATGTGAGTACAGTTCCAACGATTAACAGGCATTTGGAGAAGTACATGAATAAAAAATGTTTGAAGGAATTTGGGCTAAGCGCAGACAGGTAGAACTAGTTTAGACTGGGGTTAAGGGGAACATGAACTGATTGGACAGAAGGGTCTGTTTCCAGGTTTAAATACAACTCACTGGAATCACAGAACACAGAACTGTAGAACACAGGTATGAGTCCCTTTGGCCCATAATGCTGTGCCGAACATAATGCTAAATTAAACTAAACCCTTCTGCCTGTCCTTGGTCCATATCCTTCCATTCCATGCACATTCATAGGCTTATCTAAAAGTCCCTTCAATGACCCTATCACATCTGCCGCCTCCACCACCACCCCTAGCAGTGTATTCCACAGTCCTACCACGGTCTACGTAAAAAACTTGCCCCTCACATCTTCTATGAATTTTTCCCTCTCACCTTAAATGCATGCCCTCTTGTACCAGACATTTCAAATCTGGGATAAAGATTCCAACTGCCAACCCTATTCATGCATGTCATAATTTTATAGACTTCTTTCAAGTGTCCCCTCAGCCTCAGCCGCTCCGCAGAAAACAAAAGTTTTTCTAGCTTCGCCTTAAAGCTCACACCCTCTAAACCATGTAGCATCCAGGTAAACCTCTTCTGCACTCTTTCCAAAGCCTTCACGTCCTTCCTGTAACGTGGCAACCAAAGTTACACACAATATAGATTACTCAAATGAGAAGGGCGAGGAGTATTTTGTTCGGATAACTGATCAGAATCAGGTAAATATCTTAAATCAAGTTAAAATGAACAGGAGGTTGAATTAATTTAATATTTAAATACTTACACCAGACAGAGACAATTCAGCTGGTGGGAAGACCACCCTTGGGTGGACACCAAGCCTCCATTTCCAACCTTTTCAGCCGGACTCTGAGGCTACCTTTTCCTCTCCTTTCATTTGATTCTTCTCCTTTGGGTCGCTCCCCTTAGCGACCACCAGTCCTGCGCTTCCTCCACTGCTGCCAGTTGGAAACTGCGGCCTCACACAAATGGTCCCAGGGCCAAGGCAACGCCATCTACCTCTGCTGTCACACAACAGTTCCACCCCCTTCTGGAAACCCATCGCAGGAGATAGACAAACATATCCTCCACTGTTAAATTCATCTCAACTAATTTATATTTTAAAACAGGAAGCAGAAAAAAAGAAAATAAATTACAGAGGCAGAGCAAGAGAGAAGTCGCTGAGTTCACTGGTGGGTAGACTGTCTTGGAAAGAGGGTTTCTGCAGGTAGTGACAGAGTCTAGTTTCAGATCTCAAACTTCAGGACCTTGAGGTCTTTTTCAGATAATCTGAAATTCAGAAATTGATGTTCGGATAACCGAGCTTGTTCTTTACTTTAAATGTGGCCTAACCAAAATCTTATAAGCTGCAACATATGCTGATTCTTGGATTTAATTCCCAATAAAGGCAGGCATACCACAGCACTTCTTCATCACTCCATCTACTTACATGACCACTTTCTGGGAGCTATGGACTCCACCCCAAGATCCCTCGAGACATCAATGCTGTTCAGGGTCCTGGCATGAAGTGTATATTCTTCCTTAACATTTGATCTCCCGAAGTGCAGCATCTTACACTTAGATGGATTAAATTCCATCCACCATTTCTCTACCCAAGTCTGGAACTGATCCAGATCCTGCTGTATCCTTCGACAGCCTTCTATAACTTTACTGATCTTTGTACAGTCTGCAAACGTACTAACCCACCCTTCTACACTTCCAAAGTCATTTATATGTATCTCAGACTGCAGAGGTCTCAGTATGGATCGCTACAGAACACCACTAGTCACGGACCTTCAAGCATAAAAACTTCCCTGCCTTTTGTGGGCAAGTCAATTCTGAATCCATACGGCCAAGGCACCATGGATCCAATGCATCTTAATCTTCTGAATGAGCCTATAATGAGGGATCTGGTCAATAGCCTTACTGAAATCCATATAGACAACATCCACTGCTTTATCCACATTGAATTTTTAAAGGAGCTGACAAAAGTGATCACTCAAGTAAAACCTGACCTGACCCACTCAAAGGCATGCTAACTGTCCCTAATTAGGCCATGATTTTCCAACTACGCATAAATCCTATCCCTAAGAATTCTCTCCAATAGCTTTCCAACCACCAACATGAGACTCACCAGTCTATGAGTCATAAACCAATACCGGCATTCAACAAGGAGATAAGGCTTCACAACATAGTGGTTTAATGGTTAGCACTGCTGTCTGACAGCACCAGGGACCCAGGTTCGATTCCTTGGGTGATTGTCTGTGTGGAGTTTGCATGTTCTCCCAGTGTCTGTGTGGGTTTCCTCTGGGTGCTCTGGTAATCAGGTTTTCTCCCACAGTCCAAAGATATGCAGGTTAGGTGGATTAGCCATGCTTAATTGCCTATAGTGTCCAAGGATATGCAGGCTAAGTAGATTAGCCATAGTAAATATGGGTTTACAGGAATAGGATAATGGGATGAGTCTCGATGGGAGGGTTAGTATGGACTCAGTGGCTGATGGGCTGCTTTGACACGAGGGATGCTATGACTCTATGAACACTGAATAAGAGAATTTGTCTAAAGAAGTAGCCTTCTCCAATTAAGTCATTTCAGGTAATTGACCAACCTACAACAAATGACTTGTGTATTTTCTGTCATCTCCATGAAGCAAAAAGACAGACAGTATATTTTCTAAGTTTTTTCCTGTATTTTTAAAACAGATTTTTTTTGCATGAAAACTTGGATCACTTCCAATCACATGGTGCAAATTGGCGACACTTTCTGGAAGGATTCCAATCAGGAATTACACAAGCACACATCTCAATCATATTCTCGAAATATCACACACTGGCACAAACAACCAGATGAGGCGTTATTTAGAACTGGCTGCGGGTAATGGAAAGCTATTGAAATTCAACATGCCTTAAGTGAGCTCAGACCAAGTCTCCTAGCCATAGAAATAGAACCTACTTTGTTAAGTCAAAAGCTGATTCGTCTGATTAGGGCGGCACGGTGGCTCAGTGGTTAGCACTGCTGCCTCAACAGCAGGGTCCCAGGTTCGATTCTGGTCTCAGGCGACTGACTGTGTGGAGTTTGCACATTCTCCCAGTGACTGCGTGGGTTTCCTCCAGGTGCTCCGGTTTCCTCCCACAGTCCAAAGAGTGCAGGTCAGGTGCATTGGCCATAGTGTTAGGTGCATTAGTGAGAGGGAAATGGGTCTGGGTGGGTTAGTCTTCAGAGGGTCAGCGTGGACTTGTTGGGCCGAAGGGCCTGTTTCCACAGTGTAAGGAATCTATTCGAATCTGATCTGATCTACCTGAGGGCCAACAGTGCACAAACCCCACAGTACAGCACTGGACTGTCAATCTTTAACTTTGTGCTGTAGTTCTGGAAAAGGACTCAAACCCAGGACTTTACATCAGCCTGCACCTTGTTACAGAGACTAAATTATGTCACAGACAGGAGAGGAGAGCGCACATGCTGTAGAGGTCCACAATGTGTTATGGAGGAGAGATTCTCTATTTTTAGTGGAGCAGAAGGCTCAGCAAACTGCAAAGGATGTTATTACATTTGAGGGGGTGCGGAAAAGATTTACAAGGATATTGCCAAGATTGGAGGGCTTGAGTTATAGGGAGAGGGAGAAGAGGGTGGAGCACTTTACCCTGGAGCTTTGGAGGCTGAGGGTGACTTTGCAGAGATTTATAAAATCATGAGGTGGATGGATAGGGTGGAAAGTCAAAGTCTTTTACCCAGGCTGGGCGAGTCCAAAGCTAAAGGGCATAGGTTTAAGACGAGAGGGGAAAGATTAAAAAGGACTCTGATGAACAACTTTTTCATGAAGAGGGTTGTGCGTGTGTGGAACAAGCTGCCAAGGAAGTGGAGGAGGTGGGTACAATTACAACATTTAAAAGGCATCAGGATGGGTGCATAAATAAAAAGGGTTGAGGGGGAAATGGGCTAAATGAGACTAGATCAGTTTAGGATATCAGGTCGGTGTGGACAAATTGACCCAAAGGGTATTTCCATGCTATGTAATTCCATAACTCTATCTCGGATCCCCATCAAATGACCAAAACTCCTAATCTTTCATAAATGTTAAAATTCTGGTAAGCAGTTAACATCAAATGAGTCTACTAAGAAGATAATCAGTGACACCACAGCAACACTCCAGGCCTGCTTAAATCTTTAAAATCAAAATTGTGGACTAAGGGCAGAAACAAACATCATCCTGCTGAGCCTTCAACTTCACAAGGAATTTATTAAATTCAGCTAACAGGATCACTCGAATCAGAGCTCTTATGAAATTCATACAAATTTAAAAAGTAACTAAGTAGAGATGGCTGGGCAGGTGATGTCAGGCAGCTGTATGATGTGAGAGCTGGCTGATCCCAGTGTGAAATGCAGTAACCCCATCAGCAATAAGTGTTAGTGGCAAGAGGAACTCCGGACCAGAATTGATGAGCTGGAATCTGAGCTTCAAACACTGCGGCACATCCGGGAGGGGGAGAGTTACCTGGACATTTTGTCTCAGGAGACCGTCACACCTGGTAGATTAAATCATCTAAATTCAGTCAGTGGTCAGGGACAGCAGGGTGTGATTGCAAGTGAGGTAGGTAGGGGGACCCTGAGTTCAGGAATGGAGGAGTCTCGGCTCTTAAGAGTCATAGAGTTGTGCAGCACGGAAACAGACCCTTCGGTCCAACCTGTCCATGCTGACTAGATATCATAACCTAATCTAATTCCATTTGCCAGCACTTGGCCCATTACCTTCTCAACCCTTCCTATTCATATATCCATCCAGACGCCTGTCAAATGCTATAATTGTACCAGACTCCACCATTTCCTCTAGCAGCTCATTCCATACTCTTACCACCCTCTGTGTGAAAAAGTTGCCCCTTAGGTCCCTTTTATATTTTTCTCCTCACCTTAAACCTATGCCCTTTAGTTTTGGACCCCCCACCCCCATCCCAAGGAAAAGACATTGGCTATTCACCTTATCCATGTCCCTCATGATTTCATAAACCTCGATAAGGTCACCCCTCAGCCTCCGAAGCTTTCCAGGGAAAACAGCCCCAAACCTATTCAGCCTCTTCCTATAACTCAAACCCTTCAACCCTGGCAACACCCTTGTCCAACAGGTCTGAGGTACTTCCTCCCCGAGTGGATAAGGAAAAGTGCTGCAATAAGCATGAGCCAGCTGACCACGGCACCATGGTGCATGAAGCCATTGAAGAGGCGGGAGCAAAATGACAAGTGGCAGTTATAGGGGATTCTATAATTAGGGGGAATAGATAGTATTCTTTGCAAGCCAGATCAGGGGTCCCGCAAGGTGTGTTACCTGTCTGGTGCCAGGGTGCCGGACATCTCTGACCGGTTTGACAAGATATTCGAGCAAGGGGGAGAGGTCCAAACAACATCAGCAAGGCCAAGAAGAAGGACCTGTCTAGGGATTACCAAGCACTAGGAACAAAATTAAGTCACAGGTCATCAAGTGTTTTAATGTCTGGAGAACTACCCCAGCCACTTGGAAACTGGCTTATATATACAAAAAAATTAGGGAAGTAAACACATGGCTAAGGGAGTGGTGTGGGAAAGACGGATTCCATTTCATGGGGCATTGTCATCAGTTTTGGAACAGGAGGGATCTGTACCGTTAGGACGGTCTCCATCTGAACTGATCTGGAACCATTGTTCTCGCGAAAAGGATAAATAGAGTGGTCACTCGGGCTTTAAAACTACTGAGTTGGAGGAAGGGAAGGGGAAAATGACAGGAAGTACAGTAGTAAATAAAATGGTAAACAGTAGTTAGCATGTGTGCAGGAGAGGGGAACTCTGGACCAGAACTGATGAGCTGGAATGTAAGCTTCAAACACTGCGACACATCCGGGACGGGGAGAGTTACCTGGACATTTTGTCTACAAGGCAGACTAGGAAAGAAGTAAAAACGATAACTCAGGACATATTATTAGAGATGTTGGAAATCATGAGGGTACGAAAACTAGCATAAGGGCACTTTACCTGAATGCTCATAGCATTCGTCACAAGGTCGACAAGTTAACAGCACATATCATCGCTAATGAATATGATGCAGTAGTTATTATGGAGACATGGTTACAGGATGGTCACGATTGGGAGTTAAATATCTAGGAGTATCAGACTATTTGCAAGGACAGACAGGAAGGTATGGCGTTTAGAGTAGCTCTGATATTCAAGGATGACATCCGGGTGGTGCTGAGAGACAATGTAGGTTCTATGGAAAATAAGGTTGAATCCATTTGGGTGGAAATTAGAAATTCTAAAGAAGAAAAGGTCACTGATAGGCTTAGTCTACAGGCCACCAAATAACAGCATCACAATGGGGCAGACAATAAACAAAGAAATAACTAATGTCTATGGCAATTATCATGGGGGATTTTAATCTACATGACGATTGGTTGAACCAGCTTAGTCACGGCAGTCTTGAGGAGGGGTTCATTGAGTGTATGCACGATCGTTTTCTTGAACAGTATTCAATGGAACCGAAGCGGGAGCAAGCTATCCTAGATCGGTTTGTGTATAATGAGACAGGAATAATTAATTGCCTCAGTTAGGGATCCTGTTGGAAAGAGCAATCATAGTATGCTTGAATTTAGAACACAGATGGACAGTGTGAAGATAAAATCCAATACCAAGGTCCAGTGCTTAAACAAGAGAGACTACAATAGGAGTAACAGTAAAATGGGCTATTACTTGACTAGTAAAAAGTTGCAGCTTACTGCTTTGCAGAAGGACATGCATGTTCTTGTGTATAAGTCACTGAAGGTTGATCTGCAAGGTGCAACAGGTAATTAGGAAGGCAAATAGAATTTGGTCCTTCATTGCTAAACAGATTGAGTTTAAAAAACAGGGAGATTATGTTGCAGCTGTATAGGGTGCTGATGAGGCCACACCTGGAGTACTGCATGCAGTTTTGGTCTCCTGACTTGAGAAAGGAGGTACTGACACTGGAGGGGGTGCAGAGGAAGCTCACGAAGTTTATTAAGGAATCGAGGAGTTGGCTTTTGAGAGACCGAGTAGACTGGGATTTTATTCATTGGAATTTAGAAGAATGAGGGGGGAATCTTATGGAAACATATAAAATTATGAAGGGAATAGATAAGATAGGCGTACAGTGGATGTTTCCACTGACAGGTGAAACTGGGACAAGGGGGCATAGCCTCAAAATCAGGGGGTACAGATTTAGGATTTAATTGAGAAGGGACTTCTTCACCCTGAGGGTTGTGAATCTTTGGAATTCCCTGCCCAGTGAAGTATTTGATACTACTTCAGTAAATGCTTTTAAAGCTCAGATAGTTTGTTTTTGAACAGTGAAGGAATTAAGGGTTATGGTGATAGGATGGGTAAATGGAGCTGAGGCCAGGAAAAGATCGGCCATGATCTTATTAAATAGCGGAGCAGGCTCGAAGGGCCAGATGGCCTACTCCTGCTCCTAGTTCTTACGAAAACATATGTCTCCAGCACTGATGTGCTATACTCAGACAAAAATCATGTGAAAAAAGGCCCATTCCTTTGATTTTCAAAAGTTATGAATAACTACAGCATTTTTCCTTTCTGGATATTTTTTAATCAACCTGTTCAGAGATGTTACTACACACCTCTGGAGCACGTGGAATTCAAATCTGAGCCTCTTGATCCAGAGAAAGACACACTACTATTGTGTCATAACGGCTCGCAACACTTTTTTATTCACATGATGGGATGCGGGCATCGCTGGCTGGACCAGCATTGCTTGTTTGTAGTCGACTTTTAAGTGGTGGTGGTGAACTGTTTTCTTGAACCACTGCAATCCATCTGCTGAGGTAGACCCACAATGTCAGGGGAGGGAATTCCAGAATACTGACCCAGTGATATTGAAAAAAAAACAGCACTGTATTTCTAATACAAGATACTGAGTGTTTGGAGGGAAACTGCAAGTTTCATCTTCAGTATCTGTGGCCATTGTCATTCCCGGTGGATAGGGACAACGCAGTGGCTCAGTGGTTAGCACTGCTGCCTCATAGCACCAGGGATTCAGGTTCAATTCTACCCTTGGGTGACGATCTGTGTGAAGTTCACACATTCTTCCGGAGTCTGCGTGGGTTTCCTCAGGTGTCCCAGTTTCCTCCAACGATCCAAACAGGTTAGGTGAACTGGCCACACTAAAATTGCCCATAGTGTCCAGTGATATGCATGTTGCCCATGGAAATTACAGGGTTCCAGGGATAGGCTGAGTGGATGCTCTTCAGAGGGTTGGTATTGACTTGATGGGCCGAATGGTCTGCTTCCATTCTGTAGGGCTTCTATCATTCGGTCGTGGGTTTGGTGAATTTCTGTAATGCTTTTTGGAGACAGCACACACGGTTACTTCTGAGTGCCAGCAGTGAAATGATTGAATGTTTGTGAATGTGTTGACAATCAAGTAGACTGCTTTGTCCTGAATGATGTCAAGTTTCTCAAGTGTAGGTGGATCTGCCCCCATTCAGGCATGAGGGACTTGTATCGCACTCTGACTTATATCTTGTCGATAGTGGGCAGGCTTTAGGGACCGAGAAGGCAAGTTATTTATAGAGTCATAGAGATGTACAGCATGGAAATAGACTCTTCGGTCCAACCCATCCATGCCGACCAGATATCCCAACCCAAATCTAGTCCCACCCTCCAACACCCAGCCATATCCCTCCAAACCTTTCCTATTCATTTACCCATCCAGATGCCTTTTAAATGTTGCAATTGTACCAGCCTCCACTACTTCCGCTGGCAGCTCATTCCATACACATACCACCCTCTGCATGAAAACGTTGCCCCTTAGGTCTCTTTTATATCTTTCTCCTCTCATCCTAAACCTATGCCCTCTAGTTCTGGACTCCCCCACCCCAGAGAAAAGACTTTGCCTATTTAACCTATCCGTGCCCCTCAATTTTGTAAACCTCTATAAGGTCACCCCTCAGCCTCCGACGCTCCAGAGAAAACAGCCCCAGCCTGTTCAGCCACTCCCGATAGCTCAATTGCTCCAACCCTGGCAACATCCTTGTAACTCTTTCCTGAACCCTTTCAAGTTTCACAACATCTTTCCGATAGGAAGACGAGAGAGCTCCCAACTCCTGTACTCAATACTCTGACCAATAAAAGAAAGCATACCAAACACTTTCTTCACTATCCTATCTACCTGCGACTCCACTTTCAAGGAGCTATGAACCTGCACTCCAATGTCTCTTTGTTCAGCAACACTCCCTAGGACCTTACCATTAAGTGTATAAGTCCTGCTAAGATTTGCTTTCCCAAAATGCAGCACCTCGCATTTATCGGAATTAAACTCCATCTGCCAACTTTTAGCCCATTTGACCAACAGGTCAAAATCCTATTGTAATCTGAGGTAACCTTCTTCGCTGTCCACGACATCTCCAATTTTGGTGTCATCTACAAACTTACTGAATTGTACCTCTTATGCTCGCATCCAAATCATTTACGTAAATTACAAAAAGTAGAGGACCCTTTGCTGCAGTATTCCTAGCCCTGATATGTTCTTGTAGCCACTGTATTCATTTGACAAGTCCAGTTCAGTTTCTGGGCAATCATAACCCTGCAGGATGGTGATACTGCGGATTCAGTGATGGTAACACCATCAAAATGTCAAGGGGCTGTGGTTAGATTGTTTCTTATTGGAGATGGCCATTCCTGGCGATTGTGAAGCATGAATGTTATACAGAAATCAAAAAAGACGTACACACGGTGACAATAATCCCCTAAGTTTGTAGGCATGAACAAACCATATTTCTTTTCTAACCCCAAAGTGTTTGCAACAGCCTAGTCCGAAAGAAAAAAAGAAAACTATTTTAATAACCTCCACTTATGATCAGAAAGTAACAACATAATTCAATGAACCTCTTCTTGTCAGTAACATTCCCTACAAACATGTAGAACTCAAAATAAAATCATTTTACTGAATAAGTCATGGGAACAAGTCTTTTTTATATCAAAATCTGACAATGTTTTTGTACATTTTAATTTTCCGTTAAGTTAGTAACAAAATGGATTGATCAAACACCAATTAAGAAAGTTAAAATGCTCCACAGAGATATGCAAAACTTTGTTACAATACTCTTGGTCAAGTTTGTATTTTCATCCTTCATTATATGCATCTGCATTTGAACCAAAACATGTTTCAAAATTTACAGAGTCTCTCTTCTCGGGCATAAAGCAAATAAGTGGTTTCTCTAATAAAACGTCAAGACGCTACAAATATTCAGCAGATCAGACAGCCTCTGTGATGGGATCAGTTCAATGAAACGTCTAATTCTAAAGAATAACCAAATTAAATCCACTTCTTCCTACTCAACAGATTCATTTTTTATCTCAAATGTCCGGCATTTGAAGTAGAGTATTTTTTGTAGATTTATTATGCCTGTCAATGACATGAAGCTGAAGAGAGTAATTTATGGTTGTGGCATTGGCAATATGAACAAGTCAGTTCTCTTACCTTCCAAAGCAAACATTAGAAGCACTGGAATAACTAGTCATCACCTCTACAGGGGTCGAGAGTCAATGCACACAACCTTGTAATTAGCATTTCTTTTTAAAATGAGCTTACAATTAGAAGCCAAAACAGGAGTCAGAAGTACCATTTCTTTCCATACAAAATGCAATTACAACAAAGGCAAGGCAGGATGAATTTTCTGCAGGACTCGCGAAAAGCGCTACGGTCTAGATTCTGCAGTCAACAACGGATTGACAGCAATCACTGCTGACTGAGAAGAAAGCTACCGCCATGAATCCAGCAATATATATGACGAGAATTTAAACTGGCACCAAGTCAAAGAAATCTCACAGCATGCAGCAGCAGTGATGTCACCAAGCAGGTAAGCAACCAAATTGAAATATTTACACATGGCAAAACCAGGGAGTTCAAAACACAAAGTCCTTCTCTTTTACTTCAAATTCTCAGATAGTGAAATAAATGTATGATTGCATTAACTTGGCATCAAAAACAAAATAAAACTTTTAAAATTAAAAGATTTTTCATCATTATGGAAACTCTAATTCCTCAAAATATGAAAGTTGGTTTTTCAGTAAACAAATCCTGTTGCACCTCATCCAACAAGTCATCACATCAAGGATTTTAATGTGCATATTTTGCAGCTTAAAGCTTTTGCAGTGTAGATTCATTTATATAACTTCTCGATCTCCATGTTATGCTGTGTACCCGAAATCAAAAGGGTGCAGTCACTGTCAGTTGATAACGAAGGTATATGTTGAGTATTTCAATCAGTACTGAAGCTGATGTATACTGCAGTTAAAAAGCGAAAAGGAATAGCCTCTAAAATCTTCTGGGAGGACACCAATTTTTTTTTCCTGTTTTTGTCAAACCAAGTAATTGTTATTGACATCATGGATTCTTAACTGAACACTTGAACTCAACTATCTTGTCTACTAACACTAACATCCTTAACAAGTCCAAACGTTCTGATTTACTAATATACAGATGAATTAGGAGCAAGAGCATGCCATATGGCCCTTTCAACCTACTATGCCATTTAAAAAGATCACAGCTGATTAGACTGTAATCTCAACTCCACATTTATACATACTCCAATAACTCTTCATCCCCTTATTAAGGATCTATCCAACTCCCCCTCAAAAATATTAAAGAGTCTCTTTACACCATTCAGAGGAAGAGTTCCGAATCATATGACCCTGAGAAAAATTATTGTTTCACCTGTCTCAAATGGGCAATCTCTTAATTTAAAACTGTAACCAAACTAGATTCTCCCGTAAGAGGAACCATTCTCTCCATACTCTCACATGATTTTGGGCTGATAAAGGCCAATAGCATTCATATCATAGGATTATCCAGCAGTGACCATCTCCAATAAGAGATAATCTCACAATCATCCCTCAAGTTTTACCTTCGCTGAGTCCCCCATTATAAACTGTTAAGATGTTGACACTGACCAGAAACTGAACTAGATCTGTCATATGAACACTATTCCTACTGTGAGCAAATCAGAGGCTAGGAATTCTGCATCAAGTAACCCCAATCTCATCAATGCATGCCCACAATCTATAAGGAATAAGGCAACAGAGTGACTGCATACTCTCAGTTTACCTAAATGGCTGCAGCTCACAAAACACTTCAAAAGGTTGACACAAACCAGAACTATGCAATCCACTTGACTGGAAAGCCATCCACTACTGTAAATATTCATTCCTTTCACCAAACAGCAGCAGTGTGTAACATCTATAAGATGCATTATAGTCACTATCCAAGCCTCCTTCAATACACCTTCTAAACCAACAAACACTAATACAAGGAGGAAAAGTGCAGTAGATGCACAGTAATAGCACCACTTGCAGGTTCCCCTCCAAGCCACACATTATCCTGACTTTGAATTGCAATGCTGCTTCTCAACTACCACAAGGTTAAATTCATGAAATTCTCTTCCCAACAGCATCTGAGTGTTCCTCCACCCGAGGAGGGAAGCAGCTCAAGGTTATTTTCTTCAAGACAATTAGGGACGGATAACGAATGCTGATTTAGGTAGCAGTATTCATATCCTATGAGCAAATAAAAACAATTCCCTCCATATTCAATGTTTCAATCAAGTTGTCTCTTATCCTTCTAAGTTCAAGTGGATACAAGCCTCGCATGTAAAACCTTTCCTCATTAGACAACCTTATTAGCCTCGCTAGTCTTCTCTGAACTGATTCCAAAGAATTTACATCTTCCCTAAATAAAGGGACCAATACTGTTGACGGTGCATCAGCTGTGGTCTCAGCAATGCCACATATAATTAATGCAGAACATCCCATTATTTTCTGTATTTAATTCCCCTTGCAATAACCATTAACATTCTGTCAGCTTTCCAGATTTTTGCTGTACCTTTCGCAATTCATGCCCAAAGACAACAAGATCGCTCGCATCCTCTCACCATGCAAGTAACAAACGTTTTTACTTTCTCTTTCCAAATTAACAAACAATTTCACATTTTTTGGCATTATACCATTTGCCAGATCCTTGCCCACTCACTTAACCCTGTAAGCTAATCTTGACTTATGTCCTTTTCTCAAATTACTTTATCTGTTTCAGAAAGTTCAGCAACTGTATCTTTGATCGTTTCATCAAGTTATTTTATATAAATAGTAAACACTCAAGGCAAAAATGTGGCTAAAAAAGAGACAACTTATCTATCAGGATCATCTTTCAATACAATAACCATGTAATCCAAACATCATGAATTAATGAGAACCCATTTTCTTTTGCTTACAGTCATAGAATCAGAGAGATGGACAGCATGGAAACAGACCCTTTGGTCCAACCTGTCCGTGCCAACAAGATATCCCAACCCAATCTAGTCCCACCCTCCAGCAACTGGCCCATATCTCTCCAAACCCTGCCTATTCATATTCCCATCCAAATGCCTTTTAAATGTTGCATTTGTCCCAGCTTCCACCACATCCTCTGGCAGCTCATTCCATACACGTACCACCGTGTGTATGAAAAAGTTGCCCCTTAGGTCTCTTTTATATCTTTCTCCTCTCACCCTAAACCTATGCCCTTTAGTTCTGGACTCCCCGACCCCAGGGAAAAGACTTTATCTATTTACCCTATCCATGCCCCTCATAATTCTGTAAACCGCAAGAAGGTCATCCCTCAGCCTCCGATGCTCCAAGGAAAACAGCCCTATCCTGTTCAGCTCAGCTCCTCCAACCCTGGCAACATCCTTGTAAATCTTTTCTGAACCCTTTCAAGTTTCACAACAACCTTCCGATAGGAAGGAGACCAGAACTGCACGCAATATTTCAACAGTGGCCTAACCAATGTCCTGTACAGCCGCAACATGACCTCCCAACTCTCCTGTACTCAATACTCTGACCAATAAACAAAAGCATACAAAACACATTCTTCACTATCTATCTACCTGCGACTCCACTTTCAAGGAGCTATGAACCTGTGCTCCAAGGTCTCTTTGATCAGCAACACTCCCTAGGACCGTACCATTACGTGTATAAGTCCTGCTAAGATTTGTTTTCCCTTACCAACCTTCCATTTATCTGAACTAAACTCCATCTGCCACTTCTCAGCCCATTGGCCCATCTGGTCAAGATCCTGTGGTAATCTGAGGTAACGCTCTTCACTGTCCACTACACCTTCAATTTTCATGTCATCTGCAAACTTACTAACTGTACCTCTTATGCTCGCATCCAAATCATTTATGTAAATGACAAAAAAGTAGAGGGCCCAGCACCGATCCTTGTGCCACTCCGCTGGTCACAGGCCTCTAGTCTGAAAAACAACACTCCACCACCACCCTCTGTCTTCAACCTTTGAGCCAGTTCTGTATCTACATGGCTAGTTCTCCCTGTATTCCATGAGATCTAACCTTGCTAATCAGTCTTCAATGAGGAACCTTATCGAATTCCTTCCTGAAGTCCATATAGATCACATCTACCACTCTGCCCTCATCAATCCTCTTTGTTACTTCCTCAAAAAACTCAATCAAGTTTGTGAGACATGATTTCCCACGCAGAAATCCATGTTGACTATCCCTAATCAGTCCTTGCCTTTCCAAATACATGTGCAACCTGTCCCCCAGGATTCCCTCCAACAACTTGCCCACCACCGACGTCAGACTCACTGGTCTATAGTTCCCTGGCTTGTCCTTACCACCCTTCTTAAACAGTGGCATCAAGTTAGCCAACCTCCAGTCTGCCAGCACCTCACCTGTCACTAGCGATGATACAAATATCTCAGCAAGAGGCCCAGTAATCACTTCTCTAGCTTCCCACAGAGTTCTCGGGTACAACTGATCAGGTCCTGGGGATTTATCCACCTTTATGCATTTCAAGACATCCAGCACTTCCTCCTCTAATTTGGACATTTTGCAAGGTGTCACCATCTATTTCCCTACATTCTATATCTTCCACATCCTTTTCCACAGTAAACACTGATACAAAATACTCATTTAGTATCTCCCCCATTTTCTGTGGCTCCACACAAAGGCCGCCTTGCTGATCTTTGAGGGGCCCTATTTTCTCCCTAGTTACTATTTTGTCCTTAATATATTTGTAAAAACGCTTTGGATCCTCCTTACCAAAGCTATGCCCCCTTTTTGCCCTCCTGATTTCCCTCTTAAGTATATTCCCACTGCCTTTACACTCTAAGGATTCACTCGATCTATCCTGTCAATACCTTACATATGCTTCCTTCTTTTTCTTAACCAAACCCTCAATTTCTTTATTCAATCCAGCATTCCCTATACCTACCAGCCTTTCTTTTCACCCTAAAGTTTCCTTCTTTCTTTTTCTCTCTCTCTCCTGCACTGACCTCACCATGGGCTTCCTCTGGCTGTTCTTCTTCCTTTTAAAACTGCTGTTGTTTTGACATTTTTTTCCAAAGTTCCAAAACAATGCAACAGCATATAAAACAGTAATTGCTGCTTCTGGAATTCGAGGAAGTCACCTCCAACATCTAGAATACCTCAAAAAAAAAAAGGAGCTTTTACAGCCAGAAATTTTTCCCATCCTCCATCTTGGATTATGCAGAATCCGTGTGTATTAGATAAACAAACATTAAAATCATAAGAATTATGCCAAGAGGTAAACAGAAGATTTCAAAGAGATCATCAGAAGAAGAAATCAAAAACTTGCAGTAATGTGCAACAACAGTCAGCACCGAATCCCCTATTTGATGTGGAAGACTTAATATTCCAGAGATCGATTATTCATCGATATGCATTTCTCAAAATGGAATTTCCATGTATGGACACGTGTCATCCTTCAATGCAAACCAATGTTGATCAATTGTCCATCACATGAATTTTAAATAAAAGGGTAACTACACTGTATTGACAAGCTTCCTCATTGCAGTGAGATTTACAGAACTCTGACTGTTATTTCACATTCAACAAGTTATCCATTCTCGAATTTCTTTGTCCATAAGGATAACTGAAACATGTGTAGGATTGTCTGTACATGATTGGTCACCAGAGCTCCTAACAATCATCACACGTCACCTCAACCTGCCAGGAAATACTCCCTGCAGCCCTGACCTATTTATAAAAGCTGAGTTAAGGATTTTGAGAGGTCTACAAAATCATTTTTCAGTATCCTCAAAATATATTCTCAGATTGCTATATTGATTATTCCAAAAATCAACAAATAAAAAGCTTTTTTCAAAATGAAAGCATCCACTGATGGCATCAAAATAATTCATTCACTCCTTTCTCGTTCCAATATTCAAAGCAAAATAAAGGATTATTTTGCAGAATTACACCATCAGCCAATAATTCAGAAATGTGGTTGAGATCACTTAGATTACTAATTCAAAATTACAGATTACTTCATTTACGTGACTGCTCTGATAGCCTACTTTTAAATTAATCAGTTCGGATCACACATTGAACACATGAGAGCTATGAAATGCAGGTAAACGTAGCATTTACACTTGTTTTCCAACACCAGTCAGTTAAAATTATAAAATTTGGGAAATTTAAAAAGGTATACCATCCTATGTTGTTGAACTATAAGTAGGCATTCACACAAAGGTCGACCTGAATCCAGTGTTGACAGCCCATATGGTGATTCACATAAGAGTGTAGTGGAGCATTTGACTCTCGTGAAACATCCTTTCAAAAGCTTCAGTTCAGAAATGCCACTGGTCAGGGTTATACACACTCATGGACTCAAAGTCTACTTCAGACCAACTCTCATCTATTCCAACTGTTCCTGTCAACCTTAACCACAAATATCAACTCCTTTTCATAGACGCTGCCCCCAGATTCTACACTCCCCAATTAGAAATAGTAATCTCAGTTTTTATTCCATCAAGCACTTTCCAAATCTTGTGTTTCAATTAGATCATCCTTCATTCTTCTAAACCACAGCCTACAATTTATTCAGCCTCTCAAAGGAAAACCTGCTCATAAAAGGAATCAGCCTACTGAACCTACTAAAGCAAACATCCTTCTTAAAACGTTAAAAATCACATTCTTTAGAACACATGGAAGGCCGATCAATTTCACTATTTTTAGCATTAAATGGTCTCCAACTGACTTCATTTGCTGCTCTGAGGCAGCCCCTTCCACAGATAAGGTGTAAAAAAGGTGTTATATTGGAATGTTGACTGATGTGTGGTTTGCACACTAACAGCTCTCCTAAGCAGAAGCTTGATGCTTGCATACCAGAGATCAATTTTCCAGCAGATCTTATAAGTTTGTGAGAAGATTTGTAGCTCGGGTGCTCGTTGTTGTGGTTCTGTTCGCCGCGCTGGGAATTTGTGTTGCAGACGTTTCGTCCCCTGTCTAGGTGACATCCTCAGTGCTTGGGAGCCTCCTGTGAAGCGCTTCTGTGATCTTTCCTCCGGCATTTGTAGTGGTTTGAATCTGCCGCTTCCGGTTGTCAGTTCCAGCTGTCCGTTGCAGTGGTCAGTATATTGGGTTCAGGTCGATGTGCTTATTGATTGAATCTGTGGATGAGTGCCATGCCTCTAGGAATTCCCTGGCTGTTCTCATGGCACTCATCCACAGATTCAATCAATATGCACATCGACCTGGACCCAATATACCGATCACTGCAGTGGACAGCTGGAAGTGACAACCGGAAGCGGCAGATTCAAACCACTACAAATGCCAGAGGAAAGATCACAGAAGCGCTTCACAGGAGGCTCCCAAGCACTGAGGATGTCACCGAGACAGGGAACGAAACGTCTGCAACACAAATTCCTAGCGCGGCGAACAGAGCCACAACAGCACATCTTATAGTCCAACCAGAATAGCCAATTTCACTGAACTGCTAAATGTGTTCAGCCAATTCTGCACTGACATAATGTAGGCACACGGTTCAGCATTAATTTCAAGATCATATGTACAATGAGAAATTACATCACAACAGCAAATAGTCTGTAGTAGCCTGAACTAATCTCATGCAGCAAAATTAAAGCCATAATGTCTTTAAATACAATAATAGTAGAACAGTAGAGGCTCAACAGGACACAGAGCAAGAAAGAAAATACTAATCAAGGGGAATGGACACAAAGATTGTAAACTTGATAAACACATGTAAAACTTTCCTATTGTAACTGTGAAAGCACTAATCCGCAGTAGTGGTACCTAATCACATTTTACAAACCCCTATACCTAAATTTTTATTCAAATATTCATCAAATTCTATCTTAAATGATTAGTGTGCATCAGTAATTGTATGGATGAGATTTCAAATAAAGTTTTGTATGTTAAGTTTTCAAATCATCCCTCCCACCCCCACAATAACTACAGACACACACAAATTTATGTTTCTGGTACAGATCTTAAATCTATGACTCTGTTGCTGACTCAATTACCAGAGAAACCTTTTCAATACTTTTCAAACTATTTCTCCAGTTCCATTAGACACAATGAATGAAATAGATGATTCCAACTGCATGCACAAAAGACTAGATTTCAAGTAACTCATCAATATATCAGTCACACTTACGATTAGGAAGCAAAAAAAGGTACAGGTCACTTGTTACAGTACAGAATACTGCATTTTAGAGACCATTTCAGATACACAGTCAGACAGCACTTTTTAACATAGAAAAACTAAATTACACATTACTGCATAAATACACATTACTGCATAATATAAAACAAACAGAAAATATTATACTCAGCACATCAGACAGTTGCTGGACATTGAACATTTTCTGTATTTTTTCAGATTTCCAGAATCCATAGCATTTTGCTTATGTATCACTACTAACAAGAATAAATTATTTAAAGCCATATATAAACAAAACAGAATGAAAATCAGCCTGAGGATTTAGATCAATATAACTGTTCAAGTTCATGGCATTTGCAATATTATCTGAATCTGTCCAACTAATTGCTGCACTGTAATTCACTTGGGAAGTAAGTGTCTCCTCCAAATAGCATTTTATTAACTGTAATCAAGTCACAGTATTGGGTTACTCTGGTAGCTCTGCTTCAGAAGGCATTATATACTGGGACATCTCATTGTCTGCTGTAATAGTTTGTTATAATTTTCCTTCAACCAAAGATTTTGATTTTTATCCGATTAATACTTTTTAGTCTTAATGAGAAAAAACAAAAACATACACAATTGAAATTCTTAGTGACAAAATTTGAACGCAAGCAAGATTTTGTAAGCATATTATTGCAAAAAGCTATTAAAACTATCAACTACCAAATGTTAATTGCTACTACATTTATCTGGATTTTCACTACGGGTTGTATAATGCGAAATATTTCCCATATGTTCAAAACCAAATCTAAAAGAGCTGGTTCTATTAACACTTGCAGAAATTAAGACTAAAGCAATTAGCACTCATGGAATTATCCCCCTTCCCCCACATTCTTTCACCCTTTCTTCATAAAGTCACAAGTTAACCTGCATGAACTAGCATAATTCCTCTTCCACAGTCTGCCTGTCAAAAAGCAAGCTGTCAAATCCCTATTCTGCCACTTAATGGGAAACAGCAACCTTCTATAATTCCTGTTTGTCAAACATATTTGGTAGCAAGTATCTTTCAAATGCTGTTCTCACACTTCCACACTAGGTTATTTATGAATACACTGAGGCCCACAAATGAGACCTTCTGCAAAAAAAACTATTTACTGCCATAATTTGACTTTCTTATGAACAGAACGATAATTGCCTCATTACACTTTTCAGCGCAACTAAACCGTGTGCATCATCAAAGCATTTCATCAAAAAGCAGCTGGAGGCCGAGGCAGATACATATGTATAACTCAAGATTAAAAACTGCATAACTTGGTAAACTGCTATGGATTCTGGTATATGCATACCTCCCACATATAAATAAATTTTGATAATATGGTGGTCAATTACTGAACTATCAAGCTTCACACAATAGGAAAAATAGCAGTTAAACCAATCTAATTTAATCTTGAGCATTGCACTTCTCCTGCGACACCCTTAATTCATCACTTTAAATTGCTTCCATCATCTGTGCCAGATTGGTAACCACCAGTACTTCACCTTTGTGTGACACAGCTCAAAATTCTCTTGAGACAACCCAAACTTCAACAGGACTAATGGCAAAGTGATATCCCTGAATGTTTTGCACAACTTGTGCTCATAAGAAAAATTCATACGCTCATTTAGCTTTGCTGATTATCAACTAAAAGTAAAAATTACAAGCAAATGAAGTCTGAAATTTAAAATAAAATTCTTGTAATTCAAATATTTCACACAATCCTGAGTCAATGCTTTTGAAATTTTGAGGTCATTTTTCCTGGACACTTCATGCATTATAAAGCATCTAAGATAGCAAGGTGTTTTAAGTTGCAGTACCAGTTCAGCATAAATCACCACTTTAGTGGAAGAGTTTAGCACACATTGGAAGCAATCGTCCAGAGGATCATTAAGGGCTAACCGACAACTAAAATTAGTCTTAACATTCATTAAAAAGGCAGTGGGTCATTTTGGTGGCAAGTGTTGACCTAACACGATGAGCTGATTGTCAGCAAGAGCTGGTTTGCTCCCAATGTGAACACTTAACAGGAATGTCATTTTTCAATCATACTCACTGAGATTGAAAAAGACTCTTGAAACATAGAAGACAACTCCCTGGGACACACTGTCAATACTTCAACACTATATCAAGTTTTATTCTCATAACTCTCCTTACACCCCAGCAAAAATCAGCGAATACTGTGCTGCTCCAACTTACATTAATCATTGGTTGAGGTGAGTGGTTGGTGGGTCATTGCCAGTTTGTTAAGCGTATCCCTACGTTTGCAAAAGGAACAGAACGGGAGAATGGACAGCAGGGAGAAATGTACCCCTTCTCTTCCTGCACATCCCTCCACATCCATTCTTCCTCCATTAGGACCCCAAATGCCACAGTGGTGAACCAAACAAATCTTTCAAAGCCCTGGAGACAACTTTGCTTGTAAACTGCAGTTCCAGACAGCGTACTCTACACCTGGAGTGGCAGTCTGGGTGTAGGTTACACGTACTGTTCCAGCAAAATCTAATTAATGAGAGTGTTACAATTGCAGTTGATGGCTTCAATCATGACAATCTACAGTTAGCCTGAAAACTGCAAGTTAATCACGCATTAACATGTTTATTAACAGAGTCAGTCATTTGGTGCTGGTTTCCAAATTTTGGCCTAAGTAGTCCAAAGTTATTTTTCATAAAAAGAGAAATCTGAACATCTAAAATAGCCCTGCATCAGTGAATCTAGTTTCCACAATTTTGTTTTGACACAGGGATAGCAAGCCATACCAAATCTGTCTCATCATCATTGGATTTTCAACACAGTGAAATTAAAACATTCAATGACCCACAAAATTGCTCAATTGTTCCCACCAAGATATTACAAATAACAGATCTTAGACACCAAGTTTATAACTTAAACAAAAATTAAATTATTAATAATCTAACTTGAGCAGAACACAGATAAACTACAAAGCAACCTAATGAATATCTATGATCTCCAAGTTCAATTTTCTTTGATCATAAACTCCACTCTCACACTGATTAACTTAACCCTGAACAGTGTCTATCAAAGAACAAAATAAAAGGGACTGTAAATTGCCAGTTAAAAACCACTTCAACAATGAATACCAGACTTTCATGAAATCACATGGTTTTACAGACACAGAGGATAGAATAGGATGCTTGAATTTCAAAGTCACTCGTCAGTGCAAACAGCTTCCACAGACCTCGGAAGGCCTACTTAATTCTTACACACTGGGATTCTTTTCTCTCAAACATTAACACATCAGCAACTAGAGAATAATTAGAAAGAGCAAAACCAAAAAACAGCTCTATCTGGAAGCTTATATAAAAAAAAATCTGCCTCCTGCCCAAAAACCAGTCAGTGCCAATTCATTCTGTCCTTTTTCTTCCCCTTCCCTCCCCACACATCCACACCCCCACCCCAACATTCTCGGTAACTGGCTGGGCAACACCAATCCTCCCTTAATTGATCAATTCAACATCCAACCAGCTGCTAGTCCCTAAGCATTGCAATATTTCAATGCCAAAACATCTAGTCACCAGGGTCCAATAGCTTTGCTCCTGTTTTTTTAACAAAATACTGATCAAAGTTCAAACCAAAAATGAGAAGAAACTTTTTTTAAAAAAAGTTTATGGTCTCAACATGCATCCACCCTGTCAAGACAAAAAAAAATTCAACCATTCAAACATTCCTACGAAGTTCTTTATCACTATACAAATTTCTTGATTACACACTTAAATTTTCAACATTTTGCATCCAAGAGAAAGCATCAGCAGCTACCATTTTTTTCTGGAAATGTACAATTTTCACAATAACAAACTCCAAAGTAGCAATCTTGGAGTTTGTCTTAAATCTCTCAGTAAAAGTTAATGGATTATGACCAGTAAAAACTAGAATCTCAGTTTCTAACTGCTAATCAATGTTTAAGCCAAAAACGAAAAGAATTAGGAAAAATGCTGATTGTTTCAACACAATGGAGAACTTGCTTTTCTTATAGGTACTTCAGCCTTTTGGCATATTTTGAACTAAATTAATCAAGTATTTTCACATTTTAAATAAGTGCTAGTAATACTGGGTAAAGTTTCTAAAAAGATGCAAACAAATAATCAAGTTGATCAATTTATTGTTCATTCTGGGACTTGGGTTTTACTTGTAAGCAGTTACTACCCAATCTTAAGCAAAAAGCAAAGAAATGCAGATGCTGAATATCTGAAACAAAAAACAGAAACAGCTAGAGAAGCTCAGCAGGTCCAGCAGCATCTGTGGAGAAAAAGCAGAGTCAATGTTTCAGATCCAGTGATCTTTCTTCGGAACTGCAACCAATCTGTAGTCATCACTGGACCTGAAACGCTGACTCTGCTTTCTCTCCATAAATGCTGCCAGACTGCTGAGTTTATCCAGCTATTTGTTATTGCCCAATACAAGTTGCCCTCAAATATATTGAAGTGCTCAGTTCACCTTTGAAGATATTGCACAAATGCAGTTGCAATCAAATCCTAAAGCCTTTGGACCTGCAGTGATAAAGGACAAATTATATTTTCCCAAGACAGGATGATTCCAAATAGTTCTAGATTTCATTTCAGGTTTCTGGGAGTTGCAGTCAAATTAGACATTGCAAGTTACTGAAAGGTATCCTGTACACATTGCAGCCGCCTCAGTGAACTGGTGATGGAGGGATTGGACGGCTTTTCAATCAAGAGACCTGCTTTGTCCTGGATAACATTGAACTTCAGTGCTATTGCAGATGCATTCATCCAGTTTCCAGTAGGCGGCAGATGAAACTTTTTGAAGGATGCATGAGACACACAATGAATATGCAGCCTTTGACCAGCTTAGTAGCAAGGCCACTTATTCAGCTGTCTAAATCTAGTCAATGGTGACCCATCAGATATGGATGGTGGAGAATGCAGCAATGATAATGTCGCTAAATGTGATGTGGATATAGTGAGATTACTTCTTACTGGAGAGGGCCATTGTCTGGCTCAATTTCCATTTTTCATGCATCCACTCAAGCCTGGATACAATAAATCACCTCACTTTGTCCTGAAGATGGAGCGGAAGGAAGATTATTGATGAAGCAGCTGAAGAAAGCTGTCCCAAGCAACTCCTTTACAGATGTTCTGGAGCTTCAATTACGAACCTCCAACAATTGCTACCATCTCCTTTAGTTTTATGACTTTAACTTCTGAAAAGTTATCCCTCGGATCTGCAGTGACTTCAGTTTTATGAATACTCAGTTTCTTTCGTGGCGTTACAACATTTGGATTTTTAAAAAATAGAAATAACAAATAAAAACGTAATTTCATGATCAGCCACTTACAAAGATGTGTATATATATGGAAGGAATCTCTCAATTTCTGCACTAATCTTAAAACTGCATTAATTAGTTCACATTGGCCCAGAATTTGCAGAGGGAATTACTGTCAGCATTCAATGTCACTATTTCACTGTAATAAACACAAACTATTGGAATCCACATAGCGCAGAATAATACGGAACTTCAGAAGTTTCAAGTAATTCCACACCTCTCCACTGTGTATTGTTCAGTTACACGCCACATTGCAAACAATAGAAATCAACTGACCCAATAAGAATTTCCACTCTTGGTCAATACATTTTGCTCTGTAAAAATGAAGTAACACCTTGCTGATTGAAATGTCATTGTCTTTTTCAGACAGCATACTACCAAACGTGTTACTACTTTTACAACCCCCAATTAGCCCTGAAAAACTGAGCTAATTTCTCCATCATGACAAAATTCCTACACCTTCCAGTAAAATTCCTCTTTAATAGAAGCTTATTTACCTTTAATTTAGCTTTACCTTAATCGTATAATGATCATTCATTTCATTAAAAATTTGAATTTGTGATGTTAAGGGCATTCAAAACTTTCCAGTTTGACTGTGTTTGAATATTTCTATTCAGTCAACTGCTTCCTAAATGCCAGCCTGACTAATACAGGCTAAAATGTTCCCTTAGTTTCAGGGAAGCAAAATTTCACATTAGAAATCGTTCAGATCATTGCAAGCAGCTCTCTTCACAGTCAGCAGCAAGCACTCTTGTTTTGATTAAACTAAGTCATTGCTCTCTCCACATTCTTCCCAACAATATGCAACACATCCCACTTATCTGCACGAAATTTCATATGCCACACATGTGTCCATTTCATCATTTTACCCATGCCATCCTGAAATATGTTAATTTTCTGGTTTCTGCATTTGAGACTCATATCATCTGGAAAGAATAAGGTTATGCCATTTTCACACAAATTCAGCTGAATAAATACACATCAAAACTGTGATCCCAATACTCAATACCTTCAAACAACAGCATATATGTTAGCCCTATCTGAAAAGTAAATAAACATCATTGCTTTTTGACCCTAAGCAAATCTGGTTTTCATGTTATTATTGTCTCTTTAATTCCATGAGCTTCAATTTTGTTACCAAGTTTAATACATGATACTTTGTTAAATGCCTTTCAGGCGAAAGTGAGGACTGCTGATGCAGGAATCATTCCTGATGAAGGGCTTTTGCCCAAAACGTTGATTTTCCTGCTCCTCAGATGCTACCTGATATGCTGTGCTTTTCCAGCACCACTCTAATCTTGACAAATGCCTTTCAGGGTCTGTTTACCCAGCAATCAAGCTGACCTCAAGATCATGTTGGTCAGACACATTATTCCTTCAGCAAATTCATACTAACCTTTGTTTATTATTTACATAACTTACATTTACATATTTACATTTTCCAAAATATAAATTAACCTTGTCCATGAATATTACCTTCAATTGCTTCCCCACTGATCTTAGGCTGGACTTCTGTAGTTCCTGAATTTCCCTCTTTGCATTTTTTAAAAAAAAAGGAGCATCGCATGTAGAATCTTTAATCCACTGTTACAATGCCTTTCTCCAATAAGCATTGCAAGATTATGCTCAACACTTCTGAAATTACGGTTAGTTCCATTAGTAAGCTTGGAAGTATACCAGCCAAATCTCTTGACTTTTCTATTTTGAGACTGTTGCCTCTTAAATACATCTTCTTGACTAATGCTTCACCATTTTGGTGCTTGAAAATTGCTGTGAGCACAAACCTGTTTTTTTTGGGAAGGGGAGCCTGCACCACAAGGGCGAAGGGGAACGAGGAGCTCTCCAACCGACAGAGTTTAATAAAAGCATTCATCTTTTTTTTCAGAATTGTAGTCAGCCTCAAGCATCAGCTGGTTCAGCCACACCCAGTATTTTAAAAATTGCAAGTATTAAAGGGGACAAGCAGCTATTGCTGCTTTGGATATTACAAACTTAAAATTTCAGCTGACAACTGGAGGGCCACAACCCACAATTTGGAAGCCCTGCTCCAATGTCATAACCACCTTCTCACTTACTACAACTGTCTTCCTAAGAAGAGTTACATAGAGATATACAGTATGGAAACAGACCCTTTGGTGTAACTCTTCCAATGTCAACCAGATTTCTAAATAAATCTAGTCCCATTTGCCATCATGTGACTCATATCCCTCTCAACCCTTCCTATTCATATACCCTTCCAGATGCCTTTAGATGTTTTAATTGTACCAGTCTTCACCACTTCCTCTGGCAGCTCATTCCTTTCATGCACCACCCTTTGCACAAACAAGTTGCCCTTGAGGTCCCTTTAAAATCTTTCCCCTCTCACCTTAAAACATGTGCCCTCTAGTTTTGGATTCCCCCACCTTGGGGAAAAGAGCATCCCTATTTTCCCTATCCATGCCCCTCATGATTTTATAAACCTCTAAGGTTACCCTCCTCCTCTTTCTTTAGATAGATGTATATTTTTTAAAATCTCTACAAAACTAGAGATCCAAGAGAGGGTGCAACATTTCCAACAAAGCAATAAGAAAGCACTGACCTAAATTTTTCATTTTTAGAGTTTTCACTTTTGATACAACTATAGGTAAAAATCATAATTTTTTTTAAAGACTATTGTGTGACTGATAAATCCAAAATGCATTACAGACATGAATTCATATTGTTGTAATTATCAACTAAAGAACAAGATTAGGTAAGGAATTTAAACCATTCATTACAGCTAATTTATTTTCAATAACAGTTTAATTCATGCATTTTTATTCCAATCAAGCTTTAAAACTTCTAATGACAAACACATGTATCGGTCTTTCAGCATTTAACAATATTAAGTAAAACACTGCAAAGCAAGTCCACCATAAATTAAGATTTACCATGTCAAAATATTTAATTGCTTTGGCAAGACTTTCATGGTTTAATTGATTTCAGCCTTTCACCCCATTGGATGAGGTAGTTTAGTGGAGGAGGAAATCATAAATTTTCATAACTCAACTTTGTACAAAATGTTCCATAGTAAAAAGTTCAATAAAGACAACTCTGTCCTTTATATAAATGTATCATATTTGTTCTTTTAAAAAATGTTAAGCAAATCACATGGTTCAAATAGATCAACAAGGAAGTTAACAACATATTATTAACACAAATATGCAGCTTTTCAATTTGTACATGTCACATGGACATGTCATACGTCATGCAAGCCAGCAATTACTATCCTTGCAATCCTTGGGGCACAGTTCTCCAGGATTTTGACCCAGTGTTTAAATTCCTCCTCACCGGACATCCCAATCAACCCTAGTGCTACCTGACAGCATTTGGCCCATATCCCATTAAACCCTTCCTATTTGTATACCCTCTAAAGGGTTCTCCCTTCACGAAGGCTGCCTCCTGAGGTCCTGTTCTCTGCTACTCGTTCTCCATATCCACATTATCCAGGCCTCTCAGTATTCTGTAATTTTAATTAGACTCCCTTATCCTTCTAAGCTCCGTCAAGTTCAAACCCAGAGTCCTCAACCATGTCTCATACAACAAGCCCTTCATTCTAGGGACCATTCTTGTAAAGCTGCCTCTCGAGCCCCTCCAAGCACATCCTTCCGTAGATGGAGCCCAAAACTGCTCTGCTTTGGAGCAGTCTGATCAAAGACTCAGCAGTACAAAGGCTTTCCCAATTAGAAATTTGTTTATGCCTCCATTTTTCCCACCAAACCTCATAACTTCACACTTTCCCACATTGTATCCCATCTGCTATTTTTTTGTAACCTGCCCAAGTCCTTCTGCAGCTTTCCCGCTTCCTCAACGCTTACCTACCTTGGTGTCATTAGCAACAAAATGTCCGAGTTCCTTTGCCCAGATCCAGGAGACACAGTAGCTAGCACTGCTGCCTCACAGCACTGGAGACCCATGTTCAATTCCAATCCTGTGCAACTGGCTGTGTGGAGTTTCCACATTCTCCCACTGTTTGCATGGGTTTCCACTGGGTGCTCTAGTTTCCTCCCACAGTCCAAAAGATGTGCAGTTTAGGTGGATTGACAATGCTAAGTTATCCAGTAGTGTCCAGGGATGTGCAGGTTACGTTAATTAGCCAGGGGAAATGAAGGGTCACAGGGATGGGGTGGGTCTGGATTGGCTCCTCGTCAAAGAATCTTTGTGGATTCGATGGGCCAAATAGCCTGCTTCCAATTAATGTTCAATTTTTAAAGATCTAATATGCTAAACTTTTGGAAAAAGTCATTTCAACTTGAAACATTAATTCTGTTTCTCCACAGATGCTGCCAGGTGTGGAGTATTTGCAGCACTTTTTAAATTCATATTTTTATTCTTATGAAAGTACAATATTTAACCTTTCATTTCTCTACATCTGGACCTTATCGAAAGTACAAACATTGTTTAAAAACTTACAATACAGGATAGTTAAGCAGAAACTACAGAAAAACAGGTAAGCTAATTTTGCATGACACTAAGCATAGGAGTGAAACAAACACCACTCTAAAAAGATGTAATATAAGATGTTAAAAATATACAAACAACTGATTTACTCAAAAAATCTTCTCTATAACCTACTCTTATGAAAATTGACTATTACACACTGACAAAATATCAATTTTGTCATTAAATTGAACTTACTTTAAGCCAACTCTACAAGTGAAATAAACAGCTCAAATGCAAAATATCCTCTTCTGGTTCTAACGATGCGTCATGTCAAATTATATTTGGACAAGTATATACAAACTGTAAAATTTTTCTAAACAATCCCCATTGAACATTAAATACTGTGACTACAAAAATCTCATTAAGTGAATACTCAAACAAAGTGCAAAGACACTAATAGAAAACTAAAAAAATGCTGTAAATTACTGACATATAACTTAGGGTCTGCATTCAGTGAAAAGTGCACAGAAAATTATACCGCACAATAATATTAAATTAAATAGTTGAATAGTTCTTCTATGAACTACCCTCAGCAAACTTGTAAATACAATTATAGTTTTACGAAAGAATGAACAGAGGAAAGCTTCCCCAGAGAATTCATCAAATCAACTGCACTGCAGAGAGGAAATGTCAAGTGCAAGTCAGACCATTGACCAAATGAATAGAGAATAAAAATAATGTTGGACTGGTCTTGCCATTTTCAAACAGCTGCCTAAACCTATAAATACAGTTAACTCAACCTAATTTCTTGCCAAATCATTAAATTTAGATTGTTAGGTACTACAAAGTGGCTTTACTTATGATCCAGTGGGCCTGTCTATTAACCAAGATGCAGTGTAACATGTGAAATCTTTTCTGCACCAACCTTGCCGTCAAATTTGGAATACTCATTAAATGGGTTGTTCAGCTGCTGCGGACACTGTTCAAGACGTATGGAAAGCGTAGACGGTTTTCCAGTATTCAGTGGCTTTGCACGGAAGTCCTTCTTTTCAAACAAGGAGCCTAATTCTTCAGCTGAATTTGGAGAGGAAGTATGTTTGGATATATCAGTTATACTACTTATTATTTAATGGTTAATTACACATGGAGTTAAAAGAAATTGTGCACATGTTTAAAAGCACTTGTTCTCTAGTGTTCAAGGAAGTGTTGTACATAACTCATGTATTATTGCTTTTAGACACCATGTAAATCAGTAAAACATTTACTTCCTTGAAAGATATTGGCTTAAAGTTGCGCTAGCACAAAGAGCCTTATTAAAATATTCATCCCCACCTGGAACCTGGTTCAGGTTTTTGGGACAGAAACTTTACGCTTATCTCAGATCTAGGCCCTGAAGTTATTAAGGTTTATGGGCTTGGAAGGCAAGTCCCATCAAATAAACAAGGTAAAAAAAGGTTATGTGCAAGACTCATTTTTGTATGTTGTTAAATATGCTATCAATGCATTAATAAAACATAAATGTTCTTTAAAATAGGAAGCTACATGAAAACATTGTTCTTAATTTTGAGTCACTTCAACCAACAATTACTGTGGTGAATTCCTGACATTAATGGAATATCAATTAATTCACAGTCACAGTTACCATTAATTTGATATATAACAAAATAAGTTCAGTCATGGTCCACTTCAAAATTATTCAGTGTACATACATTAGAAAAAGGCAGTTATAATGTGTTTAATCAGACTCTCTTCCCCTCCACTTCAACTTACTTCAGGAAAGAGGTAAATAATCACAAAGTAAAATTTATAATGTAGAAAAAGCTGAAATTTATCCTGTTCCATATCAAACATCAACTGTAAGCGATAGATTAAACCATTATTCAATCATCAGCAGCTTCATTTTAAAAGGTGTCACTCACAGATTCACAATTCCCGAAGATGCAACAGGGTGGATGAGCAATTTGAGATAGAGGAAGCAATTCAAGCAAAGGGGTTTAATAATGCAGTGGCAGTAGGGGACAGTAATAATTAGGAGGAACAGACAATTTCTGCATCTGAAAGTGAAAGTCCATAAAGTACCATTGCTTATGCAATGCCAAGGTTTAGGCCATCTGCTTTGAGCTGCAGAGGAACATGCAATGAGACAAGGAGCACCCAAGTTGACATGGTCAATTTGAGTACCAAAACCATTGTTAAGACAAGATGAGGTTCTGATTAGGGAGCCTGAACAGTTGGGGCCCAATTAAAAAGCAAACCTTCAAAAGTAACATCTGTGGTTTATTAACTCAGTAATATGCAACTTGGCATAAAACAAATAAGATTACAGAGTTTAATGCTTGGCGCAGCATTTGGTGCAGGAGAAATGAGAGGTGATCTTATTGAAATACAAAATATCTTAAGAGGGGACTTGACAGTATGGATGATTTTCCTTGTGAGAGAGTGCAGAACTAGAGGACACAGTTTAAAAATTAAGAATCGCCCATTTAAGACAGAGATGAGGAAAAATGCTTTCTTGGAGGGTCACAAACCTAGAATTCTCTCCTTGTGAAAACAGTTGAGGCTGTCAGTGATTTTTTTAAAACACCGAAGTACTTAGATTCTTGATTAATAAGGGAATCAAAGGGCACAAGACAGTGGAGTTGTGGCCATAATCAGATTAGCCATGAGTGGCAGAGCAAGCTCTATGGGCCAAATGGCTTCCACCTGCTTCTAAAATCATATATGGTACCCATGTTTGTCTGCACTTTCATAAATCCAAAATAACTGTTGTCAATACTTAAAAAACAAAAATCTGCACAAAACCTTCAAATCCTTTCATACTCAAGACGTATTCCAAAAATGCTGAATTTAGAATCAAATTAATTTTAGTATTAGTTTTATTGGGAACAATTCCATCTCAACTTGAAGGGGATGGGGCAAGTGTCGCAAGTGTTCCAATTTTCCTATTTCAAATCTTGCGTATTCTCTCCTGCAATCACATTTTACATTAAACAAAATATCATATTGTGCTAAGTACCTGGGGAAAACTATTATTTAAAGAGGGAGAACATTAACAAAAGTTAATGAAGATTTATCATATCTGTGTAATGTGCTGATGTAATTCAACATAATTTAAAATATGGTGAATTTGTAAAGACAGGACCATGTTACACCTGAAATGTAAAACAAAGATAAGATCAGTGATTGTTCTTTTGGTGCTGGGTAATATCAGTGGTCCAGATCAGAAAAGTTAACTTATTCAGAAACAAAAACAGAAGTTGCTGGAAAAGTTCAAAATGTCTCGCAGCATCTATGACACGAAAACAAAGTTAACATTTCGGGTCTGATGACCTCGGTTCTGAGGAAGGGACATCGGACCAGAAAATTAACTTTGGTTTCTCGTCATATATGCTGCCACACCTTCTGAGCTTTTCCATCAACTGCTGTTTTTGTTTCTGATTTACAGCATCCACAGTTCTTTTCAGTTTTTATTTAAAGTTAACTTAATATTTTATATTAGCAATGGAACAATATTTCCCCCCTTCTACAAAAAATATATAACCTTTTCAAGCTCATCAAACCCAAACTGCACTTCTCTTCACAAGCTTGCTTTGGAACTGCTTTCATTTGTACAGCAATGACCGAGAGGGGAGACACTGAAATCTTGCTTTGCCTCAACAACTAATACATTACAACAATCAACAGTGCAACGCTTCTGCATTCATGCACTAAGTCAATATCTACATTGTATATTTATATTGAACACTGGGTTCATGGTATCCCAAACAGAACAGGTTTCAAATTATTTATTAGAAGAAAGTGAGGACTGCAGATGCTGGAGATCAGGATCAAGAGTGTGGTGCTGGCAAAGCACAGCAGGTCAGGCAGTATCTGAGGAGCAGGAGAATCGACGTTTCGGGCACAAGTCCTTCATCAGGAATCAAATTATTTATGCCTTTTGCAAAGATTTTGCAATAATTGAGAAATGTTTATGTTAACCATGTCAACCTAGATTTAAGCTTTAACAGTGACTTCAAATAGATCTAGCCCTTAGCTTAGTATTCTAATGTGCTGAGTGTATTTGTCATTAGGTTTTGTTGTAAGAATTCACAATTGGATGCGGTTTCTGAAGTACAATGGTACTGCTCAGACTACTGTTTCTGCAATATTGAAAATCATTTCTGGACAAAGCTTTTTTAAATGGAACTAAATAATATACTGCTCAAACACCATAGAAAACATGCTTTATTATGCTTTACCTGAGTGTATTGCATTCCTTTCTTTCCACTGAACATTTTTACATTTAATTTGATTTTGTCGTTCTTTTCTTAACCGTTCAAGCCTTTGAGCTGCAAAGAGAAGGGAGAGAAAGAAAAACTAAAAACAAAAAAATCATCGTCTAGGGAAGTCAGCAATAAAAGTGCCATAATGAAATACATTTACACATTTTAAATGGGTATTTTATATTGTATTATAACTATGTCAAACGTTCATAAATTTTCAAAGATGACACTGCAGCTATACAAATACCAACAAAATTCTAAAAGTGTTCATGATTAATAATTGAATTTAAAAGACATAAAACATTAATAGAGCTCATAAAGAATTTCAACAGTGCACAGAATATTAGAATGTAAAAACATGTGTGATTAATAAGCCAGTTTGCAACCATAAATCATTAATAATGTTTCTTCCAGAAATGTTAATGGTTAGTAAATGTCGATTGACTATCGGATTACAACGAATAAAATGACCTGGGATTTTTTAAACTCAAAAGTAGTCAAATAAATTTCAAAGTTCACAATTTTGTTTAACAAAATCAGATTAAAATACCAAGGAACTGTATATCTTGAACAAAGTTAAAAGCAAAAATGTACAGCAAATTATGTTGAAATTCTGGGATTGTAAGGAGTGCAATTTCAGTACTTCAATGAATCACTAATTAATATTTTTTCTGAGATAGATTTATAGAGGGAAATGTGTCAATAAGCTTCCAATAAATTAGATGCATTCAGTAGTACACTGAACTGCACTGTTTAATTGGACAGCTTGAGGGTCAAGTATTAAATTAGGTGGTTAACCTTCACATCTAACACAATAGACAAAAATATGTATCTGAAGTTTGCCATAACTTTTTCAAAAACCATTTGTTTGAAGATGTCACTTCAGCAAATTTCATGCAGTTGGGATGTTAAATGGAATTTCACCAATTACAGAATAGGACTAAAGGTCGACAGAAAATTTCACAGTCTCAATATTTCAGTACATCCTATGTCATGTGGGTAAAAGGTGTACAAATATATGATTTGCCACAGAATATTATTGAATGTATGTAAGCAGGGAGTGGAAAAGCCAGTTAAAGAAATTCCTTGCTATTCAAGAATGTCAGAACCTTGCAAGAAAATAGTGAAGTGCTTACTTTAATTGCATCAGTCATTTCTTTTTAGTGATTCCTTGTGATCTGGAGGTATGAGGTGGCAGAAAGCCTATGCTCATAAGTAAAAGTCTCTCCATTTAAACACTAATGACTCTCAATTCACAGTTATACAAAAATGCCAGTACTTTTATTATTTTAAATCTTTACTCTGAATATGTTCTCCAAAAGATTGATCCTGTAATAATAAACAGCATCATTTGCCATTTCATAGACTTTTTTTTTAAAAAAACTCAATTTAAAATCATTTTCACCTACAAAAATAAAACAAAAAAAATGCTCAGGTTTTATGGAGATAACTCATCAATAGATTACACTAGTAACACTTCTTACTCACCCAAGATGTATTTAGGTTTTACCTGTGTTTGATCGTCTCCGAATACCAAAATCCCAGCTTGAGGTAATGTCAACTGATTGCGAGTAGTCATAACCCTGAGTCTCAGCATTCCCTTCCCCCTGTACATTTGTCCTGATGCTGCTCGATATAGGAGCATACAATTTCTCCAGGTCAACATCGTGGTCAATAAGAACCATCTCACACATCCCTGTGTCATCACTCGTAACATGTGACTGACGAATATGGGCCAGGATAATAGCAGGGTTGTCTAAAAAGGCCATGCTTTTGATGAAGCCGCTTCTTTGAAAATTATTTCCTCTTTTCCATGTTACATCCTGAATGCTGAGCTGAAAGTAAAACATTCAAAATCAATATAATAAATTCACAAAGCATAATTATAAATGATAAAACAAAAACTGTCATAAAAATTAATTTTCCCCATTTAACTGATAAGCAGGTTGACACTACCTCCAAATACAATTTAAAATTTCATTCGTAAAATATTCAACACAAATTTTACACAATAGATCTTTACAGGTATTCACTACACTGTATAGTTTAATGTTATTAACTTTAAACATCATAAAATTCATACAAGTTTTGAGATAAAGTTACAGGGACTTGCAATTTATGAAAGACACAAACCAATTTATACATCATAAAATAAGTTTGAGTACTGCCATCATGCCCTAATATGAAAAAAGCAGGTTTATGTGCATGGAATCAAAATATGCCATTCACCCTAAATGGTCTTTGTGATGTTATATGCTACACAATACTCCGACCACACTAGCAATCTTTTTCCACCTTATTCAATATGCCTTCGCCCTCATGTACACATTAATTCTCCTTTTAATTGTGTCCACACTATCTGATTCAGCCTCAACACAAAGCAATACTTCATTCCAAATGCAATATACTTCATTACAAAGAAAGAAAAGCAAAGTGTGTAGTTTCTGACCTTCAGAATGCACAAATTCAACTTGAGGAACTGGATAGTACAACGAACATCTCTCTCCCACAACTGCTGGAAATATATAGAGTGAAATTCAACTTTGAGCAAGGGTGGATCAGTTGCCCCTAATGCATTCCATCCAAGCTTGCTTTCCAACAAGAGTACGAGAAAGAAACTTCAGGGAGGGGTACATCTTATAGCCGATTCACTTTTACCCGCTTTAAACTCCCCTTGATAGACCATTTCACCTTATGTTTCAATTCAACTCAAAGACAAACTAAACAAATTGTACTCTGGAAGCAAACAAAATGGATTGACATTCATCTGAAAATGGTGAATCTCATATTCACAGTAAGTCATTGATCGGGCTGAGTTATTTCCTTCCCTTGACTTGGAGCACAACTGTCTTGTGTTAAAAGTGGCCCCATGAAGTACAAAATAAACTCACTTGACAGATAATGAAACTTTCCGTTTTGAGATCAAATATCACAGCTACAAAAAGAAAGAAAAGTTAGCTCCTCATGCCAAGTCCTACCTTCCACAAGGCCATAAGAAATAGGAACAGGAAAAAGGCCATTCAGCTCAAGTCTGCTCTGCCATTCCAAAGGACCATGGCTGATTCAACTTTCCTTATGCCCATTTGTCTGTTTCCCCATTTACTTGATTCCTCTACTGATTAACAATCTATCTCGGCCTTAAATGCGCACAATAACTCTACCCCTACAGCTCTCTGTGGCAAGGAGTTTCAAACATTCTCAAACCTCAGAAGAAATTGTTCTTAATCCTAGGCTTTATTCTGAAACTATGCCCTCTTATCATAGACCCTCCCACAAGAGGAAAGATCCTCTCAGCAGTTTTCTTGTTAAGACCTCAGTAATACTATATTTCAATGTGATCACCTTTCATTCTTTTAAACTCCAATGAGTACAGTGCCAACCTATTTAACCTTCGAACAAAAGACAATCCCTCCAAACCAGGAATCAACCAAGCAAACCTTCTCTGAACTGCCTCCAATTAAAAGTATATCTTTACTTAAATAAAAAGACCAAAATTGTTCACGATACTCCAGATATGGTCTCACCAGCATCTTATACAGGTGCAGTAAGATTTCCTCACTCTTACACTCTTTGAAATCAAGGCCAACATTCCATTAGCCTTTCTGATTACTTGCAACACCAGCTTTCTGTGTTTCATGTTCAAGTACAACCAAGTCCTTTTACATTGCAGTTTTTCTCCATTTAAATATTACTGTCCTTTTGTTCCCTCTTCCAAAATGAATACCTTCACATTTTCCCACATGATATTCTATTTACCAACTTTTTGCCAAATTACTTATCAATCCCCCTCTCTAAACTTTTGTATCCCTCTCCCAACCTGCCTTTCCACTTACTTATGTGTCATTTGGAAACTTGGCTACAATACATTCACTTCCTTCCTCCAAGTCATGAATAATTATTGCAAACAGTTGTGGTCTCCACGCTGATACCTGAGAAACTCCAATGGTCATTGGTCACCAACCTGAAAAGGATCCCCTTATCCTCACTCACTGTTTCATGTCCATTAGCCAATTCTCTATCCGTGCCAATATACTACCTCTAACACCAAGGTACCTTGTTGGACACCTTCTGGATGTCTGAATACAACATATCTACTGGCTTCACTCAATCCACTCAGATTAAGACATCCTCGAAGTTTTAATGTTTGAACACTGAAGAATTCTCAAATCAAGAAGAAAGTGCTCATCTGCCATTTTCTGATAGGGCAGCGAGAAAAATGTCAATTCAGCTATATGGGACAACACCAAAAATCTATTGTTACCACAATATCTACCAGCCCATCAAAGAAAGACAGTTTCAACTGAGTATCACAGTCAAGAGTATGGTGCTGGCAAAGCACAGCAGGTCAGGCAGCATCTGAGGAACAGGAGAATTGATATTTCGGGCATAAGCCCTTCATCAGGAAGGAAGCTTGTTGGCCGGGGGAGCTGAAAGATAAATAGGAGGGGGGTGGGGGGGTGGCTAGGGGGAAGGTGGCTGAGAATGCAATAGGTCGATGAAAGCGGAGGAGAAGGTGATACGTCAGCGAGGTAGGTGGAGCAGAAAGCAGGGAAAGACAATGGACAGGTCAAGAGGGCGTTGCCGAGCTGGAGGCTTGGGACTGGGGTCAGGTGGAAGGAGGGGAAATGAGGAAACTGGTGAAATCTACATTAATCCTGAGTGGTTGCAGGGTCCCAAAACAGAAGATGAGGGGTTCTTCTTCCAGGTGTTAGCGATGGAGGCGGCTCAGGACCTGCATATCCTTGGAGTGTGAGGGGTAGTTGAAGTATTCAGCCACGGCTCTTGACCTGTCCATCGTCTTTCCCATCTATCCGCTCCACTCTCCTCTCCAACCTATCACATTCTCGCCCACCTTCATCTACCTATTGCATTCTCAGCCATCTTCCCCTCCCTCTCCCCTCCCCCCTCCCGGCACCCCCCACCCCCAGCCACACCCCTCTCCTATTTATCTCTCAGCCTGCAACCCTCAATCCTCATGAAGGGCTTATGCCCAAAACATCGATTTCCATGCTCCTCAGATGCTGCCAGACCTGCTGTGTTTTTCTCGCATCACTCTCTCGATTCTGATCTTCAGCATCTGCAGCCCTCACTTTCTCATTGAGTATCACCTTAGTATAAGCTAAATGAAAAGGGTTGGAGAAGTTCCATCCATATTAGCAACCCAAGGTGACACAAGCTCATTATGGCAGAACGTTGAATAAGGGAGGATGCTATGATCTCCCATATGGCCAACTGTCAGATGACAAAGTCTACCATTCTTAACTTTTTTTGTCAACTTTAATGTTGGAAAATCTGCAAGTCACATTCAGATCAAAATAGATATTCATTTGAAAGTTAACCTAGACATAGCACAAGAGCAAATTCAAAATTTTCCATACAGCTGCAGAAGACTTGCAAGATGTATTTTTGGTCAAGCACATTTTGAAAATGTGTTTTCATTCTAGTCCATTTCCCCTCTCTGGATATCAGAAGGAAGTCAGAGCTCTTAAAAGAAAAAAAACTAAATGCAAAACCAATGTGACACTAAATTAATACAATTCTATTTATAGCACAGCACACTTAAAATTTCCTTTCCTTCCCTTGCCAGAAAGCAAAAAAGCTCATTCATTACAGTACTAAGAACAGAACTCCAGTGACACAGAATTGTACCATGCAGCAGTTAAATATACTTAAGTATTGTAAATGTACTAAATAACAAATTCACACTGTGCACAAAGTATATAGTTTGAATAGTTTTCCATCCAAGAATTTTAGAAACTCTAAAAATTTTAGACTTCAACTCCTACCAGGTCTATTTAGGCAAAATCAGGTGAGAAAGTAAAGAAAGAATTTTGACATACAGAAATTATGATAGAGACACCTGGGGTTCAGGCACATAATTCTTTGAAATGTGCATCACATGTAGACAGGGTGGTTAAGAAAGTATTTAGCACGCTTTCCTTCATTGCTTAGACCTTTGAGTACTGAAATTGGAACGTCATGTTGAGGTTGGATAGGATATTAGTACTCCAGAAGAAGCTGCACTATGTACAGTTCTGGTCGCCTCACTATAGGAAGGATATTATTAAATTGGAGTGGGCTCAGAAAAGATTTAATCGGGATGTTGCCAGGAATGGAGGGCGAGTTATAAAAATAGGTTGGGACTTTTTTGACTTGAGAGCAGAAGGTTGAGTGGTGACTTTGTAGAGATTTATAAAAACACGAGGGGCATAAATAAAGTGAGTCGCCAAGGGTCTTTTCCCTAGGATAGGGAGTTTAAAACTATTGGGCATGTTTTTAAAATAAGAGCAAGAGAGTGGTTCATGTGTGGAATGAACTGCCAGAGAAAATGGTGAATGCAGGTTACAATATTTAAAAGACATTTGGGTGAGTACATGAATAGGAAATGTTTGGAGGGATATGGGCCAAACAAAGGCAAGTTTAGCTTGGAAACATGGTCAGCAAAGACTAGTTGAACATAGTTGGTGTGGACTAGTTGCATTGAATGGTCTGCTTCCATGCTGTATGACTTTATAACTGCAATAATATATTTTTCCATATTTAAAGTCAATTCATATACAATAAACCTATGAGCTCATACAAGGTTAGTAAAAAAATTTCTTTGCAGTGATTCAATTTTATAATTGTAGCCCAGCTAATAGCTCATGAGAAATTAAAAGAAAATTACTGCACTCTATTGCTGCACAATTTCTACCACCCTCCTCTGAAGGTATTGATTCTTTTGGGGTAGAATTACTAGTTAAACTAAATTTCAGTACCTTCCCATGCTATAATTCTACTGTAAGCTTGGAATTTAAGTGTCAGCAAGTCATTCAATGATGATTGCCACCCAAGACAGGTACAATTTCTATGATCCAGAATGGCAGTTCCTACTAAGTGTGACAATACTGATTTGTGCCCCTCTGGTCCAATTATAGTCAATTTAGCCTCGTCTCATTAGATGCCGACATGCAAACTTCACTATATAATATCAGAAGTGGGAGCAAGGGTTTGATTTATCCTTCTCAACCAAAGGTGCATAGATAACCAACTAGAACTCTCTCTTTCTCAACTGAAATAAAAAAGAAAGAAAGAATGCACATTAAGCAACCTTTCCAATCATGAACCCTGTATTCAATAATTAAGTTTTCATATGGAAATATATTAGTAAATGTTGTTTTATGATGTAACTCTGAAAAAGGATAATAGACATACAAATCCAAAGTAATTGTCAAATTACACTCGTACCACTCTTTAACTATGAAAGTTGCATTGAACAACTTAAAATATAAGTGGTTATGACTTTATTTCTATCCTATTAAGGGTTAAAACAAATTTACATTCATTTAGTCTTTATATAAAAAAAGAAATTACAAGGTTCAGACTCAGTCGACTGAATGGGTACCAATCAGAGACAAATACAAATTACAAATTGAAGCTACATCAAAGTGATGGGTTTTAAAAAGTGGTGGTGAAGTGCAAAGTTGGATTAGAGGCAACATTGCAGAAGATAGGAAATTTGATAGCTGAAGGCACAGGAAGGATAAATACAAAACACGGTCTTCATCGAACAGATTTACCAATAAACAACAGTATGTCCTTGAAACAGGGCCAGACTGGTGACAGGTGGATGTATGGTTTTTCAGACGACACTATCTGCCAATTCAGTCCCAAGAGCAATACAACTTAATTGGAAACAAAATTAAAAAGGTTTTGTTTAAAATGCTGGAGTTTTCATGGCACTTTTAGGAATATAATTATAAGTTCATAGATTCTTCCAGATCTTTCAAATTCAAAGCTTTTCAAGCAGGTAAGAACAACTTTTGAGAACAAGTCCAAAGGAAGGGGACATGAATTTAAAGTTGTCAGTAAAAGATCAAAAAGAATTGTGAGAAAAGTTCTTCATATACAGGAATGGTAAGAACTGGAAACTATAAATGATGGAAACTATGGTTTGGATGGTGCCAAGTAGTACTGACATCAGCAAAGGCATGCCATGAAGGAAAGGCATGGTGCCTACATAAGTGAGGAGAGAAATGAGGAATTTGGGGACAGAAATAATGGGAAAGTGAGGACTGCAGATGCTGGACATCAGTCAAAAATTGTAGCGCTGGAAAAGCACAACAGATCAGGCAGCATCTAAGGAGCAGGAGAACAGAGCTTCAGACATAAGCCCTTCATTAGAAATGTGCCTTGATTGAAGGGCTTATGCCCGAAATATCGATTCTCCTGCTCCTCGGATGCTGCCTGACCCGCTGTGCTTTTCCAGTGCCACACTCTTCAACAGAGATAATGAGGATGTAAGAGGCTAAATTGACCATAATTGGACCAGAGACACAAATCAGTATTGTCATACTTAGTAGGAACTGCCATTCTAGATCATAGAAATTTGATATTGATCAAGCTTATGTGGCAGGAGAAGTCCTGGATCAGTCTCTGCCAATAATAGATCTTAGACAAACACCACAAAGAATAATGCAATCAGTCTCTGTAATGTGAGGCTAACAAAGAACTGAGAGGAGAAAACTAATATGCAAGTTTGTTGTGCCCACCAATAAGAAGTGATCCACAAGAGAATTCAAATATGCATGGGTATGACACACAGTGATCATTTGAACAAGAGATAAATGAAGTGCTAACATATTTCAATCAGGAAGGGATATGAAAGAGTGAAGTGCATTTCAAAATCTTTCAAGATTTAGGAGCATTGACTTAGAAGTTTCAATTATAGGATCGATTTGTCTTATGTAAGGGTACAGAGCTCCCTTGATTAAGGCCTTCAGAAATAACAACGGGAAATAATGGAATTACAGAGTTTGTCAAACGTGTCAAAAACCAAAAACCAGTTAATGTTTTGGGTAAAAGATCCTTCTACCAAAGTGGGAACTGGGAGCCCTTTAAATGAGCTAAGCAAATTGATGGCAGAGATTATCTAACTGAGGAAAGTAGAAGACAGTGGAATCAAAGCGAAGCAAACAAAATTTATAACATTCAGCAGGCTCACCACAACATAAAAGAGAAAATACAATACTCTAGGTGGAAACAGGTACAGATAATTCTCCTTTAATGTAGTAGTTATGTTCCTGTGCAATGCCGTTATAGGAAATCGCCTCAGAGGGTCCCAGGTTCAATTCCAACCTTGACTGTCTGTGTAGAGTTTGCGCATTCTCCCAGTGTCTGCGTAGAGTTCCTCCTGGTGCTCTGGTTTCTTCCCACAGTTCAAAGATGTGCAGGTTAAATGAATTGGCCATGCTAAATTGCCCATAGTGTTAGGTGCATTAGTCAGAGGAAATGGGTCTGGGTGGGTTACTCTTCGGAGGGTTGGTGTGGACTTGTTGGGCCGAATGGCCTGTTTCCACACTGTAGGGAATCAAATCTAATCTAGATAATGGAGACTATGAGGAAAACAGGATTGGGGTGAACCGTGAAAAATATTAACAAAAATCAAAACAAAAATAATAGTTAGCCTAACACAAGCAATAGCACAGTCTAAGTAAATCTTTAAATCATAAATTTACTGTATTTCATTAAAATATAACTAACATCACTGAACACAGCACTGTACTTTTCTCAAAGCTCTTCACCAGAAAGCTCACAAGTCAACTAACATGTGATGCCGACGCGGAAGTACAGTCCTCCTCAAGACTTTCCCCCGGTTTGAAATAATGTTCTTTCTCAATGTAGACCTCAATTCCCAGTTTCAAGCGAAGTTTCAAGGCTTGCAGAACTGATTGCATTCCCACTGAACTTGCACTTTGCAGACAGAGGACCCTGAGGCTGCGTTTTGCTGTTCAGGTAAGTGCCAGGGATGGAATCGCAGGACAACAAACAGGAGTTCACTTTATATTTAAAAAGTCCGCAATTCACTAATCATGTTAAACCAATTTTTTTTTTAAAAGGAGGACTTTTTCCCCACTGTACAGCCAGCTCAGAGTCAGTCCCCAGAACTGAGGCGATTCAAAGTCTCCAGTTAATTCATGTTACAGCCAAATCGCATTTGATAAACACTCATTATAGGAAAACTACCTGTAGATGGCATCACGGCAACTACTCAATGTAAATACTGAAAGCTGCAAGGATGGTGGGGGAGCAGGAACAGAGAAGCTGGGAGTCAGGATTCCGATTTCAAAACAGCAGCTTCATGGCCAATGAATAAAGTATAGACATAATGACAGCAAATAAAAGTAGCCATATTAGAGTTACTGAGATAAGAATAGATAACAACTAAGCTAATACCTTTGCAGAGGACAGGTTCAGAAAAATCACAGAATTTCTACAATGTGGAAACAGGCCATTTGGCCCAATATGTCCACACCGATTGTCCAAAGAAGATCCCACTGGACCCATTCCCCAACCCTACTACTTTACATTTTCCCTGACTAATGTATGTGCACATCCCTGAACACTACAGGCAATTCAGCATGGCTAATTCACCTAACCTGCATATCTTTGACTGTGGGAAGAAACCAGAGCACCTGGAGGAAACCCACGCAGACACGGTGAGAACATGCAAATTCCACAGAGACAGTCGCCAGAGACTGGAATCGAACCCAAATCCCTGGCACTGTGAAGCAGCAGTGCTAACCACTGAGACACCATGCCACTAGGAAAGGGAATCAGAAAAGAGAAGGGCTCAGTGTGCATCAAAAAATTGCAAGAATTCCTCGGCCTTACTGCAAAGCAAAAATTTCATATTAAAATCATACAAAAGAGTAATGATAACATGCAATTAGCAAGTTTTGGGAAGATTTGTAGCTCAGGTTCAGGTTCTGGATATATGTGCGCTCGCTGAGCTGGAAGGTTCATTTTCAGACGTTTCGTCACCATACTAGGTAACATCTTCAGTGAGCTTCCGAACGAAGCACTGCTTGCGTTTCCTGCTTTATATTTATATGTTTGGGTTTCATTGGGTTGGTGATGTCATTTCCCGTTCTTTTTCTCAGGGGTGGTAAATGAGGTCCAAGTCAACGTATTTGTTGATAGAGTTCCAGTTGAAATGCCATGCTTCTCGGAATTCTCGTGCGTGCCTCTGTTTGGCTTGTCCTAGGATGGATGTGTTGGCTCAGTCAAAATGGTGTCCTTCCTTTTCTGTATGTAAGGATACTAGTGAGAGTGGGTCACGTCATTATGTGGGTAGTTGATGTTCATGTATCCTGGTGGCTAGTTTTCTGCCTGCTTGCCCAATGTAGTATTTATTACAGTTCTTGCACTGTATTTTGTAAATGACATTAGTTTTGCTTGTTGTCTGTATAGGGTCTTTCAAGTTCATTAGCTGCTGTTTTAGTGTGTTGGTGGGTTTGTGGGCTACCACAATGACAAAGGGTCAGAGTAGTCTGACAGTCATTTCCGAGATGTCTTTGATGTAGGGGAGAGTGGCTAGGGTTTCCAAATGCGTTTTGTCGACTTGCTTGGGTTTGTTGCTGAGAAATCAGCGGACTGTGTTCATTGGGTACCCGTTCTTTTTGAATACACTGGGATAGGTGATTTTCCTCTGCTCTGCGTAGTTCCTCTGTGCTGCACGGTGTGGTGGCTCGTTGAAATAATGTTCTGATGCAGCTTCGTTTGTGGATGTTGGGATGATTATTTTTGTAGTTCAATATTTGGTCTGTATGTATTGTTTTCCTGTAGATGCTGGTTTGAAGTTCCCCATTGGCTGTTCGCTCTACTGTGACATCTATGAATGGCAGTTTGTTGTTGTTTTCCTCCTCTTCAGTGAATTTTATGCCAGTAAGGGTATTATTGATGGTCTTGAAGGTTTCCTCAAATTTGTTTCATTTAGTGATGACAAAGGTGTCATCCACGTAGCGGATGCAGAGTTTGGGTTGAATGGTTGATAGAGCTATTTGTTTAAGCCTCTGCATTACTGTCTCTGCTAAGAATCCTGTTATATAGGAGATCCCATGGGTGTAGGTTTGTCTGCAAGTTTTGTTGTTGAAGCTGCATCAGAACATTATTTCAATGAGCCAACACACACTGCAGCACAGAGGAACTAGGCAGAGCAAAGGAAAATCACCTATTCAGTGTATTCAAAAATGAACACAGTCCGCTGATTTGGCAAGAACAAATCTGAGCAAGCAGTCAAAACGCATCCAGAAACCCTAGCCACTCTCCCCTACATCAAAGGCATCTCGGAAATGACTGCCAGACTACTCAGACCCCTTGGCATCACGGTACCCACAAACCCACCAACACACTAAAACAGCAGCTAATGAACTTGAAAGACCCTATACAGACAAGCAAAACTAATGTCATTTACAAAATACCGTGCAAGAACTGAAACAAACACTACATTGGACAAACAGGCAGAAAACTAGCCACCAAGATGCATGAACATCAACTACCCACAAAACGACATGACCAGCTCTCACTAGTATCCTTACATACAGATAAGGAAGGACACCATTTCGACTGGGACAACACATCCATCCTAGGACAAGCCAAACAGAGACATGCACAAGAATTCCAAGAAGCATGAAATTCCAACTGGAACTCTATCAACAAATATTGACTTGGACTCCATTTACCACCTCCTGAGAAAAAGAACAGGAAATGACATCACCAGCCCAAGGAAACCTAAACATATAAATAGAAAGCAGGAACCACGAGCAGTACTTCATCTGGAGGCTCTCTGAAGATGTTACTTTGTCTGGAAATGAACCTTCCAGCTCAGTGAGCAAACCTACATCCATAATTTCATCTTAGGTACAAAGTAGACCATGATTTGAAGAGACAGAACAACAGCACTTTTGTAGTGCCACATGATGGAGGGACGATTGTTATGAAAAGTAGAATACTGTCACAGAAACATTGATTATCATGGCTTGGATTGATTTGGATCCAAAATTAACTTCATCCAATGCAGAATGAATTCAAGGTAAGCACTGTGAACAGGTTTGTATTATAACAAAGGTCGTCCCTTTTTTACCTAAAACCTGTTCCTTGGCTCAAGGAGACTCTGTCCTTGATTTTTTTGGGCCGGACTCCGATCAGTCTGGAATGGTGCAGAGATGAAAAGGATTTTGAGAGGCCTTTTGTTTATATGTAAACAGATGAGACTTCAGGCCAAAGTCATCAAGCTTCAGAAGTGACCAGAAGGGGAGTGGTCAGCTCTCTAACTAGCTGAGAAGTTTTAGTTCAGTCCTGAACTGGGAAGTTCAACAGGGAGCGTGGAAACTCTCTTTTTTCTGCCCTTCAACTTCAGCCTGTAAGCATTTATAAAGGTAGTTTGCTAATTGGGAATGTTGTGTGTATTCGGAACAGCATAATTAGGTCTAGTTAGATAGGCTGAGTCCTGTCGGCGTTCTTTATTCTGTTGTGTTTCATTGAGTAAGTTTGTGATTTTTTTTGTCTATTTTAAAGCGTAGTAGTCAACCAAGCCATCTTACTCTGGGTAATTTTCACTGTACACTTAGCGAAACAAATTGCAAAATTAGGTCTGGGGCTGCCTGCTTAAGAATGTTTTGAGTGGTCCAGCCTCGTCCATAACAGTGTATACAGTGTTTTAAAAAGTCTGGTTATTAAATAAATAAAATTAGGAACTAATTTATGTTTGTTTACTGGAGTTCTTTTTTATTTGATCACTGGGCAAAAAGTCAACTTGCATTGGTTAGTTGGACTTAAGACAATGCAATTCAATTCTGTTACAGCATAAAGTTGGGTGGGAGGGAGAGTGTAGATTCTGCAGTCACCGTAATGCTTGCATGTACAGAGAACATTATATAATTGGTTAAGCTGCCAGTTCTGTTGCTGGTGAATGCTGGACGCACATTTGTCTAGAAACGCAAGAGCATCCATAGCATCTGTCTGAGGGCAGCACATCTGCTCAAACAGCAAATGCCTTCTTTTATGCTCATAGTTTGAAAGAATCTATAAAAAGCATGATTCATACAGCTCTCCTTCAACTTGAGGATGATGTGTACTCAAACTAGTAGTGAGAGTGTTCAGTTGGCTAACAATGCCAACTGTCAATTTGTAGATCCTTGAGCATATGGGGTAGGACAAGCCACAAAGTAGTGGGATCTGAAGTGCAGTATTTGCATTCTTTCTTTTCTTTGTCACTATACTGCTTTGTCATCAAAGCACTTAAAGTCTAAATGCAATGCAGCCTGGTAGACAGGTTTTACCATTTTGAAGTATTTGAAGACAAATTTTTCATTTGTAAGGGAGTCAAGGGTTATGGGAAAAAGGTAGGAAAATGGAGTTGAGAATCATCAGATCTGCCATGATGTGGAGAAGACTCGATGGGTGGAAGGAGCTATTTCTGATCCAATCTCTTATGGTGTTATGATTGGGAAGAATTTGCTAACAGTCGTCATTATTGTCAATGCTACCACACTTCAAGGGAAACTTCAGGGTGTATTTGTATGTTTGCCTTTTTCCTCCCCGCCATGCTGAGAATTGAGAAATCAGAACCTGGCTGGAGTGAGACTTTTCAGCTAACTCAGTGCAGTATCAAGTACATAATAATTTTTTTGTCTGAATGCATATTGATCTGTTTCAAGGAGGCCATCAGCTTTTGTTCAAACAGGAGAAAAAAATACCCACTCCCTCAAGATAGGCGTGAACATTCAAGATATGTGATTAAAGTACCATAAATCTCAATTCGCTGCTATAAAATTATAACGTTTTTCAACTATTCCAGTTCATAACACCAACTCACTATACTTCATAGCTGCAAAATAATCTGAATTTTTCCAATTCTTCATTGGAATTGCAGCTTTCCTGTCAACTTACTTCAGCAGCAATTCGAGCATCAACACCGAAAATGGTGGGAACATTTGTAAACCTGACCTGTTACAATGGGGGTATCGGAAAGGCCAAGTCACCATAGTCCTATCGAACCACTATGAAAAGTTTATAGAGGCAGTTCCATTATAGGCATTCATAGAATGTGATAAAATTATTGGCAGAATACAGTACTTAGAAATAATAGCTGAAACATACTTGCTTCCTCTGGTTGCTTTGTCCCCTAACCTTGCTGTGGTTCTGTTCGCCGAGCTGGAAGTTTTTGTTGCAAACGTTTCGTCCCCTGGCTAGGCGACATCATCAGTGCTTGGGAGCCTCCTGCGAAGCGCTTCTTTGATGTTTCCTCCGGTGTTTATAGTGGTCTGTCCCTGCCGCTTCCGGTTGTCAGTTTCAGCTGTCCGCTGTAGTGGTTGGTATATTGGGTCCAGGTCGATGTGTTTGTTGATGGAGTGATGAGGCATGGCATGGCATTCATCCACAAACTCCATCAACAAACACATCGACCTGGACCCAATATACCAACCACTACAGCGGACAGCTGAAACTGACAACCGGAAGCAGCAGGGACAGACCACTATAAACACCGGAGGAAACATCAAAGAAGTGCTTCGCAGGAGGCTCCCAAGCACTGATGATGTCGCCTAGCCAGGGGACGAAACGTTTGCAACAAAAACTTCCAGCTCGGCGAACAGAACCACAGCAACGAGCACCCGAGCTACAAATCTTCGCACAAACTTTGAACCCCTAACCTTCCATTGCTTTGGACATGGCCATGGAAAACCAATTGGTCCAGAGCAGCTTGTAAAAACTTTGAAATCCTTACCTAATGCATTAAGTAAACGTTCTTGACAAACTCAAGTTACATACATACTTAGTACATACGGTATGGCAACCTACTAATCAATGATACAAACCAATAATTCAGATTCTACAAAATGGAACTGCATTTCAATATCTATGCAAAAGTTACTGCAAAGATGCTGTAATATAGAACAAGAAAATTATATATTCATATTTGTTTTCTTTGAAGGGTTCTGACAGATTGCAATGTTACTTAAATGCTGCATATGTAATTTCCTTACTGCTTATTGTGTTGACAAGTATCACCATTAAAATTTGTAATTTAGATTTACTAAAAAGAATACAGGTAAACTACTGTTATCGCAACCCTCCAGATAACAAGCTACACCTATGGGTAAAGTGTCCATGTGAATTAGGTCAACAAGACATCACTGACAAAGTGAAGCAATTTTGCCAACGATTTTTCATTATGTTGGCTTATTTAATTCTGTTACCCTACTACATTAGAACTTTTTAAAAAAAAAGCTTTGTGCACAGAGGGATGTCCCAGCTCATTCCAATTTATTTACTGCTTAATCAGTGGTCATCACAGAATAGGTGTCAAAGGGAGAAACCAGGCCATTCAAGTTAGTTCAAACATGAACATTTTATTTGTTCAGATAGATATTTGCCTTCTTGACCACTCTGCAGCAACCTTCAGGATAAAATGGACCTGCACTCCCAGATCTCGCTGTCCATCAACTTTTCCCATGGCTCTTCCGTTCATTGTATAATTCGCTCTGGAATTAGTCTTGCCGAAATGCATCACCTCACATTTGTCTGGATTGAAAACCACCTGCCAATTTTCCGCCCAACTCGCCAGTCTATCTATATCCTCCTGTATTCTGACAGTCCCTTATGCTTTCTGCTGATCCACCAATCTGCGTGTCATCTGCAAACTTGCTGATCTCCCAACAGTGCCCTCTTCCAGATCATTTATGTATATTACAAACAATAGTGGCCCCAACACTGACCCCTGTGGAACACCACTGGTCACCTTTCTCCATTTCAAGAAACTCCCTTCAACTACTGCTCTGTCTCCTGTTGCTCAACCAGTTCTTTATCCACCTAGCTAGAACACCCTGCATACCATGTGACTTCACTTTCTCCATCAGCCTACCATGGGGAACCTGATCAAACATCTTACTAAAGTCCATGTATATGACATCAACAGTCCTTCTTTCATCTGTCAAATTAGTCACTTCCTCGAAGAACTCTAAATAAAGTTGGTAAGGCACGATCTCCCCCGCACAAAACCATGTTGCCTATCACTGATAAGCCCATTCTTTTGTAAATATAAATAGATCCCATCCATCAGTACCCTCTCCAGCAATTTCCCCACCACAGACATCAGGCTCACTGGTCTGTAATTAGCCAGAATATCCCTATTACCCTTCTTGTGCAGGGGGACAACAAGAGCAAACTTCCGTCCTCCGGCACCTCACCTGCATTTAAGGATACCACAAAGATATCTGTCAGGGCCCCGCTATTTCCTCTCACCTCCCTCAGCTACCTGGGATAGATCCCATCCAGTCCTGGGGATTTGTCCACCTGAATAACCTCTAGCCTACCCAACACATCTTCCCTACTTACGCCAACATGATCCAGACGAATCGAACCTCTATCTCTAATCTCAAGATTCATCATGTTCCTCTCCTCAGTGAATACGGATGCAAAGTAATCATTCAGAATCTCACCCACTCCCACAGGTTTGACACAATCTTCCTTCATTATCCTTCAGTGGACCAATCCTTTCTTTAGTTACCCACTTGCTTCTTATAAAAGAATAAAATGCTTTGGGATTCTCCTCAATTCTGTTTGCTAAAGCTATTTTTTGACCCCTTTTGGCCCCCTTGATTCCTCATTTAAGACTTGCCCTACTCTTCCGATATTCCTCCGGGACCATTCTGTTCTTAGCTGCCTAGACATTATATACGCTTCCTTTTCCTCTTGGCTAGTCGTACAATTTCTCCTGTCATCCACGGTTCATGAGTCTTGCCCTTCCCATCCTTTACCTTCAATGGGACATGGCTATCTTGCACTATCTTTGAAAGCCTCTCACATCTCAAATGTGGACTTCCCTTCAAATAGCTGTGTCCAATCCACATTTCCAAACTCCTGCCTAATTTTAATATAATTGGCCTTGGCCCAGTTTAGTACTCTTCCCTGAGGACCACTCTCTTCTTTATCTCCGAATATTCTAAAACTTACAGAATTGTGGTCACTGTTCCCAAAGAAATCCCCCACCACAACTTCTACCACCTGTCCTGGCTCACTCCCCAGTACCAGGTCCAATATGGCCCCTTCCCTCGTTAGACTATTGACATAATGATCTAGAAAACTCTCCTGGACGCTTCATACAAATTCTACCCCATCCAGACTTCTGACGATAAGTGTATCCCAGTCAATGTTGGGGAAATTAAAATCTCCCCTCACCATTACCCTATTTTCTCTACATCTTTCCTTAATCTGTTTACCTATTTGTTGTTCTACCTCACGCTCACTGTTGGGAGGTCTCTCATACAGCCCCAACAATGTCACCACACCCTTATTTCTCAGCTCCACCCATAATGCCTCACTACTCAAGACCTCCATATAGTATCCTCCTTTAGCACAGCCGAGATATCGTTCCTGACCAGCAATGCAACGCCAACCCCCTTTTACTTCCCTCCCTGTCCTGTCTGAAACGTCTATATCCTGGAACATTTAGTTGCCAATCATCATGCCCTTCCTTCAACCAAGTCTCTGGAATATCGGAATAAATCAAAAATGAAATCCAAACATCAACTGCTAAATTTAAACTAGACTATTTTTAAAAATTATTTAACTTGCAATTTACAAACAAAAACATCTTCTGAAAAATCAATTCCTCTATTACAAATTTAAATAGACTGTATATAATGGATATGTCAGAACAAACTGAAGGTCATCATTAAAACTGCTACGTCAACTGATGCTGAGTGTTTCTCCTCTTCAAATTATTACATAATCTAAATGTGGAGTGTTCCACAAGTGAACTCAAGAATGGAAAGGCTACAGCAGTGCTAAACCATCTGCAGAACTATTTTAAAAATTTGGGAAAGGAGACAACAAACTTGTGGATATGCATCAGGTACTCACTTAACAATTTCATCAAGATTACTATGCTGCTTCTGGAAGGAAACATTTCATTGCAACATTCAGGATGTATTCTCTCTGCACAAAGGATGGTAGGAAGTTGGCGTTCTTTCACCAAAGAGGGTCACTGATCCCACCATCAAGGGGAAAAGTTTTTCCAGTCTACCCTATGCCTCCTAATCTTACACATCTGAATTACCCCTCTAATCTCCTATTCTAAGGAAAACAACCCCAGTCAATTCAATCTCTCTTCTTAACTGAAACTCTCCAGAATAGGTAACATGTTGGTAAACCTGCTTTGCATTCTCTCCAGTGCTATCACATCCCTCCTATAATGTGGATTCTGGAACTGCACACCATATTCTAACAACAATAGTAAGGAAACTTTTGAAAAAATTCTGAGGAACTGAATTAATCTGATTTAGGGAAACAGGGATTAATCAAGAATAGTTATCTTGGTTTTGCTAAGGGGAGGTCATGTCTGACCAGCTTGATTAACTCTTTTGAAGAGGTGCCCATACTCTATTGATAAAACTAACGCCTTATAATACAGCTGCAGCACATTCTCCCTGCTCTTACTCTCCATGCCTTGGCTAATAATGGCAAATATCCCATATGCCTCGTTAACCCCTTCATCCACCTGTCCAGATACCTTAAGGGACTGGTGAACATGCATATCAAGGTCCCTCTGATCCTCAGTGCTTTTCAGGGGTCCAACTATTCATGTATTCTCTTGCTTCATTAGTGCTGCCTAAGTGCATTGGCTTGGATTCCATTTGCCACTGATCAGTCCATCTGACCAGCCCTCTAATAGTATACCATTATTCTCCTCTGTATTATCACTCCACCAATTTTTGTATCATGAGACATCGGAGCAGAAATTGGGCGACTCAGCCCATCGAGTCTGCTCCAACATTCAATCATGGCTGATAATTTTCTCAACCCCATTCTCCTGCCTTCTCACCACAACCCTCGATACTAAAGAACCTATCCATCCCCATCTTAAATATACTGAATGACCTGGCCTTCACAACCTTCTGAAGGATATTATTGTCATTGAGCAAGTGCAACAAAGGTTCATTAGACTGGTTCCTCAAATGATAGGACTGTCCAATGAAGAATGATTTGGAAAAAGGGCCCTGTATTCTCTAGTGTTTTGAAGAATGCAAGGTAATCCAACTGAAACCTACAAAATGCTTATGAGAGGCAGGATAAGTGCAGGTAAGACATTTCACCAATTTGGAGACTCTAAAACCAAGTGACAATTTCAAAATAGAAGGTGTTTTATTTCAAGAAACACTAATTTTTTGGAATTCTCTATCTCAGGGAATTGTAGAAACTCAGTTACTGAGTCTGCTTAAAGTATAAATTGATAGCTTTCTAAATATCAATGACATAAAGGGATATATGAATACTGAAGTGAACAACCAGTATTGATCATTTTGATGGCAGAGCAGGTTCCATGAACTGAAAAGCCTACTCCTATGTCCGATGTTTACACAGAAGTAACAGTAAGAATGGAAGTGGAAGAGTGAACATTTTAATAAAATTAAGTGCGAGAATTCAAATGTCTGATAAGTATAAATGAATAAATCTAGCAAATGTGCCCAAATATGCTGGGACTGCAATAGGAATAGATACCAACGACTGAAGAAAATGTAATATGGAGTGTGAAGCCAAAATAAGAATGCAGAAAAAAGATGAGGTTTCCAGAGATATTACATAGAAATCTGAAAAAGCATGAAGAAAGTAGGCATGGATACATGAGAAAATGGAAGTGGATACGAGAAATGACAAAGTAAACAAAATTTGTGTACTGGTACCTTCCAATATAAATAAGATGTTGAAAGGGTCAGCTGAAAGGGAGGGGAAAAAAAGAGGAAAAGGTTGCTTTTGGGTAATCTGAAGAATTCGAGAGAAGTACAAGATGCAGTCATTCACAGAAACAAAAACTGAAGGCATACTACTGATGATTAGATTATTATTTAGTTATTTCATTTGTTCCATTAATTTTTTTAAATTTATTTTAGTAAAACAGGAGGGTTTGGTTAAGAAAAAGAAGAAAGCATATCTAAGGTATTGACAGGATAGATCGAGTGAATCCTTAGAGTATAAAGGAAATAGGAGTATACTTAAGAAGGAAATCAGGAGAGGAAAAAAGGGGACATGAGATAGCTTTGGCAAATAGAATTAAGGAGAATTCAAAGGGTTTTTACAAATACATTAAGGACAAAAGGGTAACTAGGGAGAGAATATGGCCCCTCAAAGATCAGCAAAGCAGCCTTTGTGTGGAGCCGCAGAAAATGGGGGAGAAACTAAATGAGTATTTTGCATCAGTATTTACTGTGGAAAAGGATATGGAAGATATAGACTGCAGGGAAATAGACGATGACATCTTGCAGAATGTCCACATTACAGAGGAGGAAGTGCTGGATGTCTTGAAATGGGTAAAGGTGGATAAATCCCCAGGCCTGATTAGGTGTACCCGAGAACTCTGTGGGAAGCGAGAGAAGTGATTGCTGGGCCTCTTTTGGTGATATTTGTATCATCGATAGTCACAGATGAGGTGCCGGAAGACTGGAGGTTGGCTAACGTAGTGCCACTGTTTAAGAAGGGTGGTAAGGACAAGCCAGGGAACTATAGGCCAGTGAGCCTGATGTCGGTTGCGGCTGTACAGGACATTGGTTAGGCCACTGTTGGAATATTGCATGCAATTCTGGTCTCCTTCCTATTGGAAAGATGTTGAAAAACTTGACAGGGTTCAGAAAAGATTTACAAGGATGTTGCCAGGGTTGGAGGATTTGAGTTATAGGGAGAGGCTGAACAGGCTGAGGCTGTTTTCTCTGGAGCATCGGAGGCTGAGGGGTGACCTTATAGAGGTTTACAAAATTATGAGGGGCATGGATAGAGTAAATAGGCCAAGTTTAGAGTGAGAGGGGAAAGATGTAAAAGAGACCTAAGGGGCAACTTTTTCACACAGAGGGTGGTACGTGTATGGAATGAGCTGCCAGGGGAAGTGATGGATGCTGGTACAATTGCAACATTTAAGAGGCATTTGGATGGGTATATGAATAGGAAGGGTTTGGAGGGATATGGGCCAGGTGCCTGCAGGAGGAACTAGATTGGGTTGGGATATCTGGTCGGCATGGACGGGTTGGACCCAAGGGTCTGTTTCCATGCTGTACATCTCTATGACTATGACTCTATGTACTTTATTCTTGCTTTCAAAGCAATTCAGCAAATTTCATATTCCAAAAAGCTTTACATATCAATTCTGTGGTAAACATTAACTTCATAAAAGTTACAATGTGAAGGAAATGACAACCAACTGAAGATGAACTATTAGTAAAGCAGATACTGACATGAAAATTAGGAATTTGCTTTAAATTTAATAATCGAGTATTTTGTCCATTTAGAAATAAGATAGCAATAGTACAGTAAATTATCTGTGAACGTGAGTTCCAAATGTTGAGTAGGATTAAGTTTTATTCTTCATATTGTATTTATGATAACAAGCCATTACATTTTGGGCCTACTGGATAAAAATTCTTGATATACACAATGGTCCCTTTGAAAAGATCAATGGTGATGAAAATCTAAAGATTCTTCAAAATTTCAAAACAATTTTGTGCAATCATCATCCTTCTGACAAATAATTTGTAAATGAAAAACTGTCTGACACTTGCAACTATTTATAGTTGCTATTTAAGAAATTTCCAGCAAGTCAAATAAACTTTTCTTTGAACAAACATCGACATGTATAAGAATTACAAGCAACACATCAATGCCCTAGAAATAATTCAAAATATACCAGTTTAGAGATATTAGGGTATTAGTTTAATGGAATAGTTAATCATTATTTTTAAACAAATGAACACCATAAGCTACATGAACATTCCTGAATGCACCAGCTTAGGGGGTTCTAAAGGTTGCATTTCAGATTCAAAAATTACTACTACCCCATCAATGCATCAAATAAATGTTGGCACCTTAATTGTGCCTTTATAACATTGTTAATGGTTTGTTAATTTACCTCCTACACTGTTATTATACTTCAAATGATTTAATGACTGCCAGGGGAGTATGCAACATATGCACAAATGTTATCCTTCTGCATTATATTCAGTTTAGCTCATACATGTGGTTCCTTTGTGCACAGGGTTGTTTGAACAATTACAGTATTTTTCTAAGAAAGAATTTTTTTTGTTTATTAAGCAAGTTTACAAAATAAGTTCAGAATTTTCACAATTCTGGGGCAATTTGATAAAATGCTGTGTGTGATATATTAAGATAACAATCATTTGGATCTACCACCTATGCTTATGATAAATTCTGGCAGCTCTTTGCTGGGATGCTACATAGGAAGCCATGCAGTTATGCTGTATTACACTCCAGGGAAGAAAGCGGACAGTATACCTTGGCCTGTAGCAAATGTGTCTCCTGTTGGATAACAATGGGGAGTTCTTTGAAAAGTCACACAACCATATTCCTAGCAGTATGGACACAATTATGCAGGTCGGGGGATGGGAAGGTGACAAGAACAAAACAAATCCAAAATCACTTCCACACAAGACCCATCAAACACACTTTGGCCGCACTGAAAAGCAATATATTTCAGTTTATATTTAAAAAATTCCAATTAAAGTAGTCAATAGGGATATATGTCATTCCAGTATCCATGATTTACTTTGATTACAAATTAAAATCATATTCTGAAAAGTTTTAGCTTTTGCATAACTGCAACTGAATACACGAGTGTTCTTTTTAGCTCCACTGAAAGTAAGGGCATTCTGTCAGTGCACTCACAATACTAATCTTATAATTAGCTGCTTAATTAGGTAATTATGGCTTTGCAGGGGATGCCGAAATGAAAAATGACAACATTGTAACACGGTCACCTATTTATATAGCAGTTATTGTATTTTCACATCAATGCAAGGGAACAAAATCCGTTCACAAAAAATTACCCATTCCATGTCTTCCTCAATTTCTCAACTTTATTCCAGAATAGGTTTAAGATCTACAAAAAATAAAATTTCTCCATACATTTAGGACCATTCTGAAAGAGACAGACATTTTCACTACAAGTATCTAAATTAGCTTCTTACAAAGCCATCAGTTTTACAGAAATCTGATTCCACCATTCAAATGCAGAGAACTGGAGAAAAACACCAAAGTAATTTTTACATAAAACATGTACTACTGTTTTTACAGATACTAATATGAAAGGATTAGAAAATGTGTTGCAAAAATGCAACAGACTATCTGAAGGTCACTTTTGAAGTATTGTAACTGTCAGGGAGAAACACAGTGGTCAATTTATGCAGAATACCGCAGCATGGAGAGAAATTAACTGATAATCTATTTCAGTAGTGATTGGGGGATAAACGTGGTCTAGAATTCAGAACTTACTTGCATTTCCTTAAATACTGGCAAAGAATCTTTTGCATGTATCCAAGAAGCCAAATGGGATCTTGGTTCAACATCGCAACCAAGAGACAGTAAATATTCAAAAAAGGTAGTTAGAGGATGAGAAAATGACAGTCTGAAGGTTTAAAGACTAAATAGACAAGGCTCAGTAAATCATTGCAAAAATGTCAAACTGATGGAAAATACTCAAATTGAACTTCAAATTTGTAGTGGAAATATTGTGCATTCAGAAGTTTTTGAACATGACACTGATGCGTTTTGTGCTCCTGTCAAGTGTTAGATATCAATTCAACATAAGCATTGCGAAACAAATTGGTTATTTTCATGATATTTACATTGGGACTGATGTAGCTTAGTCAGCTCTAATCATTCTTCCAAAGTACATTAAGTTACTCCAGTAAATCAAAAGAAAAGCCAACACAGAAACAGTGTTTTCCAAAATTTTGCACTGAACAGTTGATTGCAGCAAAATTTTCCTTCCTTCAAATAAGGGAACAGTCCGGTTTCTGCTCAGCATTTCCTGCAAGCAAAGAAGGTTAGGATCTCAGATGAGTCAGAAACTTAAACTTGAATTCCACAACTCCATCATATCATGAACATGTGTTCAAACTCCATCTTATTAATGGCATAAATGCTGCATACTTAACAACTACATGCCCATCAGATGGACGAGATATCTGATTTAACAATTTGAATGACTTGTTGTCGATAAGGACATCACACGTTGAGCCTAAACTGCAACAAACAACCTTGCTACCTGAAGACCCAAGGTGGTCAAACTTGACCTCTGGAGGTAGACTTCCACCTGTCCTAACCCAAAAGGCCTTCAACCTGTTCTTATGTCGATCCCTTAAAGTCTTCAAACATGATGCCTTGGACATATATTGAAGTGATTTTTTTTGTGTAGCAACCTCCTGTCTCATAAGACAATAGTTTGCATCCTGGTGGTCAATTGTGTGTTGAAGGTGCCACACACAAACCACTGATATCTGATTTCTAAGGGCAGCTCAATGGTTCATACTGCTGCCACACAATACGAACCCAGGTTCAATTCTTATCGAGATTACATGGAATACGGGGAGAACGAGCCAGGTGAGTACATAACTGGCTCAAAAGGAAGGAGAGACAGGGTGGAGGAGAGTGGCATTTCCAACTGGAGACCTGTGACCAGCAGCGTGCCGCAAGGATCGGCACTGGGTCCACCACTTTTCGTCATTTGTATAAAGATATCGCCCGCTTTTTGAATGTTCGCTTTACACAATTTCGTTTCTCCGAAAGACCCATATTAATACCTGTTTTCGCAAACACGAAGAGGATTTTAGTTTTTACAAGAAACAGCCATAATTTTTTCTATATAAAATATGCGCCTTTGCTTTATGCCATTTTTGGCTTACGAAAGGTTTCCTGGGAACGCCCAACTTTTGGATAGCGGGGACTACCTATAAATGATTTGGACATGAATATAGCAGGAGATATGATTAGTAAGTTTGCAGATGACACCAAAATGGGTGACATGGTGGACAGCCAAGAAGGTTACCTCAGAGTAAAACGGTACCTTGATAAGACAGGCTGAGGAGTAGCAGATGGAATTTAATTCAGATAAATATGGTGCTACACTTTAGTAAGGCAAATCAGGGTAGGATATATACACTTGATGGTAGAGCCCTGGAGAGTGCTGTCAAACAAACTAGATTGTAGGTTCACAGCTCCTTAATAGTGGAGTTGCAGGTAGACAGGATAATGAAGGCGGCATTTCATACACTTTCCTTTATAGGTCAGTGCACTGAGTACAAGAGTTGGGAGATCATGTTGTGAACGTAAAGGACATTTGTTCGGCCACTTTTGGAATACTGCATTCAATTCTGGTCTCTCAGCTGTAGGAAAGATGTTGTGAAACTTGAAAAAGGTTCAGAAAAGATTTAAAAGAATGATGCCAGGGTTCAAGGTTTGAGCTACAGGGAGAGGAATAGGGTGGGGCTTCTGTCCCTGGAGCATCAGAGGCTGAGGGGAGACCTTATAGAAGTTTATAAAATCGTGAGGGGCATGGATAGGGTGAACAGCCAAGGTATTTTCCCCTTTTAAGAGAAATCTCTGGACCCTGATGGAATTTATCCCGCAGTATTAAGGGAGGCAGGAGAAATTGCTGGAACATTGACAGACATCTTTGTATTCTGTTTGGCCAAGGTGAGGTCCCAAAAGACTAACGAATAGCCAATGTTGTCCCATTATTTAAGAAGTGTAGCAGGGATGATGCAGGAAATTACAGGCCTGTGAGCCTCACATCAGTGGTAGGGAAATTATTGGAAAAGGTTCTCAGGGACAAGATCTACACACATTTAGAAGCTAATGGGTTTATTAGCAACAAAAAGCATGATTTTGTGCGGAGGATATCATGCCTCACTGACTTGATAGAGTTTTTTGAAGAGGTGACGAAAATGATCGATGAGAGAAAAGCAGTTCCTGTTGTCTACACGGACTTCAGTAAAGCCTTTAACATGGCTGACAGGTACAAAAGGTGAAGTCACATGGTAGCAGGGGTGAGCTGGCAAGATGGATATAGAACTAGCTAAGTCATAGGAGACAGAGGGTAGCAGTGAATGGATGCTTTTCAGAATGGCAGGTTGTGACTAGCAGTGTTCCACAGGGATCCGCGCTGGGATCTCTGCTGTCTGTAGTCTATATAAATGATTTGGAAGAAAACATAGCTGGTCTAATTAGTACGTTTGTGGATGATAGAAAGATTGATGGAGTTGCGGATAGTGAGGAGGATTGTTGGAGGATACAGATCAGTTGAAGGCAAGAGCAGAAAAATGGCAGATGGAGTTTAATCCAGATAAATGTGAAGTGATACATTTTGGAAGATCTGACATAGGTGTAATTACATAGTGAATAGCAGAACCCTTAGGAGTATTGATATACAAGGGGATCTGGGTATGCAGGCCCACAGATCACTGAAGGTGGCAGTGCAGGTGGATAAGGTAGTAAAAAAAAAAGGCCAATGGCATGCTTGCCTACATTGGCAGAGGCTCTTGATTATAAGGATAGACAAGTTATGCTGTAGCTTTACAGAACTTCAGTTAGACCACACTTGAAATATTGCAGACAGTTCTAGTCACCACTGTGATTAAAATGAGGTGGATGCTTTGAGAGGGTACAGAGAAGGTTTACCACAACATTACCTGGTATGGAGGATTTTAACTATGAAGAAAGGTTGAATAGACTGGGTTTGTTTTCACTGGAATGCAGGAGGTTGAGGGGTGACCTGATAGAAGTTTACAAAATTGTGAATGAGGCTTTTTCCCAGGGTGAGGAGTCAATTACCAGAGGGACACATGCAAGAGGTGGGGGGGGGCATTTAAAAGAGATGTGTGAGGCAAGTTTTTCACACAAAGAGTGGCAAGTGCCTGGAACACTCCACCAGAGATGCAGGTGGAAGCAGGCACAATAGCAGCATTCACAAAGCACCTGGACAAATGCATGAATAGGAAGGGAAGAGGGGGATACGGATCCTGCTGGTGAAGACAGTTTTAGTATGGAAGGGCAAAATGTGTAAACACAGACTTGGAGAGCGAAGGGCCTGTTCCTGTTTTGTTCTTTGTTCTCTTTATTCTTTCTTTGTTCTCAAAGGAGGGAGTCCAGAACTAGATGGCATAGGTTTACAGTGAGTGGGGAAAAATTTAAAAGGGGCTGAAGGGGCAACTTTTGCATGCAGAGTGTGGTGTATTCAGGAACAAGCTGCCAGAGGAAGTGGTGGAGGCTGGTACAATAACAACATTTAAAATGTATCCAAATGGGTCTTTAGAAGAATATGGGTCAAATACTGACAAATGGGACTGGATTAATTTAGGATACCTGGTCAGCAAGGATGGGTTGGACCAAATGGTCTGTTTCCATGCCATACATCTCTATGACTCTATGTGGAGTTTGTGTGGAGTTTGCACACTCGCCCACGTCTGTGTAGGTTTCTGCTGGGTGCTCCCGTTTCCTCCCATTGTCCAAAGATGTGCAGGCCAGGTGGAGTAGTCATGGTATATGTGGAGTTACAGGGATTGTGTGGTGGTTAGGTCAGGGTGGGATGCTCATTTGGAGGGTCAGTGCAGATTTGACGGGCCAAATGGTTTCTTTTCACAATGCTGGGATTTTCTCAGTCTTTTGTCCTCTTCTTGGTCACATAAGCTTTTTTCTCCAGCTTCTTGCCTCTTCCAATGCTCTTCCAAACAATCAGCCTCCAAAGGTCACTGTTCTAGTTACCAATCCCCATTGTCACCAGATCTCACTTGCAGGTATTATTGTAGTGAAAGTATGGGTGCCCAGGAGGCTGTGACCCCATGGCCAGATCATTGTACAGGACTATCTGGGTAATACATTTTCAATCATGAACATGCCTCAGCTAGCACTGGCTTCACATGGAGTTTATGATGACAGAATTAGCATGCTCTGGGACAAACTTTACAACTTTATGCCAAAGAATGCCATATGTCTGAGATGGCAAAATGGGCAACTGCTCCATTTTTTCTCACCATTCCAGCTGTCGAAGCATACCTGGCAAACTCCCCAGCAGGGACTGGGAACAAAAAGAAAGCAATCAAATCTCATTATATCTACAGAGGTGACAACAACCCCATTGACCAGAAAAGTAGCAGCTAGGTTTTGAGATGAAACTGACTCCTTAATGGGCACTTCACATGACTCTTTGGCCTTTGGAAAGTTCAAATGTTACATTCCCGGTGATCAAGAAAAATGTGCTTTTAACATCAGAACTGCGAGTGAGAATGTGTATAGGCTATAAGCAGGCAGGGAAAGAGTTAAGTTCTGAGTTTTGTGAGCCAAAAGGTTCAGCTGTGCATGACTCAGATCAGATAAGAACTTACAGTTAACAATGGGGTGCTGGAGGCAAGGGTAATGGGTAAACAAGGTGGAAAAACATTCATTATGTAGAGCCATTTAACAATATTTGAAGCATTCAGTATGTATGGTCAGCTAACAAGGGGAAAAGTATCCATTGTATGAATCCAGTTAACAAGGTTAAGAACATTCACTGTATAACAGTAAAGGGCTTGGTCTCTGCTATTGATACTCATTGATTGTAATGGTCACCCAACTAATTTGTATGTTGTCTCATCTGGATGCTCCTCCCTGAAAATGACTACATAGTTTATTGAGAAACTGTTGTTCCAGACAAGACCAAGAACTCATGTCTCTGTGCACATGGGCAATCGCTCTCTCTCCCTCCAGTGCCCGGAATAAAGATGAAGGAGGTAAACCTACACTGCATGCCTGTGCGTTTTGCTTCGACTCAAGGGGGAAATGGGATGACACAAGCAACGCTTGAGGCTGATGTTTAAGCCAGATTCTCATCTCCTCAAAATCCTGCTATAGATAATCACTGCAGATAGGGAATTGGTTGATCTTGCAAACAACATATTGCTCAATCATCAACTTTCAAAGAGTTGTGTGTAACACCAACCTTCTTTCAGCTACTTGGATGTGCATGAACTTGATTCTTGAAGAATGCGAGCTCCTACTCGATTCTGAGTGATAAGACTTAATCTCCATACTCCGGTTTTAATCTATTGCTAGAAAAACCCTTCTTTTCAGTTTGGGTGTGCACTAGCGTTGAAGTGCTCGTGCAAAGTCTCAAAGACCAGCCAAGAATTGAATTGCAAAGGGTGCATGTTAGATTTCTGTTGCTCATTTATGACCTAACTGAACATTAAGTTAAGAGTCTAGCAAGTCTGTACCTTCAGTGCACTTCACTATATTGGCGAGAACGAGAAAACATATGCTTGGCAGGAGGAAAGGTGGAACAATTTCTACCTTCGCTATCTCATACATGTCATAGCTGACCTGAAGAAGCACAGTCATGGAAAGAGATGAGTAAGCATCAAGATAGTACCTCAGCATGTCTCAATGTCCTCATGGTCAATCACTTTGAAGTACAGTTATTATGTAGGTAAACCTACACTGGAAATAGAAGGTCAAATAAAATAAAACAAATTCTTGCAAAGGAAAACAATGCTGAATGTGTTAATTACTTTCAAAAAGCCCTTTGTAGGCTGTATAAGCTTACATTTTGGGATCAAAATCATGAGACACCCTCAAATTCATACAATGAAGGAACTCTATGATGAAGTGGAAGTCAAAACTAGACAAATTAACATGAATGGTTTGAATTAAACACTCATCTGGCAATAAAGAATCTTCTGATTTTGGTTATTTTAAACAGTCATAAATTTGAGAAAGTACATGAAGAGGGCTCCAACTGAGAAATTGGAAACCTATATTCTAGTGATACAGCATTGCTGGAAGCAGAGGAAATGCAGAAAAAAAATGGCACTGATGATATCAAAATGTTGACAAGCACCCGGTTTCCTGCAAGGACACCATTCCATTCTCCCAGTTTCTCCATTGCATCTGTTCTGATAATGCCAACTTCCACAGAGATGCCTTCAACACATTCTTTTTCCTCAATAAGGATTGCTTCTGTGGTGGATGGTGCTCTCAGCTATGGCCAACTCATTTCTAGCACTTTTGCCCTCGGGTTATAAATTTTCACCCCACCAGTTTCTGCATTCAAAGGATCGTCCTCTGTCTTTTCAACCAACTTCAGCAGGATGTCCCCACTAAATACCAACATCTTTCCCTTGCATGCAATTGCAGAAGTGAGAACACTCATTGAACAAGGTCTTAAACACACCTTCCAGGTGAAGCTGTAGTTTACTTCTTTTGATCTACTATATTTCCTGCTCACAATGTCTGCTCTGTTACATCTATAAGACAAAACAGTTTGGGTGACTGCTATGGTATGCTCTACTTTGACTACAAGAACAACCTTGACCTTCTAGTTGACTGCCATTTCAATAAACTACCTTCTTCCCATGCCAACATTTTCATCTGAGACCTTTAGCAGTTTGCTGATGAAGCTCAACACTAACTCGAAGAACAGTACCCCATTTTCTGCTTGGGTACTTTTCAGCCTTCAGGACTCCACAAAGTTCAACACCTTCAGAGCATGAAAACTAATCTCCATTTTGATTTCTCCCTTCTTGTTGGTTTTTCTCTTGGTAGATTTTACTTATTTTTTCCTATTCAAACTTACCATTTAAACTCATTTTACTTCTCAAATCTCTTTCTGGACCACTAGCACTCCATCTGTTTTTTGATCTGGGCAGCCTCACCATTTTTTCTTCAATCTTCTCTCTTGGTCAACAGCATAAAAACCATAATTTTCAGCCCTTAAGCTCCAAAGAATCTTTGGACACTTAATTCTGTTTCTCTCTTCACTGATGCTATCAAATCTATTAAGTTTATCTGGCACTTTTTTAAGTTTTATAATTTTATTAAGAGTTGTGTGCAAAAACTGGCAAGATGTGCTTTTTACATGTATTTTAAAAACACAAAATTCTCTCTCAAAACAATCAGATTTTTGAGCATTAACAAGATCTCATTTACCTATTTGACACCGGGTCAATGACAAGAAACCTGCCACTTTTAAACACCACTCTGGACAAATTTTCAACATGAACTAGAGAGATAAAACACTGAAGGCAGCTGAAGAACACAGTGGCACGGTGGTTAGCACTGCTGCCTCACAGTGCCAGGGACCCAGGTTTGATTCCAGCCTCGGGCAACTGTGTATGAAGTTGGAACATTCTCCCAGTGTCTGCGTGGGTTTCCTCCCACAGTCCAAAGATGTGCAGGTTAGATGATTTGGCCATTCTAAATTGCCTGTAGTGTTAGGTGCATTAATCAGAGTGGGTTACTCTTCGGAGGGTCGATGTGGACTTGTTGGGCCGAAGGGTCTATTTCCACTCTGTTGGCAATCTAATCTAATCAAACAGAGGACACTGACAGTAAGCCAAATTGCAAAGCAAAAGCAGTGGCAAGGTGATGTGTTCAGAAATTAAATTCCAAAGTAGGGGATGAAGCAGTCAAATGGAAAAGGGAAGTGCGCAATGCCAAGGATAACCTGGCAAAAGACTACAGAAAAGACCTTCTGCAAGTTGACAATATCTGCGAGGGTGAGCAGCAATAACACCAACTGTAGAAGAGGCTGATGTTGGCTGAATCAATGGATAAAAGTGAGTCACTCAGCTCTCTCCTTCTGTGAAATTCATATAGATCATTTCACACATTCAGGATATGCTCTAGTCACATTCAAACAGTACATGACTTTTCAAATCCACGTGAACAGCTGAAACAGAGCTTCTGTTTAACTCAACCAGAAGTTAGCATCTGCAACAATACCACTCAATTTGATTAATTTCAATGGTCGTTCCTCCTTCATAAAGATCAGAAGTGGATATGTTTGCTGGTGATTAGTACAGGAAACATGGTCAACTATAATCAAAATTCCTCAGATTTTGATGCAATCCATGATTGAACGCAGCAAGACCTGGACAACATATAGGGCTTGGGCTGATGTGTGCTGTGTTTCTTATCACCTCTGTGTTATGCGATGATCACCTTAACAAGAGAAAATCTAATAATCACCCCTTGGACATTCCCTTCCTTACCTGTACCATCACATGGTAGTTACTACTGACCAGAAACTTAAACTTGATGACAGTCACATGAATTAGAGTGGTGCTGGAAAAGCACAGCAGGTTAGGCAGCATCTGAGGAGCAGAAAAATGATTTTCCTGCTCCTTGGGTGCTGCCTGACCTGCTGTGCTTTTCCAGCACCACTCTAAACTTGACTCTTGATGTCTGCATTACTCACTTTCACGCAGTCACAAATACCTTAGCTACGGGAAGGGCGGGGGGTGGGGGGGGTAAAGTTCTGGGAATCTGGATTCAAATCACGCCATGGCAGGATTTTTTTTTTAGAACAACTGGTTTTACACATTCAATTCCAGCCAAGACTTCTGCAAAACTGTTATAGTGAAACCCAAAATCTTTTTCCAAGTTATGGATATTTCCCTGGCCTTCCAAACTGAAAGCCTAATACACTGTATAATATTTAAACAAAAAAAAAACCAAAAGAACAGTGGATGCTGGAAATCATAAAAACAAAACCAGAAATGACTGGAAAAATTTAGCACCTCTGGCAGCATCACCAGAGAGAAATCAGAGTTAACAATTTGGATCCAGAGACCCTTCAGAACAGTTCAAGAAGGGTCACAGTACCCAAAACATTAACTGATTTTTCTCCACAGATGGTGCCAGACCTAAGTTTTTCCAGCAATTTCTGTTTTTGACACTACTATTTACTTTGTTTGCTTATAAACTCTCCCAATGAAAACAGAACCTCATTACATGCCAAGAGCACGCTTGCACTCACACTGCTTTTAAAAAGGAAATCACCCCATGGCGACAGAAATATCTACAAATTTATCCTTCAACCCCATTCAGACACAGATCATACCCACATGCCTCTTGCTTATATCCAAACCCTGATACAAATGATCTGAAACTATGAGAATCACACAGTTTACTTCACAGTAATAAATGCTGAGCTTGCCAGCAACGCTCACTTTCCAGAAACATGTCCAAAGTACAACATATGCTCAGAACTACACAGTTGTCAACTAAAATTTTATAATTAAGATAGGGTGAATGCACCATTTTTCTCTCGTCCCACTACTTCATAAATCACAACAAACTTAATTCGTTTTACTTTTTCCCAATACATGCAGTAATATGCTTTCTCTATATTAGACTTAAAACAAAGAGATCTATCAACCAAGTCTTTTTAACAAACACGAAGCTGATCTGTCTGAAAAAAAATATTCATGAGGATGCAAAACTAGTGAAGTGTCTTAGTTTTTACTGTGCATATGTTTTCTCCTTTAAACCCAAAACACACTCACCAGATAAAGGGAAAACAGATTTTTCTCCACGGGGATTCACTTTGAGGAGTGGGAGAAAATACTTTCAGTTAATAAATCTTAGATCTTGAAGGCAAAATGGACAGGCTTGGGAAGTTCAGATAGCTGCTGTATCTGACATTCCTACACGGAAAGAAGGAGTGCCACTAAATTTAGGCAGTTTTCTCTGGCATTTTGGCAAACACAGCTTGCTCAGGAAATGCAGTATCGAGAAGTCTTCCCGTCACTCAGGTGTCATCCTGAATTCAGAATAAACACAATAAGCTGTACGGACTCTATTCTGAAACAAGTTTCCCGTCAACTGAAAATCCCAAACCATCTCTAATTCTGTAAGACACCGGTCAAACAGATCCCATAAAACTCAGTCATAAAAAGAGTCAAAAGTGTTTTTTCCTTGAAGTGAATTCAAGCAACCAAGACCATAATTATCTTGAACCGTTTGATTTACAAGGAATATTGTGTTCAGAAAAAGTTCCAACATATATTTTCATTAACCCAGATATGTTTATAACCCTTCAAACTCAAGTCCAATTAAGTTATTAAATATGAATCCATGAGAACACAAGAATTTTGTCCAACTTGGGGCTCAAACTCAGAAGTTTCTAACACAGGCAAGATAGTCAAGCTTACAGTTCAAAGTATAAACAACATTGCATAGCATTCCCTATTTTTTAAAAATGTGACCATTATTTTCTGACAATAAAATGTTCATCAGTTCTCAAATGAATTGCATGATATCATCCAATATCTGAAAATAATTAGTTGTTAGCCACCATGACAAACAAAATCATCTTCACAATATTTTCACAAAAATTGAATGGTGTGAGGACTATTAACAGTACTTTATGACATCATGAGAATCCATTGGATGAAAATCACTTTTAATCAAAAGTATAGAAATTCAGAACCAATTTTACAAAATAAAAAGCACATTACAACTTGAACTGGTAGAGATTCAGTTAGCATCTGGAACATCAACAGAGTAGGGTGAAGAAAGCAACCATGAGGATATACAATTAAACACCATAAAAATTAGTTCTGATGTTATTGTTTATATACAAAACACAAGATTCTAACCTATAATGTATTAACGTAGGAACAAATGGGCTCTGACCAGAGTCATCTGGACTCAAAATGTGATCTTGCTCTCTCTCTCCCCCAATCTCTTTCCGCCCCCCTCCCCCCCAACATGGATGCTATCTGACCCGCTGTGATCTCCAGCATTTGTTGCTTTCACTATAATGTATTAATGTTTGTCTTGTACAATGCTGAATTAATTTTGAGGTTATCAAGGTAAAGGATGTTAACATTACACTTACTACCATATTAAGTCGCAACATGCATCCCAGAAAAGATATCATTGTTAGCTACCCAAGAAAGCTCCTTTTACTTTGCCCTTAATATGCTTCATATCCGTCTCATGAGCAGAGCAGAGAACCTTACAACACAGAAACAGGCCACTTGATCCATCAGGTCTGTGCCAGTGCTTATGCTCCATATAAGCATTTTCCTACTTCATCTCACCTGAAACACATTCTGAATTTCCTTCCACAAAAACATACCTTCACCACCCATCTCAACCATTCTGTATAGCAGCAAATTTCACATTCAAACCACTCATTTCCTAATGGATTATTAGTGATTATCATGAATGATGGCCCATAAGTTTAAACTTGCCACAAGTGGTAACATCTTCTTTGCACCTATCCGACAGAACTTAATAATTTTAAAGATCTCTACAGATCACCACCTCTCAGCCTTCCCTTTTCTAGGCCAAAATTTCAACTATTCCGGAATAGATCCAATGCGATGGTTATTCAACTTCTCTCATGTTTACAGCTCAACTAAACGCAGGCAGATTTTGCATAGGAAGAGGCAGATTTTATGAAAAAAAAGTCAGGATCTGGCCGAAGTTGACTGGGAACAGCTATTTCTTGGTAAGCAAGAGTGGAAAGAGTGGAAAGCATTCAACAAACAATTGGGAAGAGTACAGGCCCAACATGTTCCCTTGAGGGTGAACTATCGGAGTAACAAGCCCAGAGAACCCTGAATGTTTAGAAATATTCAGGACTGGATAAAAAGGAAAAGAGGCACGCTTAACAGGTACAAAGGCAGCAAATGAACAGAGGCCCTACTGTGCATAGCAAGTGAGCAGGCAGGCACATAAGAAAGCAATTACAAGACAGCATGAACAAACATTGGCAGGCAAGATTAGGGACAATCCCAAGATATTCTACATCAAGGGAAAAGAGAACTACCAGTCAAAAAATAGGGCCCAATCGGCACCAAACGAGAAATCTACACACAGAGCCGAAGGACATTGGTGAAGAATTAAACAAATACTTCAACTGTCTTCACTTGGGAGAAGGAGGATGTAGGTAAAGAATTCGGAAGGATGGACTGCGAGATTCTTGAAGATTGATATAGCAAGTACTGATGGGTTTGGCAGGTTTAAAAGCGAATTAATCCCCAGGTCCAGATGAGTTGTATCCCAGGCTGCTACAGGAGACAAGAAAGGAAATCAGAGGAGATACTGATGCAAATTTTAAATTCCTCTCTGATCATAGGGGAGGTGTCATAGGACTGGAGGATTGCTGATGTGGTCCCATTTTTCCATGAAGGATGGTATGAGTGGAAATCTTTGAAACAAAGAATTTAGAGAAGAAAGATTTGAACTAGGGATAGTCAGCATGTCTTTGCCAGAGGGAGGTTATGCCTGACAAATCTGGTTGAATATTTCAAAGAGGTGACAAATGGAGATTAGGATTTAATGTGGATTTTAGCAAAGCCTTGGAAAAGGTTCCACATGGAGGCGAACAAAGAAAGTAAAAGCACAAGGGATGCAGAGCAACCTGGCAGATTGGAGCAAACTTTGAGATATTTTGTGGTGGTAGAAGGTTGTTTCTGTGACTGGAGGCAATATCTCGCGGCATACCACAGCAATAGGTGCTGGGTCCCTTATTGTTCATGATAAATTACAGAGATGACATGAAGACTGGCCGGATAGCTGACAGTGAGGAAGGAGGAGGATGTAAGCAGATTGGTCAAATGGACAACAATGGCAGATGGAATTTAACTCTGCCAAGTGTGAGGTGATGCACTTTAGAAGAAACAAGACAAGGAAGTACTCAATGAATCACAGGGCACAAGAAGCTCATGGGAACAAAGGGATCTTGGAGCATTTGCTTTCAAATCTCTGAAAGGTGGCAAGCTTGGTCAATGGGGTAATTAAGGGAGCATACGGTTACCTTATAGGGGTTTATAAAATCATGAGGGGGCATAGATAAGGTGAATAGCAATGATCTGTTCTCCAGGAAGGGAGAGTTCAAAACTAGGAGGCATATTTTTAAGGTGAAAGGAGAATGTTTTAAAAAAAGACACAAGGAGCAACTTTTTTTAAAAATACTGAGAGTGGTTTGTGTGTGGAATGCCAGATGAAGTGTTGGATGCAGGTACAGTTACAACATTTAAAAGACATTTGGATAAGTACATGAATAGGAAAGGTTTGGAAGAACATGGTCAAATGTAGGTAAATGAGACTTGTTTAGCTTAGAAACATGGTCAGCAAAGACTAGTTGAACTGAAGGGTCCATTTCCCCACTGTATGACTATGACGTGCCTTGATCAGTCAAGACACTAATTATAACAACAGGAAGGTTAAGCAAAGAGTGGGGACAAATGAGTGCAATTCTGGTTGGCAATCAGTAACTAGTTGTGTGCCTCAGGGATCAGTGTTGGGACCACAATTATTCACAATTTATACAGATGATTTGGAGTTGGGTACCATGTATAGTGTGTCAAAGTTTGCAGATGACACTAAGATGAGTGGCAAAGTGTGCAGAGGACTGTGAAACCGTGCAGAGGAACATAGATACTTTCAGTGAGTGAGCAAAAGTCCAGCAGATGGAATACAATGTTAATAAATGTGAAATCATCCATTTTGGTAGGAGTAACAGTAAAAAGGATTATTGCTTGTAAGGCAAAAAGTTGCAGCATGCTGCTATGCAGAGGGACCTGGATGCCCTTGTGCATGAATCACAGAAGGTTGGTCTGCAGGTACAAGTAATTAGGAAGGCAAATAGAATTTTGTCCTTCATTGCTAAAGAGCTTGAGTTTAAAAACAGGGAGGTTGTGTTGCAGGTCTACAGGGTGCTGGTGAGGCCACACCTGGAGTACTGCATGCAGTTTTGGTCTCCTTACTTGAAAGAGGAGGTATTTGGCACTACAGAGAAGGTTCACTAGGTTGATTCCAGAGTTGAGGGGGTTGACTTATGAGGAGAGGTTGAGTAGACTGGGACTATATTATTTGGAATTTACAAAAATGATGGGGAATCTTATAGAAACATATAAAATTATGAAGGGAAAAGATAATGAGGATGTTTCCACTGGCAGATGAAACTAGAAGGGAGCACAACTTCAAAATTAGGGGGAGCAGATTTAGGACTGAATTGAGAAGGAACTTCTTTATCCAGAGGGTTGTAATCCATGGAATTCCCTGCCCAGTAAAGTAGTTGATGCTACTTCAGTAAACGTTTTTAAAGTGAAGATTTTTTTTTTGAACAATAAAGCAATTAAGTGAGAGAGTGGGTAAGTGGAGCTGAGTCCACAAAAAGATCAGCCATGATCTTGTTGAATGGCAGAGCAGGCTCGATGGATCAGATAGCCTACTCCTGCTCCTAGTTCTTATGCTCTATGTTGGAGCTGAACAGGACTTTGGGTAGACCACAGCTCGATTTCTCTGTGCTGTTCAGTTCTCCACAGTATATGAAGGACGTGATTGCACTGGACAGGTACAGAGGAATGTCAAGTACTTTAGTAATGAAAATTGGCTGGATAAGCTCAGGGTGTTTTCTTTGGAGTACATGAAGGAGACTTGAATCAGTTCCTGATAGAGGTGTGTAAGATTATGAGGGGAATGAACAGGGTGAATAGAATTTCATGGTGGTGGTGGCGGGGGGGGGGGGGGTGAAGATGTATGGCAGGAGATTGAGGGGATTTGAGGAGACTTTTTTTCATTCAGAAGGTGGTGGTGGTCTGGAAGGGTTGTTGAGGCAGGTAACCATGCAAACTTTAAAAAGTAACTGAATGAGAACTTGAAATGTCATAACATTTAAGGTGATGGAGTAGTGCTGAAGGTGGGGCAAGTGAAGATTTAGAATAATTTTGGCAACACAGACTTGACAGGCTGAAGGGTCTCCTCTATACTGTATGATTCTATGTTAAATTATTTGTCAGTCTACTCAAATCAAATTGTAGTTGTAATTTATTCATCTTACTTTTCAACATTTTACTTTTCAGAAATTGAAACGTCTTGTACTGACCACTGTTTGACTCCTTGACGTGGATGCTTTGGAGAGGGTGCAGAGAAGATTTACCAGGATGTTGCCTGGTTGGAGAGTTTTAGTTATTGGGAGAGATTGAATAAACTCGGATTGTTTTCACTGGAAAGACAAAGACACTGGGGCAACCTGAGAGGGGTCTACAAAATTATGAAAGGCGCAGATAGGCTCTTTCCAGGGTGTAAAGGTCAACTAGAAGAGGGCACAGGTTCAAGATGAGAGACGGAAAGTTTAGGGGTGAAGTACAGGGAAACATTTTCACACTGAGGGTGGTGGGTGCCTGGAACACACTACCAGAGGTGGTGGTGGTGGTGGAAGCAGACACATTAGCAACATTTAAAGCGTATCGTGATCAACACGAACAGGTGGAGAACACAGTGATAGAAACAGCACATGGGCAATAAGTAGCAGGTCTAAATAAGGATCAGGACTCTGTGCAGGCTTGGTGGATCAAAGGGCCCTTTCCCATGCCATATTGTGTTGTATTGAAGCAATTTTTCCAGTGACAACAGGAGTTACCAAATGGAGACAGTACGTTTTCACCAAAATCAAGTTATAACAGTCATTTATTAAAACATTCTTAGTAAACTGTAAAAACATTTTTCTCCATTTTTGAATATAGAATTAAATGGGAAAATTACAATTTGAAAACAAATGATTGCAGAAGGACCAGCTGCACTCTAAGAGCAGGTTACTGAAACTCCCCAAGTCACGTTGATACTTTTGCTTTGTTCATGCAGTTGGCTGGCTGTTTATAGATGGGCCAGCATCAAGGGGCGAGTTCAGTGAGATCCAGCAGGCAACAAGTAATTGATTATTTTGTGAAGTGATAACAAGGACCCAGTTGTGGATAACAAGGACCCAGCATGACAATAACAATCTGATTAACCTCTAGATAGCTGAATATCTTATAGGCAAGATCCATACTGGAAGAAGCTTTCAGATTTCCAGAAGGGAAGGTGGTGTGTCTTTCTCTCCAATAAAATACCTAAAACCTAAGAAAGTCAATTTATTTTCTCTCACCAATTGCTGTAAGCTGTGGCTTTTAACTAGTAGCTAAGAAATTTTGCAGTTAATGCACTAGCTACCTATGCTTCCTGCAAACTGAAAATAAACCTGGAGAAAAGAGATTGAACGAGTGTTGGCAAGTAAAACAAGTGGGCGGCACGGTGGCACAGTGGTTAGCACTGCTGCCTCACAGCGCCAGAGACCCGGGTTCAATTCCCGCCTCAGGCGACTGTGTGGAGTTTGCACGTTCTCCCAGTGTCTGCGTGGGTTTCCTCCGGGTGCTCCGGTTTCCTCCCACCATCCAAAGATGTGCAGGGTCAGGTGAATTGGCCATACTAAATTGCCTGTAGTGTTAGGTAAGGGGTAAATGTAGGGGTATGGGTGGGTTTCGCTTCGGCGGGTCGGTGTGGACTTGTTGGGCCGAAGGGCCTGTTTCCACACTGTAATCTAATCTAATCTAATCTAATCTAATCTAATCTAAAAGGGTCATCTCAAATAAATCTGGTTGACTAAGGCCATTTCATAATTTTCAGTTTTCTTCCCCCTCCCCTCCAATTTTTTTCTCTCTATCTTCCATAACCCTTCTCCACATTAGACCCTGATGCAAATCTCCCATGGTTCCACACATAGGCAGCCTTGCGGATCTTTAGGGGGCCGTGTTTTTGCTGTTCAGCACTGAGAGTCATAGAGAGGTACAGTATGGAAACAGACCCTTTGGTCCAACCTATCCATGCCAACAAGATATCCCAACCCAATCTAGTCCGACTTGCCAGCACCCGGCCCATATCCCTCCAAACCCTTCCTATTCATACATCCATCCAAATGCCTTTTAAATGTTGCAATTGTACCAGTCTCCACCACATCCTCTGGCAGCTCATTCCATACATGTACCACCCTCTGCTTGAAAAGGTTGCCCCTTAGGACTCTTTTATATCTTTCCCCTCTCACCCTAAACCTATGTCCTCTAGTTCTGGACTCCCCGACCCCAGGGAAAAGACTTGGTCTATTTATCCTATCCATGCCCCTCATAATTTTGTAAACCTCTATGAGGTCACTAGGATCTTCAGATTTTGTTACCAAATCGTGAACTGTTCCTCTACATTCATGATATTTTGCATGTAACTGAGATCCCTGTGGAGCTTGTTAAATTGTAAAAGGATTGGAAAGATCACAGTGCTACTGTGGATGTCACATTTACTGATACAGTTATCTAATTATTTATTCCAGTGTTGTTAAATTTAGTGGAGACTTGAATAAGGAATAGGTCATGAAGGCAGACTGAGCAGAAGCAAGTTTGAGGTTTCATGGCACCTGATAATCTTCAAATGAGGAAGGCTAATTCATGACCTCTAAATGCAATTTGTTTGTTACATAACTTTTATATAAGGTGCAGTTGGCAAATAAATCACTAATTATTGTTTGACAGTGTTTTTTGAGTATACATCATCCTGAGCACCAGCTAATGTTATTTATTTTCTTCCTATTGTGCAGACTTTTGTCATGTGACTCCTTCAGACCTTAGAGTAAGACAGTGACTTTCCACTAAGACAGCGTGTTTTATAATTTCTGAAAATACAGAAAATTCTGAACATCTGACACATCAGCTTGTAAAATTAAAATCGTAATGGCTAGATGTAAATGAACAACTCTTGACCAGATTTATTTCTGTAATAATTATGTAAAATTAAGAGGTTGGTGTGATAAAAGGACATTCTGGTCGACAGCAACCAATTCCCCCCTCCTTAAGCTAGCAGACAAATAGAGGAAGATGTTCACTGGAAGATCAAGACAGTCAAATTTCCTACTTTTACATTTTATTATTAGTAGCATACCCATTATCTGCAAAAAAAAACAAAGTTAAACAAGATCATTAGGCTCCAGATACAACTGTGCTTCTACTCCTCACATGTATGTCTATAAAATCTCTTTCCACATTTTACAGTGTAGATAAAAGGTCTCAATATATTTTCATGTTGTGAGCTTGATTATCTTGTGTCTGAAACTAGTGAGATTTTAATGATTAGAGTCGATAAATCCAAAACACAAGAAGCTATACAAAGCATGTTTTGGACTGGCATCAATGAGAATGACAAATGCCACACCCAAGTCTGCCAAATTCTAGCCCCACTTTCCAGTATTGTCAACTGCAGTAAAAGGCTGCCTAAGTACTGTCAATTTTAGCACTAGTCAGTGCTACCAATTCTGGACCATTTTTCACTACTTACAAAATCCAGAACCATCCTCCACAGATCCTCTAGATAAGATGATTCCCATTCCTTTTACATACTAAGATAGTTACCCCCAGCCAGATACATCTTTTGAGCGCTTCCCCAGCTTTAAAGTATAAGGTTTATATAATCTTAAATAAAATACACATGCCCAAACGCCACTATGTTTCTGTGATATTTATGCATACAAGCATAATCATTCCTGCTAATTTTACAGAAAAACAAACAGCTGTGGAACTGAATCCCCAAAATATAGTAGAGAATTTTAGTAGATCAGCACTAATACCCTACATTTTTAATGACAAAACATCCTTATTAAAACTAGATGACTCACTGGAAGAATCAGTAGTCAATAAAGTTGATTCATTTTGGACCGAAACATTCCTCAACAAGAAACGCATTGAATGTAAACATTTTAGCAAAACCTAAATGAATTGGCGCAATGGTACAGTGACAATTTAGGTTATTGCAACATGAAAATTGAAGGAGGACAAAGACAGGTTGTCATAACAGACAGATAAGTTTCAAGTGCAAAAAAAATTTGAAATAATACTTTTCAAAATTAGAGAAAAGCATCGTTTCAAATAGCATAATTTAAAATTGAGAAGGTGGTAGTCTTTGATAAGGTCATACTCAAAGGCAGAATCCTCGCACTTAAGAGATACAGTATATAGAAGCAAGGAGGCAACACTAAACCCATACATACTCATTGAAGCATTGTGCAGAATGTTGGCAATTTCACGATAAAAAGCATTTAAAAAGTGAATGAAAATCACAAGATGCAGCATAAGTTCATTGGATGTTGTCAAGAATTATGAATGTTCTAATAATGTTTGAATTTCTTAATTCTGCTTTTTTCAATGGAAAAGCAGGGAAAGAAAACAGCTGACTAGACAAAGTTTTGGAGGAGAAGTGGAAAAGCATTTACAGATCAGGACCCATTTTGTGCACAAAATGTATACTGGCTGACCTGCTTGATGGATGTGCAGCACGGAATAGCAAAAAACTTAGCAATTTAGATCTACCATCATACATGTGTCATGCTTGTTCAAAATCCAATACCCAATCAGCAGCAGACACACACACCCCAAAACCGCAAATACATATTGGGAAGATCTCAGCCTGAATCCTCAATCTCCATGAAAACCCTTTCCATTCCCTTACCATCAGTTTCCCTCTTCTTGCCAATAATGCAGAGATGAGGAATGCTCCAGGAAGGAGATTAATCTCAATCCTTAAAAACTGTTCACAGCCCAACTCCACTCTAACCACTAAATTAGCTGCTAAAACCTTCATCCATACTTTTATTCACAAGAAACTCTCATGGAATAATACTCAAGTCTGCCCTCCATTCAAGACACCAAAGACATGTCCTAACTCGCACCAAGTCCCATTTACCTTTCATTCCTGTGCACCTGACTTCTAGACCAGCAGCATTTAAATTTTAAAAACTTCTCATTCTTGTTTTTGAAATCCTTCCATTTATTTGTACTGCACTTGTGATCCAAGATATGAACTCTGCCAATTCTGATCCCTTTCACATCCTGATTTTAAAATCATTGTACCGATGGTAACCTGGTCCCTGAGCACTGGAATTCCTTCCTTTCAGCTCAATGATCTTCTTCTCTTTCCACCTTTTAGATACTCCTTAAAATCTCTCTCTTATTTGTTCAATGTCAAAATTTGAGACAATGCTCCTGTGAAACAATTTGGGACTTTTTTAAAAATCATTTAGTGGTGTGAACATCTCTCCACTACTGCAGAGCTGTCTAACAACTCATTTCTATGGTACCATTTCTTCTACTTAATCAGACCCAGAGACTCGCCAATGACTTCTATTTCCATTCCTGCATAACTACCTATGGTTCCAATCCATCCTTCTTGAATTCTTGAAGATGAGCCTTAGAATAAATCTCTTCAACCAAGCTTCTGTTCAGATGCTCTTCTATCTCATGTGGCGGGAGTCATATTTTGCTTCATAATGCCTTAGGATATTATATTATTTTAAAGTGTATATAATAATAAAGATGCTTCTGTCTTCAAAACTATGAAGCTATAATAATAGAGTTAGTATTAGATTATGTCACCTCTCAAAGTAGTCAGGCCAATTAAGACAACCAGGAAATAAATTTACGGATCTTGCATATGAAATAGCCTGCAACTGAGAGTTGAAAGTTCTAGCCATAAAGTTTCTTTATACACTTGCGGCAAAGGAAAAATATTTATTTTCCCAGAGGTAATTAAAATCCATCCAATTCACCTATCTGGAGAAATCAGCTCCAATTCTATGGGAAATAAAGATGCTTGCATCAAGAACAATGCTAAGCACATCTTAAAATTAGAGTCAAAGAGTGGTGCTGGAAAAGCACAACCGGTCAGGCAGCATCCGTCGATTCTCCTGCCCCTCGGATGCTGCCTGGCCGGCTGTACTTTTCCAGCACCACACTCTTTAACTCTGAGCTCCAACATCTGCAGTCCTCACTTTCTTCTACATCTTAAAATCAGACACAAATTTATTGACGTTTGGGGAACTGGTATGCTCAGTTCAAATGTAGTAGACTGCAATCTAAAAATTAGAGAAAAGTTCAATAAACCCTACCACATCCAGTTGAAAATGATGGAGGACAATCAGGCAATGAAGGGGAGAAGGTAGCTCCATGAGCATCCCATCTTCTAACATGGAGGAGACCTGCATACAAATGCAAGAGATAAGGCTGAAGTATTTGCATGCATCGTCAACCAAAATGCTGAATCGATGATCTTATTCAACCTTGAGTTTGTACTATCATAGGTGCCAAGACTCCATAAGATATGGTTGCCTACTCTGAACCTGACAAATGCTATGGCTCTAACAAGATTTTAGCTGCTGTACTCAAGATTTGAGTACCAGAAGTAGCTGTCTACAAGCTAAATTATTCTGTTACAGCAATCATATTGGTATCAATTCAACAACATGGAAAATTGCCCAAGCACATTTTATCCATAAAGAGAGTGGGTTAAACGTGACAGAGATTATCTCGGCCATTGGTATGCTGCTTTTTGAGGTTGTTATCTCCTACCATCAAGCTGGAACTAACTTAAGTGCCATTTTGCATGATCTAATAACTGCAACGGCTCTGTTCAATTGATCAAATCTTTAGTGACAGCTTTGACTTCTATACAAATTTCAGAATCTTGATGCTGAAGGGAACTGGAAGTAAAAAGAGGGAAGTCCATAAGACCATAAGACATAGGAGCGGAAGTAAGGCCATTCGGCCCATCGAGTCCACTCCGCCATTCAATCATGGCTGATGGGCATTTCAACTCCACTTACCCGCATTCTCCCCGTAGCCCTTAATTCCTTGTGACATCAAGAATTTATCAATTTCTGCCTTGAAGACATTTAGCGTCCCAGCCTCCACTGCACTCTGGCAATGAATTCCACAGGCCCACCACTCTCTGGCTGAAGAAATGTCTCCGCATTTCTGTTCTGAATTTACCCCTCTAATTCTAAGGCTGTGTCCACGGGTCCTAGTCTCCTCGCCTAACGGAAACAATTTCCTAGCGTCCATCCTTTCCAAGCCATGTATTATCTTGTAAGTTTCTATTAGATCTCCCCTTAATCTCCTAAACTCCAATGAAGACAATCCCAGGATCCTCAGCCGTTCCTCGTATGTTTGACCTACCATTCCAGGGATCATCCGTGTGAATCTCCGCTGGACACGCTCCAGTGCCAGTATGTCCTTCCTGAGGTGTGGGGACCAAAACTGGATACAGTACTCCAAATGTGGCCTAACCAGAGCTTTATAAAGTCTCAGTAGCACAACAGTGCTTTTATATTCCAACCCCCTTGAGATAATTGACAACATTGCATTCGCTTTCTTAAGTCCACTCTCAGTAAGCACAAAGCATATTCTGTCTTCAGCTGTTTAATGAAAGCATTTGAATACTTTAAAAAAAAATCTGAACTAGATATGCAAATTCTCATTTTTTAAAAAATAAATTGTCTCGGCAAGTCTTAGGCCTTAAATTCTGTAAACTCTAAGTTCTCCTGAAATCTCTCAATTTCATTATCCCCCTATAAAATATTCCTTAAAACCTTCCTCTGACAAGCATCTATACCTAAATTGTTTAGTATATTTGTATGTTTTCAAAGTACAAAAAGGTCCTCACTTTTATTTTACAAATAAAAGTTTTGAAATATCAAAACTTGCTAAAAGCAAAATGACACAGGAATGCATGCAGTATATTTACATTGTCACATCTGTTGTGCTCATCTGATTAATCAGCTTTCACCCCTTTCAATGAGGTGCCAATAGAATCTTAGTGGTTTCAAAACATCCATTGCTCATATGACAAAAGTCAAAAGTGTGATGGAATACTTCGACTTGTTTGAAGAACACATCCAACAACACAACAAGCTGTATACAATCCAAGGTAAAGCAGCATGCTTGACTGGCACCCCCACCTTAAACATTAGTGACCTCCACAACCAGTGCATGGTACTGTTGTGTGTGTGTAAACTGTAACAAATCACCAAAGCTCCTTCATCAGCACGATCGACAAGGACAAAGACATGAAAATCACCATTACCTCAGAGTTTCACACCAACCTGATTTGGAAATACAGAGGAACCTCAATTATCCGAAAGAGATGGGCGAGCAGTATTTCGTTTGGACAATTGATTATTCAGGAAACTGATTCAATGCCTCTCCTCTGGGACTCTCCCTGACACACTTCTGTGTGAGGGACCTGCAGCATTGCTGAAGCCTCTCCTCACCACTGCTTGACTTCAATGGGATTAACAGAGTGAACACTTGCTATGTCCACTGCCTGTTCAGGAAACCAGGCAGCAGCACACTGCACAACCGTGGCCCCCAACCCTGCTCTGTGCTTTTAACTCTCCATATTTCCAGCCAGCAGATGGAGTGAAGCGGCCAGATGCCTCTTATCTCTTCTCCCCAATGGGAATCCAGAACAAAATGAGGTCACGGAATGGAGACAGCAGCCGGACTGGACACCAACAACAAGACTACTGCTACTTTTGCGGGATGAGTCTCAAAATAGCGCACACACACACACACAACTTTTTGACAAGTCCCCACTCTGCGCTGTACAGAACAATGTTGGAGAGATTATCTGGGGAAGGGGGTTTAAGGTACACCCCTGTGTGGAACTCCAGGGTAAGTGTGGGGACAGAGAGAGAGGGCAGGAAGTCAGTCATTTGGACACGGTGCATGGGCTCCCGTCAACGTCCAGGACTGTTCTCAGCAGCATTTCAGTAAGCCAAAGTCACTTTTAATCATTGTAAACAAGAGACGCGATCAGTGTTAGTAACACCTTTTTGATGTAATGCTTCTATCGGGACCTTGAGATCTTCTTCAGATAATTCGGATAATTGATATTCGGATAATTGAAGCTCCTCGATATATGACCATTCTTTCATTGTCACTGTATCGGAATAATACTTCATCAATAGCACCAAGAGAGGACCGACATCACAGCGGTTGGAGCAGTTCAAGGTTGGGTACTGCCTCTCAAAGGAAATAGGAGATGGGCTATAAACGTTGGCCTTACCAGTAACACTCATCCTGTGAATGTAAATTACAAAACACTGATCAGTTGCACCACAGAACTCTTTGGAAAACTAGGGAAGTGATTGCTCTGCCCCTTGCCGAGATATTTATATCACTGATAGTTACAGGTGAGGTGCCAGAAGATTGGAGTCTGGCTTAAGCGGTACCACTATTTAAGGAAGGAGGTAAGGAAAAGCCAGAGATCTATAGACCGGTGACCCTAACATCAGTGGTGGGCAAGTTGTTGGAGGGAATCCTGAAGGGCAGGGTTTACACATATTTGAAAAGCAAGGACTGATTAGGGATGGACAACTTGGCTTTGTGCATGGGAAATCATGTCTCACTAACTTGATTGAGTTTTTTGATGAAGTAATAAATGGATTGATGAGGGCAGAGCGGTGGACGTGAACTATATGGACTTCAGTAAGGCGTTCAACAAGGTTCCCCATGAGAAACTGTGGTTAACAAAGATAGATCTCATGCAATACAGGGAGAACTAGCCATTTGGATACAGAACTGGCTCAAAGGTAGAAGATAGAAGGTGATGGTGGAGGGTTGTTTTTCAGACTGGAGGCCTGTGACCAGTGGAGTGCCACAAGGTTCAGTGCTGGGTCCACTACTGTTCGTCATTTTATATCAATGACTTAGATGTGAGCATAAGAGGTATAGTTAGTATGTTTCCAGATGACACCAAAATTGGAGGTGTAGTGATCAGCGAAGAAGGTTACCTCAGATTACAACAGGATCTTAACCATATGGGCCAATGGGCTAAGAGTTGACAGATGGAGTTTAATTCAGATAAATGCGAGGTGCTGCATTTTGGGAAAGTCTTAGCAGGATTTACACACTTCATGGTAAGATCCTAGAGAGAGTTGAACAAAGAGACCTTCGAGTGCAGGTTCACAGCTCCTTGAAAGTAGAGTTGCAGGTAGATAGGATAGTGAGGAAGGCATTTGGTGTGTTTTCCTTTATTGGGCAGAGTATTGAGTAAAGGAGTTGGGAGGTCATGTTGCGGCTGTACAGGACTTTGGTTAGGCCACTTTTGGAATACTGCGTAAAATTCTGGTCTCCTTCCTATCAGAAGGATTCAGAAAAAATTTACAAGAATTGGAGGATTTGAGCTATAGGGAGAGGCTGAAAAGGCTGGGGCTGTTTTCCCTGGAGTATTGAAGGCTGAGAGGTGACCTTATGAAATCATGAGGGGCATGGATAGGACAAATAGATCAAGTCTTTTCCCTGGGGTGGAGGAGTCCAGAACTAGAGGGGAAAGAAATAAAAGGGACTCAAGGGACAACTTTTTCATGCCAAGGATGGTGCATCTTTGGAATGAGCTACCAGAGGAAATGGAGGAGGCTGGTACAATTACAGCATTTAAAAGGCATCTGGATGGGTATATGAGTAGGAAGGGTTTAGAGGGATATGAGCTGGGTGCTAGCAAGTGTGACTAGGTTAGGTTGGGATATCTGGTCGGCATGGACGAGTGGGACCAACCGGTCTGTTTCCGTGCTATACATCTCTATGACTGAATGACTTGTATATTGTGCTTCAAATATTTAGTTTATGAATGATGTTAATATTTTAGAGTTGATGTTTTATTCTGGGGAGATGACATTTGTGAAGGTAATGTAATTCAAATGCTGAGCTTTGGAAATTGCCAGAATACTGTATCTTTAAAAAATAGCAGATCAGAAGGTTACCCATAAGTTTGTTTGTTGAAGTCACAATAGAAGGAATATAGCTATAAAACAACTAGAGAAATTGTAAGTGAGAAATAATTAAATTTCTGTTTGAAGATATCCCAGGCCAACAGTGTTATCATGGAAACGAATGTTCGGAAGGCTCTGCGGTCTCAGTTTATCCAGGTGTTTCATGGGAGAAATTTTTAACTGCTGTTTAGGCCTAATAGGATTTGCAGCTCACTAAGTTAGCCAAAATTATTGCTTACAGTACGTGTCTATCTGTCAAAGTAAAACACAAGCGTTACCATTTATCACACAGAAGATGGGTGAGACTTAATATCAGTTTGAATCTTATGAAGAAAGAAGATGGAAGATTTCTCTAATAGCTTCAGCTGAGGCAAGGTTCTATAGGTGAATTATTGCAAAAAGGAAGGAACAGATTAGCATGGAAGTACTGGAAAAGTAATCAGAACAAGACACTGAGGTCTCCACAATCAAGAGAAAGTCAGTCAAAGTTCTACTTCTAAGAACAGTTGTAACTGACAAAGGTTCTCCACAGGACTATGGCATACTGTCCATACAGAACTAAATTTATTATAGAATCCCAAGTGAGAAAGCAGGCTATTTAGTCCATCGAGTTCACACACCACATCCAAACAGCATCTTTCAAATAACTCCAAGATTTATAGGTCTTTAAAAAAATTGAAGAAAGAAAGTATGCTTGAGCACATAACATACAGATATAAGTTAGAGAGGCAACTTAAAATCATACATGCTAATTCATTTTTGAATATCTTGTTAAAACGTGAAATCTTCATGTGTAGTTCTATAGGTTAAATTGAGCTATTTGAATTTTTCAAAAATGTTCAGTGTTCCCTAACGAGCTACCAGGAGAGAGAGAAAAAAAAATCTACAAACTTCTATCCCTCGTTTACAATTTATAATTTGAAACTGTCAGCTTCAGCTATCAAGAAATCATACAAGTAAAATCTCAGATTCCATCCATAAATATGAAATAATCAACATCAGTTGAAATGAAAAAAATTTAAGGAGGTTACATGTGCAATCTATACAATAGTTTTCAAAACATAAGTAACCTTGTCCTATGAACCCTTTGCCACTGCTACAGCCTTGTTTACTCCTACACATCCATTAACGTATGCAAAATGATCACAGTGAATGACTAATCACATTGGCATTGTATTCTTAGTTGCCACGTATCGTGATAAATGAGAGAATAAACCAGTGTAACGGGTGTGCCACCTACCAGCTTTGAGAGGTGGGGAGGAGGGGGGTGTTGGTCTGGATGGCATTATTTTATTCCTAAATACTAATATATTTACGAAGGACTTTTGAACAACTTGGGACAAGAATATTTTGACCCCTGAAAACCACCGCAGGCCTAATGAGTTATGCCAAAGGCGGCAGATAAATAAACTCTCGGCTCTTTTCACCAAAGAGGCAAACGAAATGCGGTAAACAAACTGGGTCAAGAGAGTAACAGCCGTGTGTGTGGTGGAGGCCGGCAGTGAGGCTGTTGCTCCAGCATCAGGCTCCAACAGCGGCCTAGTGCGAGCAACTCAGACTGACAGGTAGCAAACTCGAAGAAAAACATACCGTCGATTTCAGCACTTCTCGGCGGTTGGTCAGGCTTTCGAACACGTGTGTCACCTCAGCATAGCCGGCGCTTCCTTCGGCATTGAAAATCTCAGATAGTGGCCTTATTCCCACCGTTTACGGAGAACATTCCGAACACGTCAATCATACTCCCGACCCCGTACCTCGGCCCGGAACGTTATCCGCCGCTGATTGAGCACCAACCGCACTCGGCTGCGAAGGCGGGACCGACACGCAACCAAACCTACTGCCGGAAAGCCAGCATAGATTGGCAGTGTCAATGCTCAATCAGATTGAGTTCTCCTGGGGAAAGTCGTCACTGATTGGAGCATTGGGAAAACTATTGCCAATCAATGAGGGGCAGGAAAGGTCTCGAGCTGGCGTGAAGCAGGTTGCTGTGACCGACGGTACCTTGCTGCGTACTGGGTCAATTGTTTTGAATTGAGCTACTCGTGGGCGTCTGGATTCCGACCTTAAATTGCCCTGTTTACATCGACAATGTACAATTGTACTTTTCCTCCTCCAGTGAGTTCATTGTGCTACTAATGTTTTCATGAATGTTTTATTCAGAGTCAATCGTTATATTACTTTGCTACACAAGTTCTTTAATTGATATACCTGTAAACTACAGAGCAAATCACGATCTGTAGAAAATTTTCAAAATCACACAACACCATGTTATAGTCCAACAGGTTTACTTGGAAACACTTGCAGCCAGCAAATGAACAATGATGGTTCCCATTCTGAATTTACTGCAACAGTTTGAAAAATAAATCACAAGGGCAAATATTCTAGATTTGAAGGTGCCGGTGTTGGATTGGAGTGTGAAAGTGAGGTCTGCAGATGCTGGAGATCAAAGTTGAAACTTTATTGCTGGAACAGCACAGCAGGTCAGGCAGCATCCAGGGAACAGGAGATTCGACGTTTCGGGCACAGGCCCTTCTTCAGCATTCCTGAAGAAGGGCCTGTGCCCGAAACGTCGAATCTCCTGTTCCCTGGATGCTGCCTGACCTGCTGTGCTGTTCCAGCAATAAAGTTTCAACTTGGATTGGAGTGTACAAAGTTAAAAACCACACAACACCAGATTATAGTCCAACAGGTTTACTTGGAAACACTAGCTTTCAGAGCGCTGCTGCTTCATCAGGTAGTTGTGGATCAGGACCGTAAGACACAGAATTGATAGCAAAAGATGACACTGTAATCTTTTGCTATAAATTCTGTCTTATGGTCCTGTTCCACAACTACCTCATTAAGAAGCAGCGCTCTGAAAGCTAGTGTTTCCAAGTAAACCTGTTGGACTATAATCTGGTGTTGTGTGGTTTTTAACTTTGTACACTCCAATCCAACACCGGCACCTTCAAATCTAGAATATTTGCCCTTGTGATTTATTTTTCAAACTGTTGCAGTAAATTCAGAATGGGAACCATCATTGTTCATTTGCTGGCTGCAATTGATTAGAATTCTAAAAATATTTCCACATATGCAACTAGGATGTAGCCAATCGATATACACCATGTGTATAAAGCTTGTGGTATGAAACTACACATTTTGGGGCTAAGAGGCATTTCTGATGGATTTCAGAAAGGAAGCATATGTCTGAAATCTTGATAGTTATTTGAGGAGGCAATATATTGAAAATGGGGAGATGTAGTGGATGTGGAATACATTGGCTTTAAGAAAATCTTTGATAAAATACCATGTTGGAAGCCATTGACAAACAGTTGAAAGATACGAAATTAGGAGGAGGCTGATCATATTCAAATAAAAGGCATAGTAACTTCTGAGGAATCCCTTTGAAGCTAAAAAGGGTATTAATCAAGCAGTGGACTGAGCAGGAAAATGGTAATTAGAATTCAATGTTAATAAATGAGGTTAACAAATAATTCTGTTGGACTATAACCTGGTGTTATGTGACTTTTAGCTTTGTCCACCCCAGTCCAACACCAGCTCCTCCACATAATAAATGAGGTGTTCAGTTTTAAACAAAGTCTTAGATTTATACCTCAGCTTTAACAACTACCAGATATTTGAATGTATTTCACAATCAAGTAAATACATTTGAAATGTTGTGAAGTAGAAAACACAACAGTTAATTGTACATAGTCGGCTCACAGAAGCAACAAAGTGATGTGAGCAACAAATAATTTTTGTGATATTCATTGAGGGATTAATAATAGCCAGGACACCAAGTGTAACACTTTTTTTTAAACCGCATCATGTGTTGTTTTATATCCACCTGAAAATATGGATGGTTTCCTCCCACAATCCAAAGATGTGCAGGTTTGTTGGGCCACGTGGCCTGTTTTCACACTGTAAGGATTCTATGACGATCTCAACTTCATGTCTTATCCAAAAGATATCTCTGGCAGTGAAACACTGCACAGTACTACACATAAGTGTTAGCCTTAATTTTTGTGCTTATGGCCTGAAGTGAAACTTGAATCCATGAATGTCATTCAGAGATTAAAGTGCCAGTACTGTGCCACAGCTGATACTGCTTCAAGATATTATCCTCTTAGATATTTTAATTTAATTAGAAAAGCTAGTGAAGTATTGCTGTTCTACACGGTATAGAATATAAAATTTGCAATGTGATGATAGACCACAAATGAAAATGTTATGTGTAGTTTTAGAATCTGCACTAAAAGAAGGATGTTGAGGTAGGAGAAAGGGTACAAGCAGATTCAGTGGAACTTCTTCCATGATAAAATGAGTAAGTAAAAAAGAATTAGAAATAGTGCAAGAAAAGCTGTTTTTCCAGACGATTGACAAAATGTATTGTACTAGATTCAAAATAAGTGAAGCAGTTTCGATGATCTGGAATTTCTGTGGAGGTTCTGACTTAATGTTAGTGGAAAAGTATAAAATTCAGCAGAAATTACAAAAAAAGCCAAAAAAACTGCAGATGCTGGAAATCAGAAACATCTGAAGAAGAAGGGTCACTGGACCTAAAAGTTTGACTCTGCTTTCTCTCCACAGATGCTGCCGAAGATTTCAAAGCAATTGCTTTGTTGTTACAGATATAGCCTACTATTCATTTTGTCAAGATTTTCTGCTGATCTTCCATGGAACATTGGTGGACTGTTGGAAGAATATTAACTGAATTTCTGCCTCCATATTAACATTTGTGAATTAATGATTAGGTGGTTGAAGAAAAAGAAAATAAAGTGACATGGAACCAGAACAGACCCACAGGATTTGGGCTACTGTTAGTGTGGAGGATAAGCATCAATGTGATTGTGTGGGCCCAATGATCTGTTTTCAAGATGCATTTGTAACTGATTTGCCTGATTTTGGATACTTTCTTTGAAAAAGCTGGGATCAATAAATAATATGTCAAATTTCTAGTTGTCTGATTGACTGGAAATATTCTTGGCATTCAGTGAGGGAAAATATCGCTCGACATCATAAAGTCATAGAGATGTACAGCACGGAAACAGACCCTTTGGTCCCCCAAACTAATCCAGTCCCATTTGCCAGCACTTGGCCCATATCCTTCTAAACTCTTCCAATTCAGATACCCATCGAGATGCAGTTTAAATGTTGAAATTGTACCACACAAGCAAATATGGAAATCCTATTACCTCAGACATCAATTCTCTGTCTTGTAAAGTCTATGTTTTCTCAAAGATAGCAATATAAGTAACTGCATTTATTTATATTTGTATTTGTGATATCTTCTGTTTATATCAACCACTATACTTAATGTTCATTAAAAGTATTTGCATTGTTCCATTTTTGTGAAACGATGTTATCTATAGTACGGATTAATATTTCTTTGGTGTTTTCTAGGCAAAAGCATATTTAGGTCAGATGATATTTGCTTTCTTTATATTTAAATGCTGCTTATTTCTTCTGTGGTATTATTCCTGTACATAATATGAATGGGATCAACTTATTGATGCAAGTGATAAGCAACACAGCGAACACACTTCTTGTTAAAGTGCAGAAAAATTAACTCAGAACGTTGTTTAAAAGTTGTGTTTTGTAAATTTCTTTTAGGTTTGTGTTTTAGTGCAATGATATTTCTACAAGAAAACAAAATGAAACACGGTATGTCAGAAGATAGTCACAAATGAAGCAGTGTTTGGGCTATTTTAGACAATGTAAATACAGAAAAAAATGGATATATTCTTTAAAAAGATACTCAGGAAACCATAGAACATCACAAATCATGATTGGCTTTCTTGATAAATATTGAATATTTTCTGTTTTTAGGCATGATAAATATCTGCAAAACTGAGCAATAATAATCCATCTTAATTATATAAAGTTTGTAACTCACTATTAACCTTGAAATGCCACTCATGATCAGGATAATACCCTGCAAGACCAAAGGGTAAAGACCTAGTGTACAGCACCATCAAGCTGGATGTAATAAGTTTGTGTTATTATAAGAATATGTTTTCATAACGAGGGGATTATAAGTGGAAGGAGAATGTTAGCTGGAGACTATGTGCAAGTAGTTTATATTTCAGCAGGGGGGAGAGGAAATAATATTAATGAAAATGATTACTTTTCTGACAAACGTTTCAAACAAGATATATTCTTGCCCTTAGAGGGTTAAGAGAGCGCATTGTTGCCAATTTAATAAAATATAGCTTTACATAGAAGTAATTGTTCGTAAAAGGAAATTCAGGATGGAGTCTGACCAGTCCTTGAATGATGTGAGCTATCATGAAAGATCTGAGAGAATTATATAAGAAGTCTAGCAAGGCCTTCATTTGAGTCTACCTACATTACAATTATGATTGCACTTGAAATGGTTTGAGACACTTTGAGGACATAAACGGTCCTAATATATGAAAATTCTTCCTTTCCTGGTCAGTTTGTCTGTTATTCACTGGATATATTTGTGGAGCTATTACAAGAATACACATTGCTCTCACATTACTGTTTAGCATTTTGGAGCTGGCAGTTGCAGGATCAATCCTCTTCACTCGGTTGTTGATCGAAACCTTAGTGATTAGATGCTGCAAAGTGAAGAAAATCAGACTCAGATGTCCTACCTGATCAGTCAAAGATGGCTTTGCAGATAGGTATGGGAGCAATATACCCACTTTTGTCTCTTTTGCAACAGAGATCTGTTCATACAGCTATAGAGGCAAATTAACTTTACAATAGTTGATCTGTGGGAATCCAAGACAATAATGCAATCTTTGTGATCAGCTGAAAAATAAACCATAAGAAAACACTTATGATGTCAAGTTAATCAGATTACTGCCTGATAATGAGAGAAAATGAGGTCTGCAGATGCTGGAGATCAGAGATGGAAATGTGTTGCTGGAGAAGCGCAGCAGGTCAGGCAGCATCTAGGGAACAGGAGAATCGACGTTTCGGGCATTAGCCCTTCTCTCCCCATCTCTCTCCCTCCCACACTCCTCCCTCTCTCCCACTCCCTCTCTCTCTCTCCCTCCTACAATCCCCCCGCTTTCTCTGTCGCTCTCCCCCTCCCACACTCTTCCTGATAATGCCTGGACAGCCACCCAGTCCATCCAATATATGCTTTGTAATTTTCCAAAAAGTATTTCATTGGTAGAGATGACTTCATAATGTTGTGAGTAAACAGTATAAATCATCTACAATAAGAAAATATAAACAAATTAAATAGTTCTCTTCCTTTCCCTCTCCCCACAAATAGTATAATCTTTAACTCTGCAGATCTCTCATGGATATTCTCAGCTTTATCTTTCTGCATCGAAACATCTAACCTCTCAAACTAGTTATATATGTACTTGGGAATTTTCAAATAAGGGGAAAAACTTGCCATGTTGGGAGATTGCAGGATAAAGGGTTTGTATTTCTGCAAAGTATGATTAAGTAAAAAGTGAATTCAATTCATGTGCCTGTCCTTTTCAAAATGTTTCATCCGTATTCTCATTATATTTTAAATGTGTTCATAACATAAGCATTACACGTTTTCCTGTTTGGCTCACATTTCTCAAAAATACATAGATCAGTTTACATTTCTTTTGAATCAAAAAAAAATTCCACTATCCACTTGCTTCACTGTCTTTTAAGAACCCTTTGCCAAGTTTTTTTCACTCTTGAGTGCTTCGAGTTAGAGTCACAGAATGTTTCATGCAACCTGTACTGGCTTCATTTATTAGGGAGTGTTCAGAGATGTTACTTTGTAAAGAGACAGTAACTAAATAATTAAGCCAGCGACGTATCATTGCAGTTCTTTTTTTTTTGTAAAGATCACAGTTTCCAATTCTTTTTAAGATCTCCATTAACTATGTTTTTTGATGTCATTTCCTGTGATCTTCTCATATAAGATGTTTCTTCCATTTAAAATATTGAATCGGGTAGGTGGCATCATGGATACTGAAAAGCTAAAAGAAAGTGAAAGGTTGTCATTAATGGTTGTGATCATTTAAAATCCCTTAGACATTTCAAAATGAAAGACACAATCAGGAAACAAAAAATGTTTCAATCTAGATGGCCCATGACACCTGATCAGGATTTGGAACAATGGTAATATTTTAGGCAGTCTTCAAATGTGAGTGAAAAGGGATATTTATTGCATGTCTTCAAATGACTATTTCTCATATTAAAAATTCAAAGATAAACAAAGATAAGATAGATAAGACGTGATTCCCACTAGTGAGCAGTATGAGGGATTATTTCCTCCTTATCACTCTCATTATTTCTTAATCTCATTTATTAATGTGCACTCTCTAGAGACTACCATCCATTGAATAAAAACTAGATACCGAGAATTCATGATATGAAAATCAGAGCAAGTGACTCCAGCTTGCCACTTAATCCTCTGAACTTACACCTTGGAAACTTGGTACTAGTGTCTCAAGGAATGCTCCAATAGCAGCAGCCTCATGTGCTTCATGTCCATTGACACTGGCATCTGACACGTGCCAGCCTCTCCGCACCATCACAGCACATTTTCAATCCACTTACAACACATTTTTACACTGTCATGCTGCACTTTGGAGAATACCAGCATCCATCATTGGAATGTTTCAGCAAGGATACTTTACACAAAGTTAGACATCAAGCTCACAGATTAGACCAGGCTGCATCTCAGACTGCTCACATACACTTCCAGCATTTAATCATTTAGCACCCACCGGGATGATCATTTCCTTGCCTTACCAACTCAGCTACACTTTAAAGACCCACAGGACTTCTGTCTTCCATGTTGCAAAGCACAGACTAAAGCCAGGCAACTTCTCATGTTTGCAGCAGTCACCAGTCAAGGGGATGAAACTCTTGCTGGATGGCACAGTGGTAATTTAATCTTACACTGACAGCATGTGCCAAAACCCATAAGGCAAACACACTGTATGTGCACCAACCAAATGGCCGTGAATCAATGTTAAAATTAAGTAATCCTGAGTCAGGACAGGGTGTCAATCAGGATGTCTTGGTACAATTAGTCCACGATCAGTTCAGGGGCTTGAACATGATCAGATGTCCATTTGAAGTGATCTGGGCAGGGGTTTGTCTCATCAGGCAGGGGTCTGTTTGCAGATCCAGTGCAAACAGACATGAGACTGGCAGATCATCAGTTAGAGAGATGCATGGAGATTGGTCAGAAGTCTGGTCAGTCATCAGTTGGGTCAAAGGATGGGGCACTGTCAGTCCTGAAGATCAGCAGAATTAATGTCATGGCTGGGTATCAAAGAGCATTATTTTGAAAGGGAGACAGGGATACTCAAAGCTTGGGATTGGAGGCAGAAACCTGGGATACAGAAGGGAAATCCAATATACAACTGGGGGAGCTGATAATTTATGGGATGACATGGGTTGGGTGATAGATGATCACCACTATCATGGCCTTGATCTGGGGCAAATGTGCAGCATGATTGTGGGCATGACAGAACTGTAGTCAGGGGATAAGGGTGAAGGTTAATGTTGTAGTTTGAGGAGGTGGGAACATAAGGGAGTTAAGTAAAAATGGGCCATCCAGATAGTGCTTGATACAAAGGAACATGGAGGTTCAGGACTGGGGTGTAACTTAACAACTGGGGCAAGCTTGATATTCACTGTCCACTGTGACCGACGTTGCCTTCCATGATCCAGGCATTTGACAAGGTTCTTCATGGTAGACTGGTTCTCAAGGTTAAATCACATGGAATACAAGGAGAACTAGCCATTTGAATACAGAACTGGCCCAAAGGTAGAAGACAGAGGGTGGTAGTGGAGGGTTGTTTTTCAGACTGGAGGCCTGTGACCAGTGGAGTGCCACAAGGATCGGTGCTGGGTCCACTGCTTTTCATCATTTATATGAATTATTTGGATATGAACACAGGAGGTATGGTGAGTAAGTTTGCAGATGACACCAAAATTGGAGGTGTAGTGGACAGCAAAGAAGGTTACCTGAGAATACAATGGGATCTTGATCAGATGGGCCAATGGGCCAAAGAATGGCTGAAGCATTTTAATTTAGATAAATGTGAGGTGCTGCATTTTGGTAAGGCAAATCTTAGCAGGACTTATGCACTTAAGAGTAAGGTCCTGGGAGTGTTGGTCAACATAGAGAGCTTGGAGTGCAGGTTCATAGTTCCTTGAAAGTGGAGTCACAGATAGATAGGATAATGAAGAAGACATTTGGTATACTTGCTTTTATTGGTCAGTGCATTGACTATAAGAGTTTGGGAGGTCATGTTGGCGTACAGGACATTGGTTGGGCCACCTTTGGCATATTGTGTGCAATTCTGGTCTCCCAGAATTAAAAGGATGTTGTGAAACTTGAAAAGGTTCAGAAAAGATTTACAAGAATGTTGCTAGGGTCGGAAGATCTGAGCTATCGGGAGAGGCTGAATAGTCTGGTCTATTTTCCCTAGAGCGTCAGAAGTTGAGAGGTGACCTTGTAAAATCATAAGGGACATGAATAGGGTAAATAGACAAGGTCTTTTCCCTGGGTTGGGGGAGCCCAAAACTAAAGGGCACAAATTTCAGGTGAGTGGGAAAGATTTAGTTAAGGGGTAACTTTTTCACCCAGAGGATGGTGCATGTATGGAATAAGCTGCCAGAGGAAGTGGTGGAGGTGGGTACAATTACAACACTTAAAAAGCATCTGGATGGTATGAATAGGAAGGGTATAGAGGAATATGGACCAAATACCGGGAAATGGGACTAGATTTATTTAGTATATCTGGTTGGCATGGACAAATTGGACTAAAGGCCCTATAACCATGCTTTACATCTAGATGACTCTATTTCCATTAAATGTGACCAGTGAATGGAAAATGGCTGTGATCATGTCCAGAGTGAGGAAATCAGTGTCTGTTTGCTGACCAGAAATATGGGGTCCAATTCTGAGCAACAGGAAGATCTTCATGGGGCAATTGCAACAATTGTGTGTGCAGAGTCTGGATTGAAATCACTTGAAATCATATAATCATATATGTAATGTACTAGCATGTGGGGTGCAAATGCTAGCCACAAGCAATATCAAACAGACATCTCTGTGAAGCAGGAGTAATCTCAAGCAATCTTAAAAGGTCCTAACATGTCACACTGCACATAGCTAATGCAAGACATCCTTGGGTGCACAATGGCTCTTAATCTGAACTGTAAGTAAACTTTTAAACTCCCTTATCTGCAACATTGCCTTCTGTGGGTGATGTGGGGCTGGGAGGAGAATGGATCAATGTTCATGCAACATCTATACTCTCCTACTCCTCACTTTTCAGCTGATGGGAGGTGCATTCATCAGAATAAGGACCAATGTCAAAGTGCCATGGTGAGTCTTGTTTGAATTCAACATATCCCAATAAATACAGGAGTATGATAAGCCATCATTTATGTGTTGTGCAAATGCTGACTGCTCACACTGCTAAGGACCTGATCTGTTTCTTCCGCTCCTCACACAGGGTCATTGTGAGTTTGCCTAGTTAATCCAGCTACAGCAAGTATGATTGTCACAGTTGTACAACAAAAGCACAGAGAAAAGAAAGAGGAGCAGATTCGTGAGCAAGCCAAGGACCAGCAGCAACCTCCAGCGGATGCCACTCAGCGAAGACATGAAGAGGTCCCAGCTGAGGGGTCCCTCAGGATGTGCTGGAGGCCCAGTACGGTTGAGCTTTTCACTCTCGATGTTATTCTCACTGGACGAGTGAGGCACGATGTCAACGCAACCTAGGGTTATCCCGGGGTAGAGTGACTGAATTATGCCAACTGCTGGATTGGAACCTAAAGGAGCGGGTGGCCATCCTGGTGTAGCTGTTAAGGTGCAAATAGCTCCTTTGTCAATTATCCACCCAGAAATATATAAAGACTGTAACTGATGCCATTTGTGTCAGATCACACCACTCACCTTGTTTCCCTGTGACAAGGTCAATGCTATAGCCTAAGCAGTAGGATTTACCAACATAACTGGCTTCCCCCAGATACAGATTGTGTTAGATTGTACACAGATTACATTGAAAATACCACACATCATAGCACAGTTACCTTCATCAATACAAAAAGGTTTTATTCCATCAATGAGTGTCTATGATCATCAGTTGCATTTCTTAGACTTGGCACTTGATATCCCCATGGGAGCTGCCACAATGCCTATACCCTTATAAATTCTGTTCCTACTGTGTTTAAGAGTCCAGTTGTCATTCAAGGATGGTTACTTGGAGACAATGGCTACTCTCTGCAACCATGACTATTGTTTCTGTTACACAAACCCTGACTGAGGTGGAACACAGAGTCAATGCAGCCCATTTTTCCAGCAGTGTCATTGTGGAACAGATGATAGGGCTGTAAAGGATGAGGTTCTGCTACTTATACTGCTCTTGTAAGGCCTTGCAGTATACCCTAGGCAGACTGCTGCATAATTATAACATGTTGTGCTCTTCACAATTGGAGCAGATAATGAGGGAATCTGATGCACGCAAAAGAATGTGGAGAGCAGGAACAGCCTTCTGAGGAGGAGGAGGAGGAGGAGGTCATTGAGCAGGAGGAACGTCACCTTTTGCATGATAGAGTGCACTGCACTGGGGATTATAAGCCAGGCAGAACGTAACTGACACCTGGTTCCAGTAGGTGAAAGCTGGATGTGGTGTCACATTGACCACAAATGTCTGTTATTTCTGTTCCCATAGGCAAATACAGTTTCTGTTTGTTTGATTTCTGTTCACTTTTGCTGTTTGTAAAAATATGCGAAGGTTTTGATACAACTGAAGGTTTGCCTATATGTGATGGTTCACAGTTAACAGTTATAAAATGGCTACAGTAGGCAGTGGGGAAAGAAAGCAGTGAGGATTAGAAAGGGTTGTAAAATTGGATTAGATTAGATTAGAGTGTGGAAACAGGCCCTTCGGCCCAACAAGTCCACACCGACCCGCCGAAGCAAAACCCACCCACACCCCTAACACTACGGGCAATTTAGTATAGCCAATTCACCTGGCCCTGCACATCTTTGGACTGTGGGAGGAAACCAGAGCACCCGGAGGAAACCCACGCAGACACGGGGAGAACATGCAAACTCCACACAGTCAGTCGCCTCAGGTGGGAATTGAACCCAGGTCTCTGGCGCTGTGAGGCAGCTGTGCTAACCACTGTGCCATCGTGCCGCTCACATTTGCAATGTGGCTAAAGACAAGTAAATTGTGAGCTCTGGTGCTTAAACAGCGATAGGTAGAGGAATGTTCAAATAAGTGTCAGACATGCCTCCTTTTGCTGTGAGAAGCATTGGTTTCCGGCTGCTGTGCCACTATCTTAACAGTGTGACAACACTATGGCTTCAAGACATGTATTTGGTCCTGATTTTGTTTATGAAGAAAGGTTGGGACAGAGATGCTGTGCAGTCTGCTCCAAAGCTAATGAAGTAAACAGTTTGTGAGACCTCAGATTTTTTTCTAAGTTGGAACAATAGAACCAGCTGAATGGGTGGGGTCAAGTTCTCACAGAACCAGGATTTATTTTAGTTTTAGCCTTCAATCGTAGTCACCGCTGGGGTTTGAAGTTGGAAGTGGAAGCTGTTTTTCTTCTCTCTGTTAAATCTAAATGCTGGGGGCTCACTTCCTGTGCTTGAATAGTATGTGAGACAATCTACTTTACTGAATTTGCCTTTGCCAAGGGTATATTTATTGGATGTTACCATATTGGAATAGTTACTGTTTAGTAGTTAAATAATCTATTATTCCATTAAGCTTTCCAGTAGAACTATAGTTAAGCCAATTCTTTTGTTTTTTTTATTTTGTCTGTATTTTACCTTGTAATGTTTTCCTTAAATTGATAGTCTTCATCAGTCAAACTGCATCTGGAAGGCAACGCCTTACACTAATCTTTAAAATGAGAAAAAGTTAGAGTCCAGGCTATCTTCTTAATAGAGATGGGTGGGAATTTGGTTTACTCCATAAAAATTGGGGACTCTTGTTGGGATCAAAATCTCTAATTCCAGATTGGGTTTAGGTTTATTGGAGTCAAAGGCAGTGAATGGTGAGTGTTGGTGTTTTTTTTATTTCAGTGTTGCATTTGATTGGTTTAATAGGGTGTTTCTTGTATAATAATGGCTTTTTCAGTCACTAAAAGTTTCCTGGGGGTCATTTGAGGAATTTTCCTGTAAAGATTTTGGAATTGGCAGACAAGTTGGAGTTGGGATTGCCTTTGTCCGTGCTAGAAAGGGAAGTAAGTTGCTTGTCATTTACGATTGCTGGAAATGCCATCGGAATCATTGCAAATGAAGCAGCTTGAACATGAAAAGGAAATGAAACAGTTTGAATTACAATTAAAAGCAAAGGACAAGATAAGTAAAGGAAAGCCCTCGCAGAAGAAAGGGAGAGAGAGATCTCAAACTTCAGAGGTTGGAACTGAAAACTCAAAGTTGACTTAAAATTGATGGAGGTAGAGGTGAAAAGTAGGAATAGTGATGAAGATGGTGATGGAGAGCAAACCCATCATATCCAAGGGCCTAGTGGGGACCTATTTAAATATGTCCAAGCATGACCAAAGTTTGATCAGAAGGATATATAAGTCTTTTTCATTTCATATGAGAAAGTAGCTAAATAATTTAATGGTTAACCCAAATAAACCATTTGGGTATTGTTGATCCAAACAAAGTTGGAAGGTAGAGCTCGTGAGGTATATGCATCACTATCAGACGAGGTATCTGGGGAGTATGAGGAGGTGAAAGAAAGACATCTTAAATGCATGTGAGCTAGTACCAGAACCCAACCAGATCCATTCCCCTACTCTATTACTCTACATTTCCCCTGACTAATGCGTCTAACCACTTATTCCTGAACACTATGGGCAATTAACCATGGCCAATTCACCTAACCTGCACATCTTTGGACTGTGGGAGGAAACCAGAGCACATGGAGAAAACTCACGCAGACACAAGGAGAATGTGCAAACTCCAGACAGACCATCATTCGAGGCTAGAATTGAACCCAGGTCCATGGCGCTGTGAGGCAGCAGTGCTAACTGCTGAACTACTGTTTGTAGAATCAAACAAGGTAATGTTAATGGATGAATAAGAGCATTGAAAATAGTTCAAACATATTACGGTCTTAGAGAGACAATTATTTTCGATGAATTCAAAACTTCATTTCCTTAAGTAGCAAGAACTCATTTGGAAGAGCAGAGATCTAAGACTGCAAGATTAGTAATGGAAATGGCAAATGATTCTGAGTTGGTACATAAATCAAAGTTTGGCTTCTGATATCAGTTTCAATCTGTGAGGGATAGAAGTTGTGGAAAAATAAAATCCTCAGGTAGTGAGGGAAAAGGAGATCTCAGTGAAGGTAGTAAAGATAGTTCACCACAGGATAAAAATGAAACCCATGAGGAAGAAAGAGAAATAAAAAAAAGCTCAGGTGTTTTCACTGTAATAAAGTATACCACATTAAGTCGCAGTGTTGGCGCTTTAGAAAACGCATGGGGAAGATGGATGTGAGAAAGCTGGATAAGCTAGAGTTTTGTTGAAGTGGTAAAGGAAAGCACAGTGCAAATGAAAAAGCTGCAGATGAATATACAATCTGATCAGAGGTTGGTTAAGAAGAAAGTGCCAGACCTCTTTGAAGAATTCTTTGCATGGGTAAGATTTACTTATGTATGCCAGGACAAGTATGTAAAGAAATTAAGATTTTAAGAGTTACGGGAGCCAGTTAATCTTAAATGGTGAGAGATGAAGAGATGCAAAATTCAGAAAGAATATTGCCAGGAAATGTGGAATTTTGGTGTTCATGGTGAAAAGAGTAGTATTCCATTACATAAATTAAGATTGGAGAGTCCAGTGAAAAGTGGTGGTAGAATTAATAAAGAAATCCTTGGATCTGGAAATACAGTTTATCTTTGGTAATGATATAGCTGGATGACCCATGGGAGTGATGTCTACTGTGGTTGAAAGGCCAAATGAAAATCAAGCAACTGAGCTGGGACAGGAAATGTATCCTGAGAATTTTCCTGACTGTGTGTAACAAGGTCACAAAGCCACAAGTTGAAGCAGGAGGAGAAATCAAGGAGTAAAGATAAGAAATTTGAAGTTCAATTATCAGAAACTACATTTGATCAAATGGTTGTAATGAAAACAAGAACAGGTGGAGGACAAAGTGAATATTTTTAGTCAAGAGAAATTAGCTGAATTACAACATAAAGATGAAAATATGCAATTGTCTCAAAAAGCATACACAGAAGAGTAATCTGAATGTATCCCAGAATGTTATTATCTTAAAAAATGAAGTCATGATGAGGAAATGGAATCCATCATATATTCAGGCAGATGACAAATTGGCTGGAGTTCATCAAATGGTTTTACCAGTGAATTATAGAAAGGAGGTGTTACAGGTAGCGCTTGAATTGCCGTATGAGGTCATTTAGGAGTAAAGAAAACTCAAGCCAAAATATAAAAACATTTTCATTGTCCTAGATAAAGATATGTTTGACTTTTGCTGAACATGTCATTTGTGTTAAGTAATTGGAAAGCCTTAGGCAGAGATAAAGCCGGTACCCTTAATACCCATTCCCGCACTTAAGCAAGCTTTTACAAGAGGTTGGGGTCCTACGCAATTGATTGCGTAGGACCCCAACCTGAAACAAAATTTGAAATCAATACTTGTTAACCGTAATGGAACTGTCTACTAGATTTCCAGAGCCAATTCCAAGATGCAGTATCACAGCTAAAAGGATTGCAGAAGAGTTACTCAAATTTTTTACTCAATATGGACTATCCACAGAGATACAATCAGATCAAAGATCAAATTTTACATCAAAGTTATTCAATGAAGTTACAATGGCTTAGGAACAAAGCAATTCAAATCCATTGCATATGATCCAGAATCATAGGGAGCATTAGAATGGTGGCCTCAAACTTTAAAGACCATGTTGAGGGCTTATAATCAAGACTATCTAGAGGATTGGGATAAAGGAATTCAATTTGTACTTTTTGCAATCAGGGATGCACCGAATGAATGAACCAAATTCACTCCATTTCAATTTGTTTTTGGGCATGAGGTGAGAGAACCATTCAAAATAATTGAATGGAGAAATAAGGAGAAATTGATAAGTCAGAGTTCAGAGACGACATATTTGGACGATGTGCCAAATTTAGGAAAAACTTAAATAGCATGGGTGACAGCATTTAAAAAGAGCACAGTACATGATGAAGCAGGAAACAGGCAAGAAATCAAAAATTCATAATTTTGCTCATGGAGATAAAGTATTCGTGTTACTCCCGGTGGTAGGTGAAACTTTAAAGGCAAGGTTTAGTTGCCCATATCAAATTTAAAAGAAATTGAGTGAAATGACCTATTCAATAAGAACACCAGATAGGAAGGAATTTCGCAGAGTGTGTCATATGAATATACTCAAAAGATATTTTGATGGGGAAGGAAAGCAAAATGACAAGGTAGTTCTACTTACAACACAGAGTGAAACACTGGACCCAATATACCAACCACTACAGCGGACAGCTGAAACTGACAACCGGAAGCGGCAGGGACAGACCACTATAAACACGGGAGGAAACATCAAAGAAGCGCTTCGCAGGAGGCTCCCAAGCACTGATGATGTCGCCTAGCCAAGGGACGAAACGTTTGCAACAAAAACTTCCAGCTCGGCGAACAGAACCACAACAACGAGCACCCGAGCTACAAATCTTCGCACAAACTTTGAACAGAGTGAAAAACCAAGTTCAGATGATTCTGAATTGGACATTTTTCAAATTAAGTTTGACAATGATGAAGTTCTCAGGAATTGGGATAAATTATTGAGTTACCTTGCAGAGGAAAATCAAAATGACCTGAAAGAATGATTACAATCACATCGACAGATATGTGTGAATAAGCTGGGAAGTACTAATCTGATTATGCATGATATAGATATAGGAAATACTGTTCCAATTAAGCAACATCTTTATAGACATAATTTCTAAAGTTAGCGCAGGTTTGAAAAGAGATTGAACATATGATCAAAGATAATATAATCGAAGTATTTACAACAAATGGAGCTTACCCATAGTAATGGTGCCAAAACTAGATGGTACCCAACAATATTTGTGGACAAATGCAAAGTCAATGCAGTTGCAAAATCTGATTCAGATCCTATTCCACGTTTGGAAGACTGTATTGAAAAGGTGGAACAAGAAACCTATATTTCAAAATTTGACACACTCAAAGGATATTGGCAGGTGCAGAGCAAAGACAATTTTGGCTTTTATGACACCAAATGGACAATATCAGTTTAAAATCAGATTATTTGATCTGAATAATGTGCTAGCCACATTTCAAAGATTAACTAATAAAGTCATTTTGGGATTACCCAATTGTGTGGTGTATATCGATGATCTGTGATTTTTAGTCACATATGGAATGAACATTTGGAGTATCTATGCGAAATAGTGGTGCAGTCAAGATAGATCCTCTGGAGACGCCAAAGGCAACAGGAAGTGATTGTAGTGATACTCTGGCTGCAGTGTAACAGATGAGAATTTAACAAGGCATGTACAGCTCATTATCGAACAGTATGGAGGAAAATAGTATAATCAATAGTTTTCAAAGCTAAAGGCGGGAGAAGAAGGACGAAGAGGGACAGTTTACAGGGCATAAGGTCCTAGGGAGTGTTGCTGAACAAAGAGACCTCGGACTGCAGATTCATAGCTCCTTGAAAGTGGAGTCGCAGGTAGATAGGATAGTGAAGAAGGTGTTTGGTATGCTTTCCTTTATTGGTCAGAGTATTGAGTACCGGAGTTGGGAGGTCATGTTGCGGCTGTACAGGACATTGGTTAGGCCACTATTGGAATATTGCATGCAATTCTGGTCTCCTTCCTATCGGAAAGATGTTGTGAAACTTGAAAGGGTTCAGAAAAGATTTACAAGGATGTTGCCAGTGTTGGAGGATCTGAGTTACAGGGAGAGGCTGAACAAGCTGGGGCTGTTTTCCCTGGAGCGTCGGAGGCTGAGGGGTGACCTTATAGAGGTTTACAAAATCATGAGGGGCATGGATAGGATAAATAGACAAAGTCTTTTCCCTGGAGTCGGGGAGTCCAGAACTAGAGGGCACAGGTTTGGGATGAGAGAGGAAAGATATAAAAGAGACCTAAGGGGCAACTTTTTCACTCAGAGGGTGGTACGTGTATGGAATAAGCTGCCAAAGGAAGTGGTGGAGGCTGGTACAATTGCAACATTTAAGAGGCATTTGGATGGGTATATGAATAGGAAGGGTTTGGAGAGATATGGGCCGGGTGCTGCCAGGTGGGACGAGATTAGGTTGGGATATCTGGTCGGCATGGACGGGTTGGACCGAAGGATCTGTTTCCATGCTGTACATCTCTATGACTCTATGACTTCGGGAGACAGGCTTGATGATAAACACGGAGAAAGTGCAGACTGTGGATGCTGAAAATTAGAATGGTGCTGGAAAAGCAGAGCCGGTCAGGCAGCATCTGAGGAGCAGGAGAGTTGACATTTCGAGCATAAACTCTTCCTGACTTCCTGATGAAGAGCTTATGCTCAAAACATTGACTCTCCTGCTCCTCCGATGCTGCCTGACCGGCTGTGCTTTTCAAGCACCACTCTTGATGATAAACCTGGCTGATAGTGGTTATATTGATCACAACCCTTAAAGATTTTGGAAAATTTATGGATACAAATTCCAGACTGTTTAGATGGACCTTACTGTGCCAGTCAATCAATTTGAAAATTATGCATGTGGCCGAACAAGAGAACGTAATTGCTGACACATTGTCACAACTTTGATGAACAAACATGGAGGTGGGAAAAATAGAAGTGAAATAAAATGTAGTAGTATATGTTTGCATGCTTAGAATTAACATCATGCGTATATATTGTAGTGTACTGTTCTAAGAATATAAGACTAAAGGTTTTTAAAAATGAAGCCAGCTTTGTATATTTTTTAAAGGGGGAGGTGTGACTATACTTAGGTTTTAAGAGGTGTATCTGTCCTGGTTTTGTTTATGAAAAAAGTTTGGGACCAAGGTGTCATGCAGCCTACTCCAAAACTAATAAAGTAAACAGCTTGTGAAGCTTTCAGGTTTTTTTTTACAAGTTGAAACAATAGAAGCAGTCTGAATGGGTGGGGGCAAGTTCCCACAGACCCAGGATATTTTTTAGTTTTTGCCTTCAGTAGCAGTTACTGCTGGAATCTTGAAGCTGAATGTGGAAGCTGTTTTTCTTCTCTCTGTTCCAGCTAAAAGGTTCTCTTGGCCTGCTCGAATTACATGTGAGGCAATGTATTTTACTGAATTTGTCTTTGCCATAGGTCTGTTTATGGGATGTTACTATATTGGAACAGTTACCATTTAGTAGCTAAATAATTTATTATGCTGTTAAGGTTTCCAGCACAGTTACAGTTAAGCCAATTTTTTGTTTCTTTTTATTTTGTCTGTATTTTAAGTGTAATGTAAAAATAAAGTTTATTCTGCTTAAAGTCGATAGTTTGACAAATCAAATTGTATCTGGAAAACAATGCTCACACTTAACTCAAAAATAAGAAAACTTTAGGGTCCAGACCATGTTCTTAATATATTCTGAGAAGGTTTGGTCTGATCCATAACAACAGTGATGGGAAACTTCAGACTGCTAATGCATGACAGATGTTTCAAGGTGGCATTAGTGTTGGGGATGCTGGGTAGTGGCAATACTTCCAGATACAGCAGGAAAATCAGGATAGCATCAGACAAGAGGGTGCCATAGGGGTGTGGTGGATGATGTTATAAGGTTGAAGGCATGTACTGTATCTATAAGAGAGTGAGAACTAAGAGATTACAAATACCTGTGTATGTGACTAAATGGGAATCCCAGACTATACTGGAAAAATTGAAATATGTAACATTGGCTGTGAAATGGATACCTGAGTTTTAGTTGTTGTTTTGACAAAATTCAAATTTAACCAATCAGTTTAAACTATACCCCAGGATACTAAAACACAATCAAGTTTGAATCTAAAAAGAAAGAAGATGACCCAGGAAATTCAGCAGCCAGAAGAGTGAAGACACCAAAGAAGACTGTGTCGTTTTGAAATTAAGTTGATGTAATTTTAATAAGTGTCTTATTGGAACAACATTTTGTTATTGAGTTGGAGGCAGGCAGTAATCAGTTAAGAGAAAGGGGAATTTGAGTTGTGAATAGTTGTTGTTTAAGGTTTACTTTTACAGTTAAAAAAATGATGTTATTTTCCTTAAATAGTGGAATTTGGGAGTTCTCTGTCACTCATATTTTAATAGATTATAAGGCGAGGTGAGCTTTTCTGAGTGTTTGGTTTAATTATAGAGGAGTTCACCTCTATTTTGTAACAATAGTTCAATGAGGCAAATTTGAGACAATAGCACAAGAGAACACACGAGGCTTCGTGGAGCAAAATCCTCCATAAAACATGACAAAAATAACACTTTGCCAAAATAGGGTAAGATTCAGCGCATCATTCTGCCTTTCAAATTGGATGCAAAATTCAATAATGTTGTGGTTGCTGCTACAAATGAATGCCTATTATCAAAGGCCTTGAATTAATCCTGTCACATGACACAATACCAAGTTTAACATAGCCTGCCCTCTGGTCGGTTCCAGAATGTGCACTCTTAGAGACACGCTCTGAATTCCTAATCCAGGGCCACTCCTGCCAATCTAGTTTTCAAGAATATATGGAGATTAAAGTCATCCATAAATTTGCTGTCTCCTTGTCATAAGCACCAATCATTACCTCTTATATACTTCATCTAATGTTGCGGTTAATTTTCATGACCAGTAAACTATTTATAGTTGTGAATAATTTTTTCCACTATTCCTCCTCTCTACCCAAACTGGATTCTACATACTGAATTCCGGAAGCAAGTCACCTCTAAATATTAGACCAATGTTGATTCCTATAGGGGAAGGTGGAGGGCGGAGGAGGTGGTTTACACTTCATGTTTATCTTGAATGACCCAAGACTAGGCATCCTGCTGCTACACTTCAGTTATGGTTATCAGACCATATCTAATTAACTTCAATGTGCACAATCAATTTGTTTACTTAGTTATGGATACTATATGAATTCAGATACAGAATTTAGTTTTTTTTGTTATTTTTGAAGCATCTAATCTTGATTGTTGGTAACAAATGAATTAAAAATTTTACCTTTTTTGAACTGTGGTAGCAATTTACACAACACATTGCAAAATTATCCTCATTGAATTATGGCAAGATAATGTAGATGTATTTAAAAGGAAGCGTCTTCATTTCTTACAATAATAAAATGAATAAAAAAGACAATTAATTTAAATAAAATGTTGAGAAAATAAAAGCAAAAAGGAAAAACAAAACAGAAAGAATAGCAGATGATGAAAGAGTAACAGAAAACTAGACAGCACTATTTTTATTCACTTCTATCCATAAACTAGTGCAATGGGATACAAGGCGATATGTACTGAGGTGAACAATGAGGCAATTGTACAGCACCTTGTTAAACATGCACTTATTTTTGACGTTGCAGATGAAGTGGTTCCCCAAAAAAATCATAAATATTGTCTCTGATCTCATTTGTTATGTCTGAAATCCAAATTTTTTTTACAACAAATCAGCAAGTTTGACCAAAATATTATGTTTACTTTCCTTTTACTTAATAGGATCAGCATTTTAGCTGAGATTGTATGAGGGAGTTCTATATCAGCATGTGAGATTGTAATTCAGATGACATTCCAGTGCAGTACAGAATGATTTTTATTTAATTTCAAAAATATACTTTATTCATAAAAATATTTCCATATACATACATGGTCACTGAAACAGTTTGGTTCTGTCCAATAGCATATAAAGAAACAAACATCGGAGTTTCTATCTGACAATCAAATCTAACTTGCACAAGATTATATTTTTATATACTTGAGGCATCAGGAGGATCTGATAACTGATCAAACCACCATATAAATTTGGCTGAAAGACAGTGGTCTCTCCCCGCTGTGACTTGGCGGCAGCTGCCTAAGCTTCTGTTGTCCCTCAGCAAGTAGTCCTGGACTTTGGAATATGCCGGTCTGCAATACTCAGTCGAGATCAACTCCTTGCTCTGGAAAAGCAACATTTTTTGGGCAGAGCAAAGAGCATTTTTCACTGTGTTGATGGTCCTTCAGACACTGTCGACTTATGTCCCAGTGTGCATCCAGGGGAACAGACCAGAGAGCTCAGAATCCTGCATTGTGGAGCTGCTTGGGATGAACCTCAACAAAAACCACTGCACATTTCTCCAGACTTATTTTGCAAAGATATATTCCACCAAAAGATGTGTGACAGTCTTTATCCTTCCACGGCTGTTTGGAGGGCAGCATGCTGTGGCTCAATGAGTCAGGGCTGATATGAAGGATCTCACAGGTAGTGCCCTTCTTACCACCAGCTAAGCAATGTCTTGGTGCTTGTTGGAAAGTTCTGGTGATGAGGCATTCTGCCAATGACTTTGACAGGCTGCTGAAGGAACAATCCGATAGGGATCCACCCTCTCCTTTTCCCGCAGGATCTCAAGGATGCTTCAAGCTGACCACTTCCTGATGAAATTGTGGTCAAAGGTGCTCTTCTTTGCAAATTTCTCCATGAAGAACTGGGATATGGAATGGTCCAAATATTGGAGTTTTCTGTGGCAATGAGACCAGACCTATCTGTCACGACATCATGGTTAGGTAGAACCTCAGGAGACAGTGATGCTTAAGGTTTGTGTACCATATTCAAAGCTTGGTGTACAGCTTTGAATATGGTGTCCCCTGAAGAGGAAGATGACTTGGGTGACTGCAACAATGGAGAGAGCACAGACAGAGCAGCTAATGTGTAGAAGACTCCACACCAGGTTAAGTCTGGGGGTGGTGAAATGGTATCAGGAACACCAATGGCAGAAACAAGGCTCCGCCAAGCATGAGAGACAGTTTATACAGGACATGAAGTTTGGTATAAGAATCACAGTCATGGTCCCACATCGGTAAGAGGCATGGTCGATGCGAGATCAGGACCAGTGATGTATAAAGTTCAGGGAGATGCAATGATCCTGAACAAACACACCAGGTGCTGGCAGGTGGGAATAGATTGGGTTGGGATATCTGGTCAGCATGGACGAGTTGGACCAAAGGGCCTGTTTCCGTTCTGTACATCTCTATGGCTCTAAGACTCTATGGACTGTAGAAAAGCCACAAATTCACAATTGGAATGTGGGTTACTTAATAATGCAATTTTTCATTTTTAGTCAGTGTCCTTATTTCAGTTAAAAACAGTCTTTTTTAAAAATCTCCAATGTCTGCTGTCAGCCAATTAAATAAACATGAGCATAATATTGTAAATAAATCCAAGGGAAAATATTCCTTGCAAAGAATCACTAAACAAGGGTGTTCTCAAAAATAATATCTCCAAATCTACTTTCTATATCTACTGTCATGTTTAATTTCCAAGTTTGAGTCATTTTTAAGTGGACTGCACCACTACAAGAAGACAACTCCCTACTTGCCTCTATGATGCAACATATAAGACAACATGGAAGGAGCTTGATAGCATCTAGGACAAAGCAGCCCAACTTGATTGGCACCACATCCACAAACGTCCATTCCCTTCACTACTGAGGCTCGCTCAACAGCAATGTGTACTATCTACAAAGGTGCACTGCAGACATTCACTAAAGATCCTTAGAGTACACCTCCCAAACACACAACGACTAGCTTGTAGAAGGACAAGGGCAGCAGATACATATGAACACCACCACCTGCAAGTTCTGCTCCAAGCCAGTCAGCATCCTGACTGGGATATATATCACTCTTCCTTCATGTCGCTGAGTCAAAATCCTGGAATTCCCTCCCGAAGGGCATTGTGGGTCAACCTATAACATATGGATTGCTGCTGTTCTTGAAGGCAGCTCACCACCACCTTCTCAAGGATAACCAGGGATCAGCAATAAATGCTGACCAGCCAGTGATCCCTATATCTCATAAATGAATATAAAAAAAAACCTTCTCAAAGGCAAAACAGGATGGGCAATAAAGTCAGCATGCCCACATCCCATGAAGGGAGAAAAAACATATGATAATGAAATGTTGGTGACAGAGCAAAAGCCAGTCTTTTTAAAGTTCCAGGAACAAAACTGAACAAAAATTCAATATTTGAATAGAGCGAGTTGATAATTTTAAGTTAATTGTGACCCCACAAATATAATTTGTATATAAACCATGCAATATGAGTGTATTAGTCAATTTTAATTTAAGCGTTCATGAAATAGCTTATTATGAGACTAATTTTACCTGATTCACTTGCACTGACTATTTCCCCAAATGAAAACGCAGAACTACATGACCGAGCAGGCCCTGTACTTTGGCACATGTGCATCGCATGGCTGTTTTTCCAACTGACCATGCTCTTCCCCACATCAAACCTTTAAATATTTAAAGGAACTGCCATTTGGGACATTGGGAGTGTGCTGCGAAATGCAGATGTCAGGTGGGCTTTTTAACAAGGGGGACCAGAAGATGACGTGTCAGGTAAGTATTTAGGAGCTTGAGAACAGTAGCTAAGATTTCCAGTGGAAGAGGAGGGATGGTGTCTGCTGGCTCGATGAGAATTGAATTGGAGACTCACTAGTTAGAAAACAGAATTAGAATTGGAGTTAGAATTAGGTATATTGTCATGTATACTCAACTACAAAGTTACAGGAGTACAGTGAAAAGTGAACAAAGTCGCCATTCCTAGCAGCATCTTAGGTACAAAGGTACAAAATAGAAAAATAATGAAATAAGTTAAAAGTTCAACATTACGGTCTGACTATAGTCGCCCCATGCTGGGCTTTCCCCACAAGGGCATGCTGTCCCCTGTGCGGAGCTGAGTCCCTCACCGCCAACTGCCATCCGGGCTTGCCAGCTGTTTCATCACCGACCTGTGAAGATGCTGCTGCTTTAACAAGGTTATATTGTCCTTGGCTTTTTTTCAGGAGATTGTAAAAACACGGGTTATAAAAAGTCTGGGCTTGGATGGGTTTTAGGGCCAATTTGATAATAGGTAACAGATACTGCCTCAAGCAAAAGGTTTTAAAGTTTTTAAAAAAAACACTTGTACAGTGAAAGGGAATGGCTAGTTCTCCCAGCTCAGCTTTTCTCAGTCTGGCTATTCGCTGAAAACAGTCAGGCAGTTTTAAGCCTGCTGATCCAAGAAACAGCTACATGGAAGAAGGTGTTCCATACTGCCATCTCTCTCTCTCTCTCTCTCCTGTCAGACCTCGTGTTTTATGTTACCTTTTGTGCCAAGGGTTGTTTATGGTGATTGTTGCAAGTATTGGGAACAGCATCATGAAGTTGGAATAATTTGTTTTCTGAAAGGGTAAGTTATTCAGTATTCTGTTCTCTTTTGTTTGTGTTCCATTTGGTAATCTTGTAAATAAATTCTGTTTTCTTTGACCAGCTGCATCTCTCCTGGAATATCCACTCTACACCTACTTAAAACAATGAGCAAAGTTAGGGTCCAGGCTACTTTCTTAAAATGTTTTGAGGGGATCTGGCCTGGTCCATAACAGACTACCACCCGGGCTTGCCAGCCACTTCATCACCATCAGGACTCACAAGCTGCTTCACCACAACTGCCATCACGGCTCACCAGCCCCTTCACCACCAACCACCATCAGGGCTCACCAGCCCCTTCACCACCAACCGCAATTAGGGCTCACCAGCCCCTTCACCACTGACTATCGTCAGGGCTCACCAGCTGCCTCACCAACGACCATCATCAGGGCTCACCAGCCCATTCGCTATCAACCACCATCAGGGCTCACCAGCCCCTTCACTACCAATCACCATCAAGGCTCGCCAGCCCCATAACCGCTGACCGCCATCAGGGCTCGCCAGCCCCTTCACTGCCGACCGTCATCAGGGCACACCATCCCCTTCACCACCACCAGGGCTTGCCAACCCCTTCACCGCTGACCGTCATCTGGGCTCACCAGCTGCTTCACAACTACCAGGACCTGCCAGCCCCTTCACTGCCGACTGTCAAAGTCCTGAACGACAAGAATAAACCAGCAAGAGATGAGTATGTACTCCAATTCGGAGTTCAGAGGCCGGATCCTCAAAAGTAAGGAATGGAAATCATTTGGAGGAGGATGTTTTTACTATTGCAAAAAATGTATTTTATTCATAAATTATCAATGGGCACAAAGCGGTTCAATTTGGACATTGCATAGAATGCAGTGAAATTGCAAAAAAATGTAGCCTTCTCTAAACATGACAAGGAATTATTTACATTCCCAATAAAGTGACAAGAGGACCTTGAACAGATCCACATTATATTGTGGTAGAAAGCCCTTCAATAGGAGCCTTTCTGTGCAAAAAGGGATCATGCTGTCAGGTTGAGTGAAATAGGAGTTGATGGGAAGGTGAGGGCAGTAACAAATTAAAAATACTATATATGAATGCACGAAGCACTTTTGGAAGTTGGCAGATACGATATTGTGGGGATAACTGAGACGTGGCTTCAAGTGGACAGGGCCTGGGAAATGAATATAGGGGATGGGATGGCCATGTTGGTAAGGGATGATATTCAGTCCCTTGCGCAGGGGGACCTAGAATCAGGGGATGTAGAGTCAGTGTGGATAGAGCTGAGAAATTCTAAGGGTAAAAAGACCCTCTTGGGAGTTATCTATAGGTCCCCAAACAGTAGCCTGGATGTCGGATGTAAGTTGAATCAGGAGCTGAAATTGGCCTGTTGCAAAGATGTTACTACAGTTGTTATGGGGGATTTCAAAACACAGGTAGATTGGGAGAATCAGGATGATATTGGACCTCAAGAAAGAGACTTTGTGGATGGATTCTTAGAACAGCTGGTGCTGGAGCCTACCAGGGAGACGGCAATTCTGGATCTGGTATTGTGCAGCGAACCAGAGTTGATCAGGAACCTCGAAGTGAAGGAGCCATTGGGAAGTAGTGACCATAATACAATAAGCTTCAATCTGCAATTTGAGAGGGAGAAGGTACAATTGGAAGTGATAATATTTCTGTTGAGTAAAGGGAACTATGGAGCTATGAGGGAGGAGCTGGCCAAAGTTCAATGGTGCAATACCTTAGCAGGGATGACAGTGGAAGAACAATGGCAGATATTTCTGTGTATAATGCAGAAGATGCAGGATCAGTTCATTCCAAAAAGGAAGAAAGATCCTAGGAGGAGGCATGGGTGGCCGTGGCTGATGAGGGAAGTTAAGAAACATGTAAAGTTAAAAGAGAAAAAGTATAACATAGCAAAAATAAGTGGGAAAATGGAGGACTGGGAAGCTTTTAAAGAACAACAGAGGATTACTAAGAAGGAAATACGCAGAGAAAAAATGAAGTACGAAGGTGAACTGGCCAAAAATATAAAGGAGGGTAGTGAAAGTTTTTTTAGGTATGTGAAAGGCAAAAAAATGGTTAAGACTAAAATTGGGCCCTTGAAGACAGAAACAGGGAAATATATTATGGGGAACAAAGAAATGGCAGAAGAATTGAATTAGTACTTCAGACCTGTGTTCACACAAGCAATATCCCTGACGTAACAGTGGCTGAAGGACCTGAACTTAAGGGAATTTGTATTTGCCAGGAATTGGTGTTGGAGAGACTGTTAGGTCTGAAGGTTGATAAGTCCCCGGGGCCTGATGGTCTACATCTCAGGATACTGGAGGAGGTGGCTCGAGAAATAGTGGATGCGTTGGTGATTATTTTCCATAGTTCGATAGATTCAGGATCAGTTCCTACGGATTGGCAGGTGGCTAATGTTGTACCACTTTTTAAGAAAGGTGGGAGAGAGAAAGCAGGAAATTATAGACCAGTTAGTCTGACTTCAATGGTGGGAAAGATGCTGGAGTATATTATAAAGGATGAAATTACGACACATCTGGATAGTAGTAAGCATGGATTTATGAAGAGGATAGGTCAGAGTCAGCATGGATTTATGAAGGGGAAATCATGCTTGACTAATCTTCTGGAATTTTTTGAGGATGTAACTCTGAAGATGGACAAGGGAGATCTAGTAGATGTAGTGTACCTGGACTTTCAGAAAGCTTTTGATAAAGTCCCACATAGGAGGTTAGTGAGCAAAATTAGGGCGCAAGGTATTGGGGGCGAAGTACTAACTTGGATTGAAAGTTGGTTGGCTGACAGGAAACAAAGAGTAGTGATAAATGGCTCCATTTTGGAATGGTAGGCAGTGACCAGTGGGATACCGCAGGGATCAGTGCTGGGACCGCAGCTTTTTACAATATATATTAATGATATAGAAGATGGTATTAGTAATAACATTAGCAAATTTGCTGATGATACTAAGCTGGGTGGCAGGGTGAAACGTGATGAGGATGTTAGGAGATTACAGGGTGACCTGGACAGGTTAGGTGAGTGGTCAGATGCATGGCAGATGCATTTTAATGTGGATAAATGTATGGTTATCCACTTTGGTGGCAAGAACAGGAAGGCAGATTACTACTTAAATAGAATCAATTTATGTAAAGGGGCAGTACACAGAGATCTGGGTGTTCTTGTACACCAGTCAATGAAGGTAAGCATGCAGATACAGCAGGTAGTGAAGAAGGCTAATAGCATGCTGGCCTTCATAACAAGAGGGATTGAGTATAGAAGCAAAGAGGTTCTTCTGCAGCTGTACAGGGCCCAGGTGAGACCACACCTGGAGTACTGTGTGCAGTTCTGGTCTCCAAATTTGAGGAAAGACATTCTGGCTATTGAGGGAGTGCAGCGTAGGTTCACAAGGTCAATTCCTGGAATGGCGGGACTACCTTACACTGAAAGACTGGAGTGACTGGGCTTGTATACCCTTGAGTTTAGAAGACTGAGAGGGGATCTGATTGAGACATATAAGATTATTAAAGGATTGGACACTCTGGAGGCAGGAAACATGTTTCCGCTGATGGGTGAGTGCCAAACCAGAGGACACAGCTTAAAAATACGGGGTAGACCATTTAGGACAGAGATGAGGAGAAACTTCTTCACCCAGAGAGTGGTGGCTGTGTGGAATGCTCTGCCACAGGGGGCAGTGGAGGCCCACTCTCTGGATTCATTTTAGAAAGAGTTGGATAGAGCTCTCAAAGATAGTGGAATCAAGGGTTATGGAGATAAGGCAGGAACAGGATACTGATTAAGGATGATCAGCCATGATCATATTGAATGGTGGTGCAGGCTCGAAGGGCAGAATGGCCTACTCCTGCACCTATTGTCTATTGTCTATTGTCAATGCCTTCGTGGCAGTTGCTCCAAAATTTCGTGCACCCCTCAGCATATAGTTCTGGACCTTCAAATGTGCCAGTCGACAAGACTTGACTGAGGTCAACCCTTTGCACTGGAAGACCAACCAGAGTGTTTTCACTGAGTTGATGGACCTCGAGACACAGTTGATGTTTGGTTGTTGTGCACCTTAGGGAACAATTCATACAGCATAATGCTACTCGGGCCAAAATGTGACAAAAATCACTTAATCTCTCTCTATTCAAACTTTGCAAAGACACATTCCAGAAGGAGATGTACAATAATCTTTTCATCACTGCAGCGGCTTGAAGGCAATGTATGGTGGCATGCATGAAGGATCTGACAGGTGGTGACCATCTCACCACCAGCCAAATTTCATCTTGGTGCTTGTGGAAAGCTCTGGCAATAAGGTATTTGGCTAAATAGTTGACAGTCTACCCCTGACAAGATTGATTTTCTCCTTTCCCCACCGGGCATGAGGATATTACCTCTGCTGACCACTGTCTGATGGGTTTGTGATCTAAGATGTTGCCCATTAACAATTTTTCCATGTTGGGCAAGTGGTGTGTACAGTGGTGCTGGAAGAGCACAGCAATTCAGGCAGCATCCGAGGACAGGCAAAATCGACGTTTCGGGCAAAAGCCCTTCATCAGGAATAAAGGCAGAGAGCCTGAAGCGTGGAGAGATAAGCTAGAGGAGGGTGGGGGTGGGGATAGAGTAGCATAGAGTACAATAGGTCAGTGGGGAAGGAGATGAAGGTCAGGAAAGGTCAGGCCACGGGGCTGGCTCAACATTTCAACTCCCCCTCCCACTCTGCCGAGGATATGGAGGTGCTGGGCCTCCTTCACCGCCGCTCCCTCACCACCAGACGCATGGAAGAAGAACGCCTCATCTTCTGCCTCAGAACACTTCAACCCCAGGGCATCAATGTGGACTTCAACAGCTTCCTCATTTCCCCTTTCCCCACCTCATCCTAGTTTCTAACCTCCAGCAACACGATCCCCTTGACTTGTCCGGACTTGTCCGACCTGCCCAGCTCCTTTTCCACCTATCCACTCCACCCTCTCCTCCCTGACCTATCACCTTCATCTCCTCCCCCACTGACCTATTGTACTCTATGCTACTCTATCCCCACCCCCACCCTCCTCTAGCTTATCTCTCCACGCTTCAGGCTCTCTGCCTTTATTCCTGATGAAGGGCTTTTGCCCGAAACGTCGATTTTGCCTGTTCTCGGATGCTGTCTGAATTGCTGTGCTCTTCCAGCACCACTGATCCAGAATCTGGTTTCCAGCATCTGCAGTCATTGTTTTTACCAAGTCGTGTGTACACTCCAACTACTTGGAGCATTCTGTGATAGCAAGGCCAAACTCATTCTTTGCAACATTAGATACCTGTGTAGAACTTCAATACATAGTACCTTTTAATATTTGCATACCGAGGGACTACGTAGTGATGCAGCTATTCATAAAGATGGCCATCAGGACGGGGGCAATGTTAGCTATGATCGTCATCTCCCTTTATCCAGAGCTTTGAACATAGTGTCCCTGTGGATATGATCCATCTTTCACCTTCAAAGGAAGTGGAAGATGGCTTGTATGACACTTGTGGCACAGGCTTGGGGAATGGGCCAGACCTGTGCCACATACAATAACACTGAAAGTACCTACAACTGATGACCGGGTTTAAATCTTCACTGACAGGGGTCAGTGCTTCCGTTTGCCTAGTTCCTGCTTCACCTTGTCAATACTCTCCAAGTTTTAGTACATGCCTCAACCCCTCTAAACCATTTCCCCAGCATCTTCAGAAAGTTGGCCTGACAATGAAGGGACTAAAGGATCAGTTGGCTCAGTTCCAAAAAAAACTTGGCTTCACTCTTGCCACAATTTACTTTGGATCCTGAGGTCAGTTCGAACTGGTCACAATGCTCTTGAGTCTGTGCACTGACAGTTGTCATAGAGTCATAGAGATGTACAGCACAAAAACTGACCCTCCGGTCCAACCTGTCCATGCCAACCAGATATCCCAACCCAATCTAGTCCCACCTACCAGCACACAGCCCACATCCCTCCAAACCCTTCCTATTCATATACTCATCCAGATGCCTTTTAAATTTGCAATTATACCGGCCTCCACCACTTCCTCTGGCAGTTCATTCCATACACATACCACCCTCTGAGTGAAAAAGTTGCCCCTTATTTCTTTCCCCTCTCACCCTAAACCTATGCCCTCTAGTTCTGGACTACCCCACCCCAGGGAAAAGACTTTGTCTATTTATCTGATCCATGCCCCTCATGATTTTATAAGGTCTATAAGGTCACCCCTCAGCCTCCGATGCTCCAGGGAAAACAGCCCCAGCCTGTTCAACCTCTCCGTATAGGTTAGCTCCTCCAACCTTGGCAACATCCTTGTAAATCTTTTCTGAACCCTTTCAAGTTTCACAACATCTTTCTGATAGGAAGGAGACCAAAATTGCACACAATATTTCAACAGTGGTCTAACCAATGTCCTGTACAGCCGCAACATGACCTCCCAACTCCTGTACTCAATACTCTGACCAATAAAGGAAAACATACCAAATGCCTTCTTCACTATCCTATCTATCTGCGACTCCACTTTCAAGTAGCTATGAACCTGCACTCCAAAGTCTCTTTGTTCCCTAGGACCTTACCATTAACTGTATAAGTCCTGCTCAGATTTGTTTTCCCAAAATGCAGCACCTCGCATTTATCTGAATTAAACTCCATCTGCCACTTCTCAGCCGATTGGCCCATCTGATCAAGAATCCATTGTAATCTGAGGTCATCTTCTTCTCTATCCACTACACCTCCAATTTTGGTGTCATCAGCAAAGTTATAACTATACCTCTTATGTTTACATCCAAATCATTTATATAAATGATGAAAAGTAGTAGACCCAGCACCGATCCTTGTGGCACTCCACTGGTCCAGTCTGAAAAACAACCCTCCACCACCACCCTCTGTCTTCTACCTTTGAGTCAGTTCTGTATCCAAGTGGTAGTTCTCCCTGTATTCCATGAGATCTAACCTTGCTCACCAGTCTCCCATGGGGAACCTCATCAAATGCCTTACTGAAGTCCATATAGATCACATCTACTGCTCTGCCCTCATCAATCGTCTTGGTTACTTCTTCAAAAAACTCAATCAATTTTGTGAGACATGATTTCCCACGCATAAAGCCGTGTTGACTATTCCTAATCAGTCCTTCCTTTTCCAAATACATGTATATTCTGTCCCTCAGGATTCCCTCCAACAACTTGCCCACCACTGATGTCAAGCACGCTGGTCTATAGTTCCCTGACTTGTTCTTACCACCTTTCTTAAACAGTGGCACCAAGTCAGCCAACCTCCAGTCTTCCGGCACCTCACCTGTGACTATCGATGATACAAATATCTCAGTAAGAGGCCCCACAATTACTTTCCGAACTTACCACAGAGTTCTAGGATGCACCTGATCAAGTCCTGGGGAGTTATCCACTTTTATGCATTTCAAGACATTCAGCACTTCCTCCTCTGTATTGTGAACATTTTTCATGATGTCACCATCTATTCCCCTACATTCTATATCTTCCATGTCCTTTTACACAGTAAATACTGATGCAAAATATTTGTTTAGTATCTGCCCCATCTCCTGTTCTGAGCAAAAACTGCAAGAAAAACTGAGTGTTCCTCAGATGGTTGCAATTTGCAGTAATTTCTGTCATCTGGGTGTTTTGCTAATAACTGCATGAGATGAGTCCAGGTCACACCAATGTGCTGGGTGCTGTGCCTGATAAAGTTTGCTTATTGACTCAGATTTGCTTCATGTTGGTTTTTGGATGTTGATGTAAGATATTGCTTAATCTGTATTTACCGCCTGCTAATTTTGGATCTTGATGTATAAGGTAGCTGTTGCAGATTTTTAATGAACTTGGTTAGATCTGTTATGACACTCTGGATCCAGTGGAGTTTGAAACTTAATCTTCTGTCTTAGAGGTAGAGACAGCACCACTCCACTATGCAACCCCAAGCTAGCCATTGTAAGTTATTTTTGTTAACTTTGTTTTCTAGCCTGTGGAATCTTATGACCTTGCGCTGTTAAGGATTTGGGATTCCCAAATATCATCTACTTTTAAATATATCCATTTAACCAGATTGTTAACTAGACGTTCCCAACAAGATTGAAGCCAAACTTAGATGTTGGGGCTAAGGTTATGACAACTTTTGTTTGAAAACTGAACCTTTTTTTAGTTCTCTTTTAACCAATATAAACATGCAAAATAATTAATCTTTAAAAATTACAAATTTGCTTGTTTATTGTAGATAAGAAAATTCTGGTTAAATTAAATTTGGAGCTGAATCTGAAATCTGCTGACTGAGATTTGAAAGACATTATTCTAAAACATTTTTGCACATGCAGGACTTTCACATACTTTCCATCTGAGCATAGTTATGACCTAAGCAGACAATATGGAGAATTAGCTCATTTTTGCTAAAACATGTCTGAGATGTTGGTTCAAAAGCAATAGTCAATGGAAGTGTAAGAAATTATGATGGTCTGAAGGAAAAACAGCAATTATCTAGGGGCCACACTCTTTCCATTCGCTAATCTTGGGGCCTATGTACACCTAAATCAGAAATTCAAGTTGATAGAAATAATGGAATATCCATGCTTCCAATGAATGTAAGGATCCCATATTTGCAATGATGCATGCCATGTTATGCAACTGACAGAACTTGTCTTGTTCTCCAATAAGCATTATGAGTTCATGTCATTCTCCAGGCTTTTCTTGATACCGTTGCATAGTTTCTATTCAAATAATCATCTCTTGAATACCTCAATTGATTCTGTATCTACCACACAGCTAATACATTACAGATTGGAACTCCTTTTGAGAATTTTTCATCATCACATTTGTAATATTTGTGAATCACTTTAAAGGAAGAATGTGAATGCAGCTTTACTGTGTTGCCTCGATCTGTACATGACACACCAGTTGAGGTCTAAGCAGTGACTAGTATGAGTTCTGCATAGCCTCCCTGCTACTGTATTCCATTGTTCCCATTGGAATCCAGAACACTGAATGCTTTATTGTCTGTTCTCTCCACTTATCTTGCCATATTCAGTGGCATTTGCACAGATACACCCAAATCCTCTGCCTCTGCACTCCTTTAAGTGTAGTGTAGTATTTGATTTGATTTGATTTGATTTATTACCATTGCATGAACTGAAGTATTGTGAAAAGTGCAGTTTTACATGCTTTACAACAGATCATACAACACAAGTGGATCAGGGTTACAGAAATATTGCGTGGAATTCTAGTCTCCTTCCTATTGGAAAGATGTTTTGAAACTTGAAAGGGTTCAGAAAAGATTTACAAGCATGTTGCCAAGGTTGGAGGATTTGAGCTATAGGGAGAGGCTGAACAGGCTAGGGCTGTTTTCCTTGGAGAGTCTGAGACTGAGGGGTGACTTTACAAAGGTTTATAAAATTATGAGGGACATGGATAGGGTAAATAGGCAAAGTCTTTTCCCTGGGGTCGGGGAGTCCAGAACTAGAGGACATAGGTTTAGGTTGAGAAGGGAAAGAAACAAAACAGACCAAAGGGGCATCCTTTTCACACAGAGGGTGGTATGTGTATGGAATGAGCTGCTAGAGGAAGTGGTGGAGGCTGGTACAATTGCAACATTTAAGAGGCATTTGACTGGGTGTATGAATAGGAAGGGTTTGGAGGGATATGGGATGGGTGCTGGCGGGTAGAACTAGATTGGGTTGGGATATCTGGTTGACATGGATGTGTTGGACTGAAGGGTCTGTTTCCATCTGTACATCTCTAAGACTCTATGACTATGAACAGATTGCAGGATATAATGTTAGAATTGCTGAGGTGGCGAGAGAGAGATCAACATTAACATTAAAATGGTCCATTCAAAAGTCTGACAACAGCGGAGAAGAAGCTGTTCTTGAATCTTATCATTTATGTTATATTATCTGTCCATGTTCTTCTGACGATAATACATCATCTCACACCCTTCTGTCCCCTATTTGCTTACTGTATCAGGTTGTCTAAATCCTCTTGGAGTTTTGAAAGTCGTCTTCATATTTAGTGCTTTCAAGATTTGTGGCATCCATTAACTTTGAAATTATCCTATGTATTAATTGCAGGAGAGAGAGAGAGAGAACCTGCACAGTTACTGCCTTTGCTGTTTGAATTCATGTATCGCTGGACATTGGAGTGTATCTGGGAAAATTAACAAACAGTGAAATTCACAACTGATCTTGGACGAACTGTTGGGCAAAGTTCACAGCACAGAATCAGATAAGTTAATCATTGTTTTAAGTGTGGCCAATAGAAAATCTGCAGTAGTGAGAAGAGTGGGTTCTTTTTTGATTATATGTTTTTTAGAAATTTATCTCTTGATTAAACTTAAAATATAAACCATAACTATTAATTTAACCTGGGGCAGTGTTTGTAGAGGAATAAGACGGTGTTATTTTCTGGGTCTGTAGATTGTGAAGGAGCAAAAATGGCCTTTAATAGAGTGATATGTACTTCTCGTCAGATGTGGGAGTTTAAAGAGAGTTTAAGGGTTACTGCGGATTATATCTGCCATAAATGCTGTTGGCTGCGAATCTTATCAGATTGAATGGATCGGTTGGAGAGACAGTTAGAGGCAATGAGGAATTTGCAACAACAACAGTATGTGATGGAATGCAGTTATACGAAGGGGGGAAAGTCTCATGGATATACCCATTTCAAACAAGTATGCTGTGTTGGAAAATGTAGGGGGTCATGGGTTCTCAGGGGAATGTAGCACAAACAGCCAAGTTTGTGGTATTGAGACTGGCTCTAATGCAACGAGGGGTACATCGGGTTGCAAGAGATCAATTGTGTTAGGGGATTCTCTAGTCTGAGGTACAGACTGACATTTCTGTGGCCAGCAGCAAAAAAGCAGAATGGTGTGTTGCTTTCCTGATGCCAGGACCAAGGATGTCTCAGAGACTGTGCAGAATGTTCTCACGGCCAGCAAGAGGTCATTGTCCACATTGGAACCAATGACATAGGAAGGGAAAAGGTTGAGATTCTGAAGGGAGATTACAGAGAGTTAGGCAGAACTTTGAAAAGGAGGTCCTCGAGAGTAGTAATATCTGGATTACTCCTGGTGCTACAAGCTAGTGAGGGCAGGAATAGGAGGATAGAGCAGATGAATGCATGGCTGAGGAGCTGGTGCAAGGGAGAAGGATTCACATTTTTGGATCATTGGAATCTCTTTTGGGGTAGAAGTGACCTGTACAAGAAGGACGGATTGCACCTAAATTGGAAGGAGACTAATATACTGGCAGGGAAATTTGCTAGAACTGCTCGGAAGGATTTAAACTTGTAAGGTGGGGGGATGGGACCCAGGGAGATAGTGAGGAAAGAGATCAATCTGAGACTGGTACAGTTGAGAACAGATGCAAGTCAAACAGTCAGGACAGGCAGAGACAAGGTCGGACTAATAAATTAAGCTGCATTTATTTCAGTGCAAGGGGCCGAACAGGGAAGGGAGACAAACCCAGGGTATGGTTCAGAACGTGGGACTGGGATATCATAGTAATTAAAGAAACATGGCTCAGGGATGGGCAGGATTGGCAATTTAATGTGACAGGATACAAATGCTACAGCAAGGACAGAAGAGAGGAGGGGGAATGGCATTTTTGATAAGGGATAACATTACAGCTGTGCTGAGGGAGAATATTCCCAGAAATACATCCAGGGAAGTTATTGGGTGGAACTGAGAAATAAGAAAGGGAAGATCACCTTATTGGGATTGTATTATAGACCCCCTAATAGTCAGAGGGAAATTGAGAAACAAACTTGTAAGGCGGTCTCAGCTATCTGTAAGAATAATAGGGTGGTTATGGTAGGGGATTTTAACTTTCCAAACATAGACTGGGACTGCCATAGTGTTAAGGGTTTAGATGGAGAGGAATTTGTTAAGAATGTACAAGACAATTTTCTGATTCAGTATGTGGATGCACCAAACAAGAGAAGGTGCGAAACTTGACCTACTCTTGGAAAAATAAGGCAGGGCAGGTGACCGAGGTGTCAATGGGGGAGCACTTTGGGGTCAGCGACCATAATTCTGTTAGATTTAAAATAATGATAGAAAAGGATAGACCAGATTTAAAAGTTGAAGTTCTAAATTGGAGAAAGGCCAATTTTGAAGGTATTAAACAAGAACTTTCGAAAGCTGATTGGAGACAGATGTTTGCAGGTAAAGGTATGGCTGGAAAGTGAGAAGCCTTCAGAAATGAGATAATGAGAATCCAGAGAAAGTATATTCCTGTCAGGGTGAAAGGAAAGGCTGGTAAGTACAGGGAATGCTGAATGACTAAAGAAATTGAGGGTTTGGTTAAGAAAAAGAAGGAAGCATATGTAAGGTATAGACAGGATAGATCGAGTGAATCCTTAGAAGAGTATAAAGAAAGTAGGAGTATTCTTAAGAGCGAAGTCAGGAGGGCAAAAAAGGGGACATGAGATAGCTTTGGCAAATAGAATTAAGGAGAATCCAAAGAATTTTTCAAATACATTAAGGACAAAAGGGGAACTAGGGAGAGAATAGGGCCCCTCAAAGATCAGTAAGGCGGCCTTTGTGTGGAGCGGCAGAAAATGGGGGAAGATACTAAACGAGTATTTTGTAACAGTATTTACTGTGGAAAAGGATATGGAAGATATAGAAAGTAGCGAAATAGATGGTGACATCTTGCAAAATGTCCATATTACAGAGGAGGAAGTGCTGGATGTCTTGAAATGGGTAAAGGTGAATAACTCTCCTGGACCTGATCAGGTATACCCTAGAACTCTGTGGTAAGCTAGATAAGTGATTACTGGGACTCTTGCTGAGATATTTGTATCATCAATAGTCACAGGTGAGGTGCTGGAAGACTGGAGGTTGGCTAACGTGGTGCCACTGTTTAAGAAGGGCGGTAAGGACAAACCAGGGAACTATAGACCAGTGAGCCTGACGTCGATGGTGGGCAAGTTGTTGGAGGGAACCCTGAGGGATAGGATGCACATGTATTTGGAAAGGCAAGGACTGATTAGGAATAGTCAACACGGCTTTATGCGTGGGAAATCATGTCTCACAAAATTGATTGAGTGTTTTCAGGAAGTAACAAAGAGGATTGATGAGGGCAGAGCGGTAGATGTGATCTATATGGACTTTAGTAAGGCGTTTAACAATGTTCCCCATGAGAGACTGATTAGCAAGGTTAGATCTCATGGAATACAGGGAGAACTAGCCATTTGGACACAGAACTGGCTCAAAGGTAGAAGACAGAGGTTGGTGGTGGAGGGTTGCTTTTCAGACTGGAGGCCTGTGACCAGTGGAGTGCCACAAGGATCGGTGTTGGGCCCTCTACTTTTTGTCATTTACATAAATGATTTGGATGCGAGCATAAGAGGTACAGTTAGTAAGTTTGCAGATGACACCAAAATTGGAGGTGTAGTGGACAGCGAAGAGGGTTTCCTCAGATTACAACAGGATCTGGACCAGATGGGCCAATGGGTTGAGAAGTGGCAGATGGAGTTTAATTCAGATAAATGCAAAGTGCTGCATTTTGGGAAAGCAAATCTTAGCAGGGCTAATACACTTAATGGTAAGGTCCTAGGGAGTCTTGCTGAACAAAGAGACCTAGGAGTGCAGGTTCATAGCTACTTGAAAGTGGAGTCGCAGGTAGATAGGATAGTGAAGAAGGCATTTGGTATGATTTCGTTTATTGGTCAGAGTATTGAGTACAGGAGTTGGGAGGTCATGTTGCTGCTGTACAGGACATTGGTTAGGCCACTGTTGGAATATTGCAATTTTGGTCTCCTTCCTATCGGAAAGATGTTGTGAAATGTGAAAGAGTTCAGAAAAGATTTACAAGGATGTTGCCAAGGTTTTTGGAGAATTTGAGCTATATAGGGAGAGGCTGAACAGGCTGGGGTTGTTTTCCCCGGAGCGTTGGAGGCTGAGGGGTGACCTTATAGAGGTCTACAAAATTATGAGGGACATGGATAGGGTAAATAGACAAAGTCTTTTCCCTGGGGTTGGGGAGTCTAGAACTAGAGGGCATAGTTTTAGGGTGAGAGGGGAAAGATATAAAAGAGACCTACGGGGCAACTTTTTCACACAGTGGGTGGTACGTGTATGGAATGAGCTGCCAGAGGAAGTGGTGGAGGCTGGTATAATTGCAACATTTAAGAGGCATTTGGATGGGTATATGAATAGGAAGGGTTTGGAGGGATATGGGCCAGGTGCTGGCAGGTGGGACTGGATTGGGTTGGGATATCTGGTTGGCATGGATGGGTTGGACCGAAGGGTCTGTTTCCATGCTGTACATCTCTATGACTCTATGACTCTATCTAGCTGACTAATAAATACCAGGAAATGCATGGTTTTTAAATATTAATACCTTGGAAACTCCACTATAACCCTTTCTCCAGCCTATAAAATATCAATTGACCACTGTGTTTCTCTATTACTTATTCCTTTTAATCCATGGAATGAGTTAGTGAACATCAGCAAAATCAACAAGTCTTTGTCGGTTAAGGTCACCACAATTAAATTGTACATACGCATTGGATTGTATTATTGAAGCTTGAACCCAGTTATTGAAGATAGGTAGGATACATAAACTTAGCTGAGTAAATGGGTCTTTAGGCTATTTGCATGTCTAATATAATGGAAGAGTAAATGCAGAGGGGAACACAGTTCATAGAATATTCATGACTCATAGCAGCTTTATTTTTCACAACTGACTTCCTGAATTGAGATGATTCTCCGTATGGGACAGAGAGCTGGCAGAAAAGGCTCCATTTTGGTTGTTCTGAAAGTCAAAGATCAGCAGGAATAGGTAGCCATCCTAAATATGGTGAAAGTCTTTAGCTACCTAATCTCGTTTCTTTCTAAAGAAGGATTAAAATTTGGAAAAAATAAAATGATTTTGGTCTGTGCTGAAGATGTCGCTTAAAATGACCCTATTACCATAAAACAAACTAATCTTATTGAGTACTGAAATCAAAGCTGCATGTATACGTTCAAGGACACTGCGAAATTTTGGTAAATTTAAAGGTCCAATTTTGAGCTGAAGTACATCTAACCTAATCAAAAGTTTTAAACTGTGAGAGATATCGCTCCAGTATTTTTGCAGGCATGTTGATGACTATACAGCATTATATTGCATGTCATTTAGCACTGCTAAGTTGTTAAGGCCATATTTGTGTGACATTAGTGAGTAGGATATGTACAGCTTGATGAGAATTTTGTGGTAAAAGAATGAAATATAAATGACCAACAGTTGATGGTCAAAAGCTAGAGAAATATCAAATTCTAAATTAATTGAAACCAGGTCATAATTAATGGTCACTAAATTAGATGTTGGGCACTGCTTTGATAATGCAGCTCCCTAGTTAGTGCTGAATCCACGTGGACAATGAACAAATCTGCTCAATTATTTTCCCCTCCAACTCTATTTTGATTTAAATCCATGCCCTCCCCTTCACTGTTTGATCACACAGCATTGCCCTCTGAGAAGGGCACTGCTTGTCACTGGCCACTCGGATGTTTCATTCTTCCTGCTGGTGATACAAAAATAAAGATTTACACATTTGTTGCTTCTCACTGCACCCGACACCTGTACACACATGACATGGGTGTGCGGGGAAAATAAGCACTACCACTGTCAGGCAGTAGTGTGGGAAAATTTTTTAAAAATTAAACAGGAGTGTCAGACATCCAAAAAAAATAAAAAAATCTGCTCAACCTCCAAATACTCAATTTTTTGAGTTAATTTACATTCTGATATTCACCAATTATTTTTGGAGGCAACTCTGGCAAGGGAAAAACGTTGTCAACAGAGAAAGCAAATTGACTTGGGTATATAAAAGAAGATGGTATAATACTTTGCAGACTACTCGGTATTTACAAAGCCCTGAAATCTCATTCCCTAAGATTTACTGTCTTCTAGTAGTACAGTCTGTCCACCCACAATCCATAAAATATGATCAGAAATTCTGCAGCATTTTCCACTGCTGTGATGGGAAACCCATGACATTTATAGAATTTGTCTTGAATCCCTTAATATTCCAATAATGTTTGCCTTTATAACCTATTTTCAGACTGACCGTAGAACAGTTTTTTTCAAATAACAGTTCTTCAGCCTTTAGTAGCTTTGGTTGCCACATTCATAAAACAGAGATGGAAACTCTTTATCATCACTAAATTAAGATGGAATACTGAAACAGACAAAATGCTCATTATTTTGGTGTGAGGTTGCATACAGCACACTTGTTTTTCAACATGCATTTAATCACATTTTATAATAAAATTGCTGTTGCATATTTTGATCAGTGTTTCAGCCATTAGCTTGATTGCATGTCTTGACTAAATCTTTCTTGCTAATGATTATAGTTGGAGATTGCAATACAATAAATATCACTGCTTCCTGGAAAGTTGTGTATTTTTTTCATCTTTTATTAGCCTTTGAAACACTGACAGGCCTCAACCTGCACCACTGAGCTACTTTTAAGAGTTGTACTGAGTGCACTGATGTCAATAAGAGGATTTTAGGGTCATGTAATATTAAAACTACCTTTGGATCAAGGAAGAGTGTGCAGCTATTATAAATACAGATTCAACAGATCTTGTAGCATCTATGGAGAGAGTTAACATTTCAAGTCGAATGAGTCTTAAGAACTGATGGCAAATAAAAATATTATTTGCTTTATGATCTTGAAAGAGGGAACTAGAGGAAATATGAAAGGGAATATCTGGAATAAACAGGACAGGAGAGATTAATTTGCAAAGATAGCATGGAACAAAAGGAGTGCTAAGTGGTGGTAATAGTTGTGGTAAAGAAACAAAGCATTTTGTCTCGAGTTAGTGTGAATGGCAGAATAATGAAAACTCTGCCTGAAATCAAAGACATGAAAAATGAGATTAAGACCACAATATAATTTTTTAAAACAACTAAAATTGAGGAGAGGGTTCATGGTCTGAAATTGTTCAACTTAATGTTGAGTCCAAAAGGTTGCACAAATACCTAATCGGAAGATGAGATATTGCTTCTTGAGCTTATGTTGACCTTCACTAGAACTCTGCAGAAGCCCAAAGACTAAAATGTGACAGTTACTTCATCATGGCTAACCTATCTTCCACTCCCTTGATCTCACTTTCCACACCACCAGCTTCACACTGAAATGATCACACTGCCAATCACATCCTTCCCTTTTCTGAAGGAATTGTATCCTTCACCATACCTTGGCCTGCCCCTCAATCACGACATAGAGTCATACAACATAGAAACTTCAGCCCAACTCATCCATGCTGACCAGGTTTCATCAACTGAACTAGTGCCATTGCCTGCATTTGGCTCATATACATCTAAATCTTTCCTATGAATAGAAAGGGCTGACAGAGATATGGGCCAAATGCTGACAAATGGAATTAGATTTATTTAGGATATCTGGTCGAAATGGATGCATTGGACTGAAGGATCTGTTTTCATGCTGTACATGTCTATGATTCTATGATTCTATCCATTTACCTGTCCGAATGTCTTTTAAAAGTTGTAATTGTACTTACCTCTACCATTTCTCTGGCAACTCATTCCATATATGTACTACCCTCTGTGTGAGAAAGTTGCCCCTCCAGTCCCTTCTAAATCTTTCCTCTCTCATCTTAAATCTATGCCCTCTAGTTTTGGGCTCTCCTACTCTGGGGAAAAGACCATGGCTATTCACATCATGTATGCCCCTCATGATTTTGTAAACTTTTTGACATGAACCAGACCAAATACCTACAAATATATCAAGGAGACAGCCTAGACCCTAACTTTTATGTTATTTAAAGAAAAGTTTAAGGTGTTGTGTAATTTGATTGGTCACATTATTCAGTTTTAAGCAAGACACACTTTATTCTTAGCCCCAGTTAAAATATAAACAAAACAAAGAGAAATGGTATAACTTTAACTCAATAGAAAAACTTAACAGAATAATGGATTATTTAACACTTAACAAGAACTGTTCCAATAAACATCCCATAAACATACCCTTGGCAAAGGCAATTTCAATAAAATAGATTGTCTCACATACGGTGTTTCTCCAGTTCAGGAAGAACGAACACCAGTAGAAGATTCTGGCAGAGAAAGAATCAAAACTTTTAGCTGTAGCAAGGAGAGAGATACAGCTTTCACAGTCAACTTCAAAACCCCAATAATTGAAAGTTAAATTGAGGCAGCATGGTGGCTCAGTAGTTAGCATTGCTGCCTCACAGCGCCAGGGACCTGGGTTTGATTCCACCCTTGGGCGATTGCGTGGAGTTTGTACATTCTCCCCATGTCTGTGTGGGTTTCCTCGGCGTGCTCTGATTTCCTCCCACAGTCTAAAGATGTGCCAATTAGGTAAATTGGCAATGTTGTGTTGTCCGTATTGTCCAATGATGTGCAGGCTAGATGGATTAGCCATGAGAAATGCAGGTATAGGGTTGGGGGTGGGTATAGGTGCTGTTTAGATGGTCGGTGTAAACTCGATGAGTCAAATGGCCTGCTTCCACACTGTAGGGATTCTATGATAAAATCCTGGTTCTGTGGGAGCCTGACTCCACCTGTTCATGCTGTTTCTGTTGTTTGAACATTTTAAAGAAAAACCCAACACCTCACAAACTGTTTACTTAATGGCTTTGAATAGTCAGCTGGGCAAAATACACCTGTTAAAGTCATTGGAAGGTCACACTCCATAATGTTACCCCTCAGCCTCCTGTGCTCCTTTAACACTTGCATGTTTATGTCTTCACTCACTTTCCATGGTCAGTTTATCTTCGTACCCTAGCTGAACAGCACCCAGGTACATTGAAGAATGCTTGAAATTCCTGAACTGAGAGTTCGCCTGTTCTTTCTCAGTTATTGTGACAACTTGTTATTTTATTTACAAATCATATCTTATTGTTGGATATGTTAGGAAACCGAGAATGAGCTTCTACACTGCAATATTAACAGCAAAAAAAAACATCGGGATACATTAACTAACCCAGAGTTCATGGAATCTATACAGAGCAGATAGAGGCCGTTTGACCCATTGAGACTGCATGAAGCCTTCAAAGAGCATCAAAGTCTTGCAGCCATTCCCATAACCCTGCATTAACCATACCTAACCCACCTAGCCTTTAAAACACGGGACAAATTAACACGGCCAATCCATTTAACCTGCAGTGGGACGAAACCCACACAAACTCCACACAGACAGTCATCCCAAGGCTGGAATCAAATGTGTGTCCCCGGAGCTGTGAGGCAACAGTGCAAAATACTAAGCCACCATGCCGCCCGGTTAGGCATTCATTTTAACTATTTAGTTTTAAGATTGACTTAATAAAACTTTAGAAGGTGACAGGTCGAATGTTGGTTCCCCTGTAAGTGTGATCATCAAAGTATTCTGACTTGCAGCACTGTCATGAAACACTAGTGTGAAGTTCTCAAAGTCAAAACTTATAAAAGCTTTGTGTGCTGATTCACACTCAAATTAAAATGAATTATCAAACAGCAAAAGTTACCACTTTGAAGAATATATCAGAATGTTTTAAAACAAACCTACCAATTTCCTAAGATTGTAAAGGAGAAATAATGTAAGTTTGAATTAAACAGTAGTTTTATCCATTTTGAAAGAATCTGGCAGAAAAATAGGTACATATAACAATAACAATAATAATGCAGCTCAGTCTTCTGGTTCTGATTGTAATCATCTTTTTTTTAAGTTAGGACTTCGGCTTTTTAATTAAGCCTTTGATGTCATATTTGAGTTTTGATAACAATTATTGCTTTGTTCTTAAAATTAATGAGATACCAAAACACTATTTATATATAGTGAACACACTGTTCAATTATGCATTGGAATGTGAGCGTTCTATAATGTTACAGTATAGCTGAAATTAATTCTTAAATAGTTTATGTATATGTAATTTTTTAAACAATTACAAAAGGCTAAAACAATTTCATGATGTTTTCCCAGGTCAAATCTCTTCCACACAGAGTGACAGACATCTCGAGTACCAGTTATCTCCAGTTATCCTGATGCACTTTTAATAGTCATTAAACAAAGAGGACAGTGGCAGTCAAAGAATAGGTTGTTGCTTTCTCCCAGTTAACATGGGCATGGTAATTAATGAAAGGATTCAAGGAACTGGGGGAATGAAGAGGACATTGTAAATGTATATAAAGCAATAACTTAAGAAAAATGTGTATTCAGAAACCATGAGCTGCACCATAGAAAAGTAGAACAGGAATTCTTCAACCAAAATTCCTTGCTCATTAAGTTTCCAACCTGAGATGCCATAAAATTAGTGAAGCCTTGAGCATATTTCTCCAAATGGAGAAAAACAAATCAAAGATGAATTTTGCACATAATTCTCTCAACCAGTCAAGTAGCCAGCTCTTAACAATCTTGATAATGACTTATCCTATCTCATAAGGTCCTGAAAAAGAAGCAAATGATTTGTAAAATGTAGATTAGGGGAATAAAAAAATTTGCAATGATTTTCATTTTCCATACTTAATTCCACATTTATCCCTGAAAGATTACCTGCATTAAGATTTTAAGTAAATTATAATTCTAAAAATATCAGACTAAGCACCATGGAATGATTTTTCACATTGTGGAAATGCAAGTTAAGTGGTGTGCAAAAAGACTGATCTGCTACTGTCTGTTTTCCACTTTGTCAGTAAAACTGAAAATTAACTCCTTTGTGTTTTAATGACCTCTATCAGAAATTGAACACAAAATAAATTGCATGTAACAGCTCAAAATAATGAATAGCTTGTCAAATCGAATTTGTAAGAGTTTAAAAAGTGTATAACAAACAACCATATGTTGGATTATTATTTGGCGATGATATGTGGTTTTCCATAAAATGAAAAAAGTAGAGCTGAAAACTTAAAATTGTTTATTACCACCTGCAATTATAGAGTAGTGAGCTTAGAGTAATGGTAACCTTTTGAAACTATGTCAGATGTAAGGCTTCTGGAAATGTAAAATGTACTGTAGTGAGAGTGATTACTGAAATTTTGAAGTAACATTATCTTGTAAATCAGGGAAAAAATAAATTGTTTTTTGAAGGCACCTATGAAAACAGCTGACTAATGTTTTAAGAATGGAATAAAGAATAATTTTAAAGTGATGTGAATTCTGAATGAAATATAAAGTAATTGTACATTTTGTGAGTTATATTTGTACGAGATATTGTTCCGACCATCCATTTGTATTATACATTTTCTTCTCTCCATTTCCTTACACCTAATTCTTAAGTCAAGAGGATGACCAGATGGTTTAATTCTGATACCTGATACTCAGAGATGAATTTAGTGATTGTTGTGACTCATCCTTGTTGAGGATTGTCCTGATTTTGCATGAGATCATTCCAGTGATGAGGGATTGACATTGTTCAAGCACATTGGTATTTCAAGAACAACCTGACCACAGCATTGTCATTTAATTCATTTTAAAATGGCAGGATTGAGAAAATATAGTTGTCTAGCTTTGACATTTTGTCATCAGTTATGGTGTTAAATATAACAGAAGTCTACAGACTTTTTGTTTAAACCAAAGCTTGATATCTTATAAACACGTCTCGTAACAGAAATTCTTGATTTCTCATATTTTGTTTTAAAATTTGAATGCATCCTACATTGCGTATTGGCCCGTCATTGAGGTTTCTCTATAGAAAATACTGTAAAGGATAATTTCCATATATGTGATTTTAGTTATTAACTGTAATGCCACAAAGCAGTGTAACTAAGATAATTTCTTAAGCAAGCATCTGTTTTTAGATTGTTGTTTGTGTCAATGTGGTAGCATGTTTATCTTCAGCCAGACTGGTTGTAGTCTTAAGTCCCAGTGCACAGTATATCTAGTTGTTGTCATCAGTCGTTTGGTCTATATCAATCATTAGATTGTGAGCATCACCCAGGGATAGGAACTCTTCTCACTTGTACATATGAAGGGCTAATGAGGGCCCTGTAATGAATGTTTTATGAGGATACTACAGAAAAAGCACACTATGTGTCCCTTACCTGCAGCTTGGTTAGGAACACAAATGTGAATCGAGTTTTTCCTAAATATTTTTATTGAGACAGAACTATAACAGTTTTTTGCTCTACGTAATGGAACATATAGCCAATCGAACTTTAGCAACATTCAAAAGAACCAATAGTAAAATAAACAGAAAGGTGTAACTCGTACAAGCTTTTCATTAATAGAACTATCGGTGGGAAAATATCCTTTGCTTTTGTGATTTACAGAATTGCTGTCTGACTATTTTAATGATATAAAGCACACCTCATGATTTAGTAATCTGCAATGTCTTCTTACTTAATTTTAGAATTCATCCTTGTTGTGAATCCTGTTGAGGATCTCAACATGGTAGTCCTGTTCTGTAGGTTCTGTTCTATAAAGTGCTAAAATTCATCAAAATTAATTGATTGTGACTTCACTTGATATGGCGTCAAGGACAACTGGAAACCAAAGAATTATACTTCCCAAACCATGTTGGGTGTCTGAGTCACTTCCGAGTTTATTAGATTCTGCTCATTCTGAACTTGTTTTAAAGTAAAAGTCATCTGCATATATGTATTGGGTAGGTTATGGTAATTTGTTTGTATTTGCCTAGTATGTATGGGAAAGATAGAACTAATAAGATCAAAAATTCAAAGTAAAAATAGAAGATAATAAAAATATTCTCGACACATTCTGGATTAGTGGTGCTGGAAGAGCACAGCAGTTCAGGCAGCATCAGGAATGAAGGGCTTTTGCCCGAAACGTCGATGCTGCCTGAATTGCTGTGCTCTTCCAGCACCACTAATCCAGAATCTGGTTTCCAGCATATGCAGTCATTGTTTTTACCTCATATTCTCTACACATACAATTTGTATTCATTGTGTTGCATTTGGAGGCTGGGACCATTTTTTTGTGTCAGTGATCAGAAACATATTTTCAATTTTTTTGCAGGTAAAATTTGTTGTGTTGATGGATGAAAAATATATGTGACTAATCATGAACAGACTTTTTGTTCAAACATTTTGTAAGCTAAAAATGTTCCTGTTGCAACATCAGTTAAATGCTTAGTATTTTCATTTGACATATGCTACTTTATGGAGGTGGTGATGCATTTGATCTAGTTGTTTGTTGCTTTGTTAAAATAATGGATGATGTATAATAATATTAAACATGCACATGCTTAATACAGTTATTCCACTTTATTGGAATGTTTACAAATGGTGCAGTAGAACTGTATGTCCACTATATATTACACCAACATTATAATGCATTAACTGTGAGTATTATCATGTTTTACATGTTATGAAACATAAATAAAACTATAAATGAACCACAGTATTAGTTGCACTACTGAAACCAATACAGATTGAAACAGAAACTGAAATCAAAAACTAACCACAAACTTGTTGAAGGCAACAGTGTAGAGGAAAAATAAATATTGCATAAGATGCAATGAAGTGGAGTAATAAATGGATACAGCCAATTAAAGTTGAAAAAAGAGAAACCCACATAACATCTTTAAGGAGAGTTGAAAATGTCTATATTATTTACTGATTTACAAACAAAAGTTTGAAAATGTAGTTTTAGAGCTTGTGGCCAGATGGTAAAACATTCCATTCTGATTAGGAATTCATAAACGCCAACAGAAATGTTCAGCCTAATGATTGAATTTCAATCTTGTTTTCCCCAGTCTGATCCTGAAAATATAATGAATGTTCAAGTGCTCTTCCCGCACTGAGCCCCTGCTACTGAGACCTACTCCAGGAGTTGTTGGCCAAGATAGGAGTATTTATGGTGCAGCCAAACAGTTTGATCAATCTTTTTAACATGCCCATCGGCCATGGTCAGTGCTAAGAGCAGGACAGATTCTTGGTCAGACATGCTTAGTCTAGAGTGATGCTCCTCAAGCTATTATCACTTGTCTCTTTCCAACTGAGAAAAATGCCTACAGTACAGTGACTAATTATAGACAGACAGTGGCACAGCTTTCACAATTGGTCAGTGTTTTATTGAGTTGTGACCCATGAGATCATTAGGATAGGTGTCAACTTTGTCATGACCTGATATCTATAAGTGCAGGGTAATTGGATCGCAATCAAGAATTCATATTTTGCAAGTTTTCCCTTCCTCTTAAACCTGACGTATGAGATCAGTTGTAACACCCATATTTTCATTTCAGCTGAACCCAAATAATTTACCACAGACTCAGAATGTTGTAGTTTCAACAAATCATTTCTGGTTTGTCTGCCCCAATAGTCTATTGATTATATTATCAAGAAGCCTGTATTGCTTTTTATTTGATTTGTTGAATCTCTTTAGGTGAAATAGCACCATTCAAGATTCTCTGATGAAGTAAAAATGTGGAAAAGGTCCAAACATTTTAAATGTTCAAGTTTAGAATCAACTTGCCCCTAAAACATTGTACTATTGAACTATGGCAAAAAGGCTGACATTCGTTTTGAGGTTACAGCAACCTTTTTCTTTGACATACTATACCAGATTGACCAAAGAAGTCACAATCAATGATTATCATGCTAGCAAAGTTAATGTTATCAAGGTTTTTTTTGGGATTACATCCAATATATGATTTTTACTCCATTTTTTCACTTTGGTTGTTTGAAAATTCTGCATGTGTATCCAATGTAATTCTGCACATAGTTGTCATAATATAAAATCTAAAATCCAGCCTCATTAATTTATTTTCTAAAACAACTAAAGAACCACAACATAAATGGTAATGTTAGGGTACTTCCGCTAATATACTTACCCAATAAGTGAAATTAACGCCATTTGGCATAAAAAAGTAGTTAATGTATTATTCAGATTTAGATAAATTTTCTGTTCAATGGAATCCTAACTCGAAACCTTTTTGCTTCTCGTTCCTATGCACCTACTCAATCGATTTATTTGCAAGATCAGTCATACTGGCACAAACCACTGTCTAATGGTTAGCCGCTATAGCTGAAATAGCCTTCACGCCATCCCACTGTTATTATGTGCCTCGTATCTTTTCCTACTTTTCATATGTATTTTCACGATGAGTAAAAATCGACGCTACCGTCTATCCATTTTGCTTCAGGATAATTGCCTCCTGCTGGATGATCCATTGAAAATCAGGGAGAAGTTGATAGCCTTGCGCATCTGCCTCTCCTAGTTGAAAGGAAAAGCGCTGAAGGTGGCTATGAGGGAAAGAATACAAAGAGAGAAATAGGAAAATAAATTAAGGTGAATAGGGAGTGGTATCCTTCTGCTGTTTCGCGCACCATCTGGAACATGCTGCTACAGTTGTAATACCTGTCCAGTGAGTTTAGTTTTGAATACAACAAACGAGCGAACAACCTTGCTTCATTCTCACTGAAAGGCAACATTATTTGCACAACTGTTTATTTCAGTAAACACTTGTCAGAAGTAATTACAAAACATTTTATTTATTTTAAGATAAGCCCACAAATTTGGCGCTCGCAAAATTCGAGGCTGCTTCATTCCGATCTAACACTATAGGTAAGTACATTAGCTGTGTATCAAACTTGCCTGAGAGGCAATGAACATTGCAACTGGCGCCTCTGTATCGCCACGGTTTTAGACATTGATCAAAAATAAGCGAAAAATCCATGAACGATGTTACCAAGTATTTTATGCGTGACAATTTAAGTAGAAATATGAATTACAGTAAATTATCAATTGCAATGAAACTTGATCGTAAAGTTCGTAAATTAGGGCTGACAAAGGGATAGTTTCGAACCTTAGTACCTACAATTTCGGATATTGTAATTAGTATAGGATAACGTACAATTAAGATTCAAATTATTTTCAGAGATGATTCATCTCTAATTATAACACTGTCCTTGCATGCTGAAATTGGGTCTGTATTATATTCTGAAAATCGAAGACTTATATCTATAGTTGGCAATTCGTTTGAGAAACCTCATCAGCCGTGTTATTCTTAGCTGCTGGGAGGAATTTATAGAAAATATATGTTGGCTTGTTTTAATTAAAACATCGAATTTGACATTAGAAAAAAACAGATTGATGTTTTTAAACATTTGAGTGTCAGATAAGAAATTAAGAATAGACATTATAAAATGCTCGTGATCCGTAATTTAGGAATAAATGAGTAGACTGCTTTGACTGATTATAAAATATTGCAGATAATGTTAATATATGTATTTCACAAAAATAGCAATTTGAATAAATTAAAAACTCTATATTGCTCACAATACACCCTAAATTAACCAATACGTGTTGATACACTCTTAAATTCTCCTAAAACTTGCTTAAAGTGGTGTAATCTATTGTACTGCAGGGAAATACCATGAATAAAAATCTAGGTTTGTAAAGGTAGATAAAGCTGGTCCTGTTCGAGGCATCATCAATGGGACTACGCTTGCACCTCGCTGTTTCTCGCATCACGAACCAAACTCCAACTGAATATAAAACTACATGTCGTTTTCATTTCAAGAAAACAACTACACACCATATGAACTAAACAATTGCGTATAATACGAAACTATCAGCATACATTTAGATTGCGATACCTTCCAATTAACTATTTTATTTGCGTGTTCCGCGAATTTCTAAAGTACTGTCGCTTCACAAATAATGCAACGCAACTCTTGTTTATCAACTTGAGCAAAACCCAATGTGTTTTGTCGTTGGTTTGAACATTTTAATAACTTCCGAGTCTTTTTGTATACGTTTACATATGTATGTGTTGCCATTGAGTTGTTGCTCAGCGCCTGATGCTCGCAGCGCCTGAGATGGCCACCAAGCAACAATAGAGCGCTCCCAATAAAGTCGTCTGCTGCCATGGCAACCAGCGGGCTGCGCCGAATGCGGGTGACGTCAGCGTCCGAAGCTCGCTCCGTTTCGAAACGGACCAATCACAAGTTGTCGACCGTTAAACCGCAAGCCACGCCCCGTTCCCCTCCTTCTCCACAGCACGACAAACTGAACCTGACGCTGGGTGGAGTCCCGCCCCATCGGCTTCGCGATTGAGCCGACCTCACCAGGAATCCACTCACGATTGGTCAATCGAACCGCCAGTCTGGGTGGTGACGGGCAGGGGCGTGGTTTTCATCTTGATGGACGGGAAGTGGGGGGAACGTCAGCGCAAAGAAAACATTTCCGCCATCAAGTTAGAGCGACACGGAGGCATGGATTAAAAAGCGAGAGAAGCGAATCATTTCGCTTTGAAAGAATAAATAGAGAAGAGGGAGGGGGAAGCATAAAAATAATAAAACAACACAAGGGAAAGTGTGTGAGAAGAAAAAGATTTTTTTTCCCTTCAGTGTGTGTGGTGTTTGACAGGAATAGTAACCGGTAACTAAAGGTTCAGGGCAGCTCCGTGAGTGAGTGAGCCGGGCTTCGGTGGCGTGTGTGTGGAACTAGGATCTCAGTCACGGGCCGCCCTGTTGAGGGCGGAGTTTGCATTTTATATATATTTTTCCCTTCCCTTAAACTCTGACACGTCTGCAGTGAGTGAGTGGCATTGGCAGTCTGTCAATCCCTCACCAAAGCGGCCATCAAAACATAAAGAGTTGGCTCGTAAATTGATCTGGCTTTCACTGCTGGGGCAGTGCAAATAATTTTTATGATCTTTTCTTTTTTTTTATTATTTCCCTTCTGCCTTTTGAAGAGGCAGCTACTTTTACTTGATCTTGTTTCTATAGATTTTTTTATGATCTTGGATTTTGCTTCTTTTTAATTATTTTTCGCTCATCCACACGCAGCGTTCCAGCTCTTGTAGCTTTTTTTTACTATATTGGTTTTTTGTATTATTTTTGTTGTTGTTAAAAAAGGGGAAATTATAGACAAGTTTGAAAAAGGAATTGAAAGCACCTCAAAGCAACTGTCCCTGTCTTCTTCGGCTCCAGTGGTACCTGTGCTAGTTTCATTTCTTCTGTGTTACTGCTGCGGCAGAGTATGGACGATCAATCCAGGATGATGCAGACTCATCCCGGTGTAAGCTTGGCTGGACACTCGGTACAGGGGGGCATGGGTTTGCCTCCACATGTGCAAGGACATGAAGGTGCAGACGGCGACGGAAGAAAGCAAGACATCGGGGATATCCTTCATCAGATCATGACCATCACTGACCAGAGTCTGGACGAAGCACAAGCAAAGTTGGTTGCCCGCAAAAAAAACATTTTCCCCTTTTTCTTTCTTTTTCTTTTGCCTGTGTGTGATTTTGATGTCTTTAGCGCTCAAATTCGCCGCCATATTTTTGACTTTGAGTGCTATAAATCTTGTTAATTACTTATTATTTTTATATTTCAGGAAACACGCATTAAATTGCCACAGAATGAAGCCAGCCTTGTTTAGCGTCCTGTGCGAAATAAAAGAGAAAACAGGTACAGCTCCGATTAATTTTGACACACTAATCGCTACACTGTTATACTTCTGCTAGCTGAACTCCAGCGACATGTGCACCGCCATCTTGATTTCTATTTCTCTCCTATTTCATTTTGTTCACTGGAATAATGCTTCACTAAATTTAACAATTCATAACCGTGATGCTAAATGAAATGTACATTAAAATGCTCGTATATCATCCATAACATAATCGCCCTTGGCATCTATAATAGAGCTGCCTTTGGCGCACTTTGCTGTATGCGGAGTAGAAAAGTAGCAGCGTGTGTAAGATTTTACATTACAAACTAAACTACGGTTGGACTTTTAATTGAAAAAAAAATGACAATCGTATCGATATCTGGGGCAGAATGGGTGTTGTAACGTTGAAAGCGGGTGTGTTATGTTTTGTTTTCTGCAGTAATTTGAAGCGATTGCGTTCGGTAGGAGATACTGCTAATAGTCTTATTCAGAGTTCAGTGTTTTGGGGAAATGCAATATTGTAAAAATCCAACAAAATGCATTCAGACAGACAATTACAGAGTAGTTTGTTATGCTTCAGTGTGCATTAATTATGAAAAAATATATCTGGATTGCACAATGGTAGACTGGACCGTATTGCCTTTACCCTGACAGCAGCTAGTTTTCCTTGCGTTTGTGCACAGGCGAGATTACCTACAATAGATTTTGAACTCGATATAAAGAATATCTCAACTCGCGTACAGTGAGGATAATATTTAAAGCACAACGGCATATCAACTACAATAAAATATCCCTAGTTTCTAGTCATAACTTTGAAGATGTTAAATATCCGACAACTCTGAAATCAGTTTTAATGTTGAAAGTTTTTAGGGTGCGTTTTAGCAGCCCGTTTAATCCGAGATCATTGTGCAAATTATTGAAGTAACGGGGCTACATAAAATACTGAGAATGACATTTCCACCGAAGTCCTTTCATTAGGATTCGTGAACCTTTATTTCTTTTTGATTGACCCATTCTGTGATATTTTCGCTGCGTGAAGCAGCTCATTGTTGATGCGTTCTTTTAGCATTTAACCGGAAGGTTTAACTCAACAAATAACGTGAAGTGAAAGAACATAATAGATCTTTCAAAGTTTATGCCTCTTTTAGATGAATATGATTCTTACAGTATTTTACATAGCAAGAAATCAGATAATTGCGGAGATTTGGACTGGTTGCATTATGATCAAGTTTTCTCTTATTGTCCCTTCATCGGCCTTGATTTAAATTGATGTACATAGCGATAGGTAAATGTACAAATGTTGGAAATTAGACTTTGTAGGTAACGAGATTGGTAGATAGACACAGGTACATTGTTCTCTTTGCGTGAAATTGGAATTACGGTCGAACAGTTTAGGGTGTACGTATAATCTGTCCGACTAAATATAGCCATTTCCATCAAAATCACCATTACAGCAAATCTGAAAGGAACATCTAGTGTTGCATTCTGGAAAAGAAAGTTGGCGTTGTAGCGATGTTTTTTTTGTTGAAAGTTCAGACTTGGATATTAGGAAATCTGAGTTGGTGACAATTTTCTACACGTGGTGGGTATTATTTCCCAAATGACATTTCTGGCGCGATTTAAACAGGCTTGTAAAACCCGATTTTACTCTGGAGGCTTGCATAGGGAGGTCTTTAATAAAGAAAACACAGCTATAAGAAATGTAGAAACACTTTCAATAACACAGGAGGAAAGTTAGTCGGAAAGCGAAAATACCAGAAGTAACCCTGTTGAAAAAAAACTAGAATTACAGAAGAAATAATTTAATAAATTGTTTAGATAAATGTATCACACAAAACAGATAAATCTATTTTGAATGTTTGTAATCCTTAAAATATGAAATAAAGCCTCGACACAAATATTGTGTGAAAGATGACGTTATTACATGAAATTCTTCAGTTCACCGGCGGATAAAAGTCTTGTAAAGGTTTTGTAAAAGTATAATTTATTTAGCTATTAGAGGACACATATTTTCATTTTACTTAATCTTCCCGTTGATTTGGTGGAAAGGAGGCAAATTATAACACTGTATGGTTGTATGTGTGGTTAGAATGTTACTGCACAAATGCATAAGAGCTGTGGAAGGGGAATATCACTGCGATATGGAATGCAATGCGTTTGTTTTATTTTGCAGAAAATATATGCACTATTCAGTTTAGGACTGGAGTTAGCAATATCCAATAGCATCGGGAAAGCTCGTACTTGTTTTGTAGCTCCTGTCTGTGTAGCGGCTCATTCCTTATTTTTACTCAATAAATGCGCCATTGTTTTCCTCCACTTGGTTTAATTATGAACCAGTATTTCGGGTAGATTTCACAGCTGCACCATCAGCTTTGTTTGTCTTGTAAATATCCACTCACTCATTATTCAGGTTATACAGTAAATTAATTGACAGATTTTAAAACGTGAGATTTCACGATTGTGACACAGGATTTGACTAATTTATTCCTGTAGATTTAATTTCAGGCTGTTTGTCTCACAAAAAAGTCTACTCAATAAAGAGGTATCTATAACTACATAAAAAAGTCAAGCAAATTGTATGCACTCCTTCACTTTACCACAAGGTAGCAGGCTTTTTCATAAGTACATGAATCCCCTGCTATTCTTGAAAGTATTTTTCATTCCTCATGGATCACATTTTTATCAATTACCACTTTTAATAACTGGTAAAAACAATGGAAAGCTAGGTTCTGTTGCAATGCAACTAAATAGTTTAATGCTTCATGGAAGGATTATAGACAGACTTTATGTTGCAGCAAATAGTATCTTAAAAATATTCAAAGATGCAATGTTGAAAGCTAGGGTTACTTTACATAAAGGATATTGTTATACACATGTGCATGTACCATTTTATCTACCTGCTCCAGTAGTGGAGACAGCCAGATTTATATTGGAATACAGGAAAAAAATAGATATGTAAAAGATATCAGGAGGCTGCAGTTTGGTGAATCTTTCCCACAGTTTCCATTACAGAAATTTATTTGTTTTCCAGACATAAACTTCAGTTTAACTAACCGGTTTGATTATATGAGAATTGCTTTTAGTATCGCTATTATCTATCAGCTTATGTTATCCTTTATTACCATACTTGTACAGTATGGTAATTGGCCTTGATATCAATGAACTTATATTTTGCTGAAGCTGTTTATGGTTATGATAGCCTTTACCAGTGTTAAATCGCCATTATAAAGTAACTTGTGTCTTTGAAATTAGGTTGTAGAATTTACGGAATGTTGTGCCTTTAATAATCATGATATGGTCTGTTAGAATGTCCTTCAGAAAAGTAGAAGTTTGAATAATGGAAATTTGGAAAATTCCTTGCTTTATGTTTTCTTTAAAATGAAAACATTCTGAAGGTTTCATGTGTTAAGGTTCTTTAATTGCTGAGTTTTGGTGCTTTTATTGTGAACATATGAAGACCATTTGGACCAAACTTAATTTTTTAAACACTTTAGCTTTTCATAGTTTGTAATAAATATAGAAGTATAATTATGTATTGGTTTTGATTTTTGTTCATTTGAAAGTCAGGTTTCTTTTTAGTCCAAAATGAATAAAGGTTTTGTTAATATTGCATATGGTTAAAGTTAACTTTCGTGCTTTTGTTTCGCATTATTCATGTTCTGGGCTGTGAAACAAGTTAGTTGTTTCCAATGTGAAATAACGTGGCTACTTTTTTTGGCTATAATCTTAGTAACTTGTTTATTAAAGGTAAAACTATTAGAGAACTGAAAAAATGTATGGACAGCTGTCAAGTAAACTCTCAAGATAGAGTGCCAACTTGACTGAAAAAGAAGTGACAATCATTTGCTGCAACTGTCTAATGGTTGTGTACTAGATAGTTCATCAGATTTGTAGCTATTGTGAAGCTTATAAGCGGAACAGACTTGAGGAAGATCATAAAACTTAATGAACTCTTAGGCTGCAGGAGGTGTCCGCAGGGGGAGTAAAAGGGCTGTTTGGCTGATTTGTCTGGTTGAATTCTTTATGCCTTAAGAAAGAAGATGAAAATGATCATTGTTGTCTCTAAACTTTGTCCCATGTTATTTTTGACTTTTTGTTAGTTTCATGTATGTTACGTGCATATCATGTAAGCTTCATCATGATTACATGGATTTATATCTTCATTCTATATTTGAGTTCAGAAATAAAGTAAGACCTAATATTCAAAACAAATACAGAAATGTTCATAAAACATCTTTAGTGTGTATGCTAGTTCTTAATAAGGCAGAAGCTGCTTATGTTGTAATTGCTACATAATATCTAAATAATACTTTGTAGCTTGAACTTTTAAGTTTTTTTTACGTGGAATTTGTGAAGTTGAGTCTGTTGTACAGTTTAATCTTTCATTTTCAAAAATTTTTGATTCACTGTATAAGTTAATCAAAAAAGAAAACAGCATCTCTAGCTGATGTAAGGATTTATGTTATTACAGATTAAATTGATTATTCTGAGGAGCCAATAGATAGCTCAGTAAAACTGGTAATGAAAGTGCTGTTCATTTGTTAGACAATCTCTCTCATTTTCTTGACATGATCAGCATTAATATGCAATAAAAACTTAGCACTCCAAGTTCTGTATTCAATAGTTAGAATGAATATTTCTAAAGATGAAGAGATCCTATAAGAAATACAGTAAGTCTCAGATATTTCTTATCACCACATAATTGTTATTACTATGGAACTATTATGGCAGTAAGAACAAACCCAGGAATAATTTAGAATTTAGTGAAGAGTATTGGAACACCAGATAGCTGGTATTGAACCATCTTTTGTATGAAGCTACATAACTTCAACAAAATTGAAGTATAGATAAATGTTATTTGTAAATTTTTAGAAAAGGCTGTAAAATTGCTCTAAAACACTGATATACAGCCGATTTGTAAGTTGACTATTCTTTCTGATCTAGCTGAGTCTTTTATTAGCAACAAATTTAACATTTGAGATACTTATTTGGGTTAATCTCATAGTTGATGTCATGAATTTACATGTAGAAGGATGCTCTATTTGTTCTTTTCACAGCAATCTATGTTCATGCTATTGTCTTATCAAGGTGATCTGCATGGTTGAAATTGTGCATCTCTGCCAAAGCCTACTTTAACGCATTAGATACTGACCTCTTGTCATGTTGGCATTCGTTCAATCAACCATTCATGTCTTTTAAGTATGAATTTAGTAAATAATTTATGTCAATATTTAATATAAATTTTTAACTTCTGTCAGTGCTCACTTTTATTGCTTTACCAAGCTTGCTTATTCATTCAAGCTAGTTGTTGAATTAGTCTGCCTTTCTCAGTGTTGTGCCTACTTGTTTAGAACAGAAGAAATGGTTTAATTGAGGTTGAGTTTTTATCTTTACAGCACAAGTTTAACTTTAACTGTATGAAAACTGAGATATTTAACACTGCAAAAATCTACATTTTGTACCTATCTGATTGTTGAAAATATGAGGAAAGATTACGCAGAAGTTAGTAATTAATTTGATAACAACATATGCTGCAAGTCAGAATGTAATAAATTATAAATATAACATTTTGAATTTATGGAATAATTTCCTGAATTAGCACTGCAGAAGTCAAGTAAAATTGACAAGAGGTTAAATCAGTTTTTGGCACTTAACTAATTCACAATGGTGTTTCAATTTGAAATGATTCAGTAAATGGGAAATACAATATTTTTTAGGGAAGTGCTTTGCACATCTTTTTCTGCTTTTGAATTCAGGAAATACCTATTCTATTTGCGTGATTTTGTTTTAAGATATTTGGATTACATTAGATAAAACCAAAATATTTTAAAAAATTTTTGAATATTTAGAGTTTTGTCATGTGAATGCATTCAAGGGCTGTTTTCTTCGACCAAATTTGTTCTTGGAAATATATCAGTGTTTGACGTTAATATTAGTAATTTAGATTGAACTTGTGTTTGATATTA